>NC_034592.1:93594014-93644618 GCF_900095145.1 Mus pahari | reverse complement strand
GGGAGAGGGAGAGGGAGAGGGAGAGGGAGAGGGGGAAGGGAAGGGAAGGGAAGGGAAGGGAAGGAAAGAAGGGAAGGAAAGAAGGGAAGGAAAGAAGGGAAGGAAAGAAGGGAAGGGAAGAAGGGAAGGGAAGAAGGGAAGGGAAGGGAAGAAGGGAAGGAAGGGAAGGGAACGAATGTGTTCTATGGTGAAGAAGTATTATCTGAGGAATGATTCTAGGGTACAGCTACTTGGTTATTAATTATTTTGATATGAATTAGATCTCAAGGTTGCATCAAGTCTGAGTCAAGCAAAATCATGTGCAGTTGGTGGTTGAAGTCAGTAGTTATGCTCAGTGTAATAGCATTTCTTTTAATTTGGTCCTTATTTCTCAAATACCATCAGTAGAAGGTCATAGAGGGGTCATGGGGGGAAGTTTTGAAGGGTTGAACATATTCAGGGGTTTTAGAGTCTGAGAGAATTTGAATATCCAGCACAGTATCTTGGAGAAAATAATACTTTCCCATTTTTATTAAACAACTAGAACTTGGAATTAACTTCATTGAGGAAAACAACAACAACAAGAAGGAAGGGAAAGTTTCCCTAAGGATTATATCTAGTGCCTTTAAATTCTGTTTGCCTATTTAATGGCTTTGTATAGCCACACTTAGAGTTATACATGTTTTCTGAGGCCATAAGTGGGCCATGTGCCAGGCTGGTAAGTACTAGTTGCCTGTGGGTGCATAGCAAACGTAGGGCTATATTGTCCCTGTTATGCCTTTTTAGCATCCTACTTATCACCTTGCTAGGATCAGACCCTGGAACAAGCATTCAAATTTAAGAGGTTTAAATTCAGAAAGTGCAAGGCTAGGATGGAACAAGGAAGTGATACCGTGCAAGGTGGTGGCCTACATAAGATGTATTACCAAGCCAGCTGTCAAAGAGCTTAATCACCAAGGGCAATGCTAGGAAACGCATGCCTCAACCTGAAGGGGAAGGGAGATGGGGTGTTTATGCTCCAACTCCCATCAACACACCCAAGTACTCTAACGTGCTAATTGCCAGCATATCTAGGCTACCATGCACAGGCAAAGCTATCACTACTGCTTAAAGAGAAATATCATGTCAACAGCTTGAGGAGGGGTCTCCAGACATGACACAGCCCCAACGGTGGCTGTTGTATAACCTTCACATTTGACTTGGCTTACTCTTCCGCATATTTGGTCATCTTGTTTTTCTGATTAATTTGTAAGCCATGGCTTCTGAGAGATGTGCCCTGCCTTTCTTACTTGCTATCTGATTGACTTTGGGCATATTGATTAAGCTTTCTGTGCTCTGTCCCATTTTCTGCACTTTAAAACAGACACACATGATACATCAGTTGCCTTTCTATTGCTGTGACAAAATGCCATGACCAAGGCAACTTATAAAAGAAAATGCAGCATTGGGCTTCTGAGTCCTGAAGCTATGATGGCCAAAAGAAGGCATGGCACCAGAGACAGTCTCTTCCAACTGTAAAACATATGGACTCCTCCAGCAAGGCCACACTTCCTAACAGTTCCCCCGATTGGGAGTCAAAAAGCACGAGCTTATGGAGGTCATTTTTGTTCAAACCACCACAGGTGATGATTATTGTCTCACAGTTGTCAGGATTATAGCAATGCCCAACATTTAGTAAGACTTCAATAACTACTACTATAGTTATTACACGTCTACCCTTCAGTAGCCACTTTGAGTGACAAACCTTTGAAGAACTCTTCCAAAGATTTTAGCCTGGGTAAAGGACTTGGCCCTTTAAAAAATACTTTACAGTAACTTTTAATCTACAGGATTGTCATTCACGAAGGGTGAGATCTCCAAGTGTCACTCTGGCTTACTCAGGCCTAGGGTTGCTGAGGTTAATGCGGGGTTTGACCCACCACTTTGTGGTCCACTAACCACTGCCCTGAGTCTACTCATTTTTAGATGAATTTATTGTTTGTTTGTTTATTTTAAACTTACCTTGAGTAAGATGCGGATTTTACCAAATAAACAAGCTTTTGTGTAATATGATGTGCATGTGTACATGCGGCTGTTTGTGTCTGTGGGCTACATGTACATATAGAGGCAGAGGACAGCATCAAGTGTCCCTAAGGTACCATTTTGGTTTTTAGATAGAGTGTTTCACTGGCCTGTAACTCATGAAATGGCTAGGCTGGCTGGCCAGTGAGACTCCGGGATCCACTGATCCCTGCCTCTCCAGTACTGGTAAGAAGTGTATGCCACTGTATGTGGCTTCTTTGCACATGATATCTAGGAATCAAACTCATGTCTTCATGCTTGCAAATAAAGCTTTTCACCAACTGAGCTATCTCCTTAGTCCCTAAGCATCCTTTATTGGATAATCATTCTGTCCTTTTTGAAGTCTGAACACAAGCCACTCTGTGATGTTTTTGAAATAAGGTTGAAGCTGTCATAACACGATTTATGTTTCATCTTGTCTACTTGTATTTTTGAAAGGAAGCTACTAGTAAGTAGTGAATTCTGCTCTTAAAATTGACAATGTGTGGTTTAGATCTCTGAGTATCAGGTAACTTGGGAATAGTTCTCAGTTCTCTTTAAAGGAGAAAACATTCTTGAGATACCTTGGTCATGCTGTAGACTGCATTTTCCGTTCTTCTGACAGAGTCCAGGAACAGCTCTGATCAAGCTACAGAGGATCTGCCCCTGCAGTGAGAACCAGGAGCCGGGAGCAGACTTTGCTCAGCTGAGGCCAATCTCATTGGAATAAGATCAAACAAAAGCAGGCAGACTGGCAAGGGTCCCAAATACAAAGGTTAAAAAGAACATTGTTGAGACAGATGATCAGTATTCCTAGGCCCAGGCAAAGATGCCACATCAGATATGAGAAGACAACAGGTTAAACAACAAAAAGATAGCAATGGGCCATCTGAGCATGGAGTAAGAAGGCCAAGGGATGGAAGGACCGATGGCAGAGGTGAAATCGCATTCAGGACTTTACCTTGTGCTGAAAGACAGCTGTGCAGCATGAACTGACCAGAGATGGACATCTCAAAATTGAGAGACGGGACAAGGGGACACTGAGAAAAGCAAGTCCAGCCCTGGATGTCACACTTAGCTGTTGCAGTGGTAGAGGCAAAGGCACTGATCACAAATCAAGGCCTGAAGCAGGGTTTAGCCAAATATAAACATTGTCTTTTTCATTTTTGGTTAAAGATAGTTAGAAAATTTTATTACATTAGTTTGCTCATATCATTAATCCAGAAAAAAATGAAAGATGTTTTTTAAAAAAATCATTAAAAAAAAAAAAACCAATTTGAATCATAAGTTCTTTGACTTTGCTAACTGGAAGAATTTGAGCAATTTATACAAGCAACATGCTGTGGAATTCTCCTCTGGGGATGCCATAACAGTTGCCACCTTGAGATCAGAAACAGCCCATAATCACCCACATGCCACCCTCACAAGACTGGGCCCATCAACATTCTTTTGTGGAAGCTTGAGGACTTTGTAGGCACAGCAGGACCCTTCCTTCCCTGAGGTTACCTAAGTGATTAACATCCTCTGGAGCACGCAGGAGTGAGGGGAGACTCCTGTTTGGTGAATGTCTGTAAAGTGCCTCTGCTCTTGTAAGTAACCCCAATTAAACTAATTGTATCACCAAACTAGACTTGGTTTAAATAATTTCCTTTTGACCTGTCATTAGTTCTTTACTTGGAAAAAAATAGACATTTGTTCAGGCCTCTCCAGGAAAAGTCACACAGTATAACTTCTCCACGGAAGTTTACATCATGCAATATAAACAACATCCCCGAGCTATTGTGAGAATCATTATGCTGATAAGGTGTCAGGTACAGTTCTAGGGACTTTCACACACTTGGCTTTATTTTGTATAGCCACTGTACAGAGTGAGTACGGTTCTCGTTTTATATAGATACATCGAATAACTTATCCATGCCCCACAGTTTGAGATAATATATAAGAAATCACTCGTGGGCTATCGAATATGAACTTTGCCCTTCTCTATATACGAAGCTGACCATAGATGATTTTCTATTCAACTGTTTGATTATTGAAGATAAAATCCTTAGAAGAGTCAGTCCTCTTTACTAAGCTGGGATTCATTTACCTCTCATCATGATGTTTTTGAGGTTGATAGCTTCTCGTTCCACAGAGATTTCTGCCTTACTGTAATGTGCTGACTTCCTCTGCCACCAGTTTTTCCCAAGGGACTGCCATCTGCATTTGTACGTAGCTGTTTCTGGTGACATTTCCTCCTTACCTGATTTTTTTTTTTCTCTTTTGAACAGCCTGAGAGATAATGTCAAAAATGAATCAATCTCTTGACAGGCATTGTAAACAAAATCCCTCAGCTTTGCATGAGAGATAAATCTATTATCCAGTTGTCATGGAAGCCGAGGGGCCCTGAAGAAGAGAACCAGAAGGCTAGAACAAGCACTTATACATAAGACCTCATGCAAAGGTAGGATGGGAGGAGCCTTAACCTTATAGAATCTGAGTTCTAGCTTGGGAAGACACAAGTAGAGAGATGTTGTCCCATAGGACCACTGGGAACTCGGGGTGAACATGGGAGCCTTTAGTTCAGTGTACATTGGAGCCCTTTTAGAGAGAAGCTGCAGGAACCATCCTTTTCCTCATTACAGAGTTCTCTGTAAAGGGAATCAATGACGTCTTACAGTGGCTTTCAACTTTCCTAGTGCTGCAACCCTTTAATACAGTTCCTCATGTTGTGTGGTGACCCCCAATCATAAAATTATTTTCCTTGCTACTTCAAAACTGTAATTTTGTTGTGATGAATTGTAATGTAAATATCTGACATGCAGGATATCTGAGATCCAACCCCTGTAAAAGGGTCCTTAGACCTTCAAAGGGTTCTTGACCCACAGGTTGAGAATGACTGAAGCTAGTTTCCATGGATGTTTTAAGGCTGGATTCTTGTGATCTCCTCCTCCCTCAAAATACACCCAGCATTTGTGGACCGAATGCAGCTTGTTTGGGGTTTGCCTTAAAGGTGTCTGTAGTGGTTTGATGGAAAATGGCCTAGATAGGTACAGATATTTGAAAACCTGGTTTCCTGTCTCCTGTTGGTGGTGCTGTTTGGGGAGGTTACAAAATGTTATGTAGTGTATGTGGCCCTGGGCAGGAAGCACAGCACTGGGGACAGGCCTGAGGAGCTTCCAAGCTTGCCCCACTTCCAGTTCACTCTGGGTTTACACAGCTGAGCTACGATCTCTCTGCTTCTCGCTCTGACCACCTGCACTCATGCCTCCCTTTCCATTACGGACTCTCCTTTGAAGACGTCATAGGATTTGTAAAAACTTTTAAATTAGTTGCAACATTTTAGATGAGACTTCCCTGAAACTCCAGATTTCTGGCTCCTCTTGAAATTAATTTTTGATAAGCCCAGGACAGTATTTCCATAGGCTAAAAGGGACTGAATTTAAAGATCATCTTCTGATGAGACAAGTGGCAGCCTGTGTGCCAAGGTCTGCCATGTGACACCATGCTCACCTAAGCTACTGTCCAGTCCTCTGGGACAAGAGCAATAGGACAAAGGCTTACTGGCTAGCCTAGTTTATAAAGGAAAAGTAAAGGACACTTCATTTAACTATCGTGGTTTTATACTATTATTCCAGTTTTACAGAAAGAAAAGCTGGAAGTCAGGGAAGTTAGCTTAATATACACATGGTTGATAAGAGGCAGCGCCACACTTTGAGGTTGGGTCTCTTTAGTTCCAAGTTGTTGGACTGTAAAATCCAATTCTGTTTTTCTGGCATCTCCATCTGCAAGTGGCTCACACCCACATTTTTCTGTACCCTTAGGGCACTTGATAACCTGTCAGATATCTCATAGTTATTATTATATCAGTCACCATTTGTGACACCAGGAGAATCCAAGCAGAGCCTTGTTTCTTTACCCTATGGGTTGGCACCCTCTCTGATCTTCTTTGAATCCCCAATCAGAATGTAGGCAGTGATATTCAAATAGAATAGGAGAAACTTCTTTGTATATCACCAAGGTTACCATTTGCATGAAGGGAAGAGAGAGAGAGGTTGGATGACTCTCAGGCCAGCAATTCAGCAGCCATCTGCACTTCACATCACTGGCCTGCATTTTCAGCTTCATTAAATTCTTTCAGGTCATCTGGTCCCAATCTCTGCGGTTGCCTGAGTGCATATTTATGTCCCCTGAGTTATTGCTGCTTCTAACCTGTGCTTTACTGCTCCCACTTCCTCCTCACCTTTAATTGCTCTTGCAGCTCTTCTGTTATTATTTTAAAAGTTTCCCCTTTCCCAATTATTTCTGAGGGCCCACAGAGGTTGCTCCATGGAACCCAGATATTTTGCCCTCTGGGTTTCTATATAGCATCCTCCCCATTCTGCCAAGACTCCTTGGCAACTTTTACTAGGACTACAGTGTTCTAGATGAAACCACTGCCAGGAGGTATTAAGGTCATTTGGGTTCCACACAATGGAGGGTAGAATGGATGTTTGGTGCTTATCGCAGAACAGCTTTCCCCTGTGTATCATCCTCTTCTCTTGCTCTGCAGGATAAAGAGACAATGCAATGGGGAGCATGGCTGAGAGATACAATGCTGAGTGTGAGGTTGGTCACTCCTTTGATGATGAATGCTTTGTTGCCACATGCAGACTGGATGACAGTGGCCTTCCCCTACAGCTTTCTCCCAGATGACTCTTTCCTCCCCGGTTCGCATCCTTTCCTATCATGTCTGCACTGAGTGTGATGGGTCTCAGGGGTGAATGCTGTTCAGAGTCAAGTTAGAATCCCTGGAATCTTAGGACACAGCACTTTGTGTAGTTGTGTGTCCCCAAAGCTCAGATCATCTGACATAGGTTGACCACACAAGCACACCCCAGACACACAATGGCTTAAGTGTCCCTTTGGGTGCTTGCTATTCAGCTTCCGTGTGCTCTTTACTAAAGAAGCAAGCCTTGTGCCTCCAGGTTTCAACTCCTGAGAACTCTAAGCAGAGGAGCACACTTACGCAATCCCTCAGATACAGTTTCAGTGAGTCCCTGGGACAGTCTCAGCAACCAGGAGGACACAGAAGTAGAATCCAAGGACAGGGATCTAGCCACATCTTCAGAACAGACCAAGATCTGAAACTTGTCTGGTTTCCACTTTCCTCTTCAGGCTGCCTTCCTTTCAACCTGCAGATGGCTTCTCCTTGCCCCTTATTTTAAAGTGCTGCACAACTGCCCCAATCTTCTTTTGTTTAAATTCAATAGTTTCAGAATTATGTAAGACGTGTCATATTTGTTCCAATCTCAAATTCCCAGTAGGGAGAATCTTACTGCTATTGCATCTGTTCAGATGTGGCTGAGTTCATCTCTCATCTAGTCAGTCCTGCCTGTCCACCAAATCTGACGGATGGATTAGAAAGTCTACGGAGAAGGCCAATGTGTTCAGGACAGCTTCACAAAAATCTATTTTACCACATCATAGGTTCTCCTCAACTCATAGTCCCTTGTACATTTGAGGAGAAAAGGAGCCAGACACAGGATAGGTGTTGACGTGTAGCATCAGCTGCTGATATTTTACTGTGTATAATTGTTGTACCAAATACTGGATTAAACATAAAAGAATGAGTCTACCTGTTATATACGCAAAAATCATACCATAGCATACTCCTATTATTAGTCTTGTATCACAGTGAAGACATCAGGCTTGAGCAGCTGGCTGGACCAATATTTATGTGGAGATGAGAGTTCTAATCAAAATGAATGCTTTTAATCTGTAGAGCCAGGCACAGCTGTTTTCAGATGTGAGGTGACCACTGGCTATATGCTGTACCTCAATTTCCTTGTCTAGAGTTGGAAATGAAGATGCTTACCCTATTTGAAATGTTTCAGTTTAGAGCATGTATTTGGGCTTCCCTACTTCATCCAAGCACTTTTGTTCTTTTTTACTCCTCCCAACTTTAACAGAAACATCCAGCACTTCTCTGATTTACACGGAGCTCAGATAAACAGTTTTGAAAAAGTGACAAGAAGCAGGGTCTGAAGCTAGCAAAGCTGAATTTGAAAACCGCATTTGTATTAAGCCAATCCCTTGAAATAAAAACAACTGCTTTTATAATTCTTCATCAGTCTCCTCATTTGTATTGATGGCAATGTACGTGTGCTCTAAAGACTAAAGTTAATGTACATTAAACGTTCTAGAAACTCGGAGGCATCGCACTATGGCAGAAAGTACCGGCATGAACTCTTGGCCTGTGTCTGGCTCTCATTGTTGGCTCAGTATTTTCATACTCTTACTTTGTAGCAGCAAGTGTTTACCTTCCTTTCCTCTTAGGTGGCAGTAGCTCTGAGCTTAGGGTGTGTTTTTTTAAGCTTCTTTACAGAGCTAAAAAGTGGTGGATGCTGACCAAATGCTAGATATACAGACAAAGTTAGCTTTTCTTTGTATCTGTCTTTCAGTGATTTTTGTTGCAGCTTTTATTTCAGTATTGTGAAGCCATCCTAACAATGGTGGCAAAGCCTTTGAAAAATCGTGAAAACCCCTCTGTAGGTGCAAATTCATGATGTAAATAAGAACGGTTTAAGCAAATATCCTTTTATTTCTGCTTTGTTCTTTACATTTGGCAACTATATCCTCTATAGATCATATTACTGCAGTTCTGCATCCTGTGGGGCCTCCAGGCACATCTCAAGATATCAAAGAAGAAGAAAAAAACATATAACAACATGGACTGACGAACTGTTAGAGCTTAAAGATCATTATGTTCAGCCCTGCCATGTTACGGATGAGGAGACGTCTAAGGGACATGAGGTGGCTTGCCTAAGGTCACACAGAAAAACAGTAATCTTTTCCTAATGAGAACTTTCCCTCTGAAATGTTTTGATGTCTTCAGTGCTGTTGACATTTCCTTGGAAAGAGAACAATTTTTGAAATGAAATATTTTCTTCCAAGAGACAAGGTAGTGTGGATCTTGGCCTTGAGAATGGATGGAGCTTGTAGGAATAAACCAGCAGGGCGGCACTAGCAAAAGCCTTCCTTCCTAGTGTGGCTTGATAGTTCAGTACAAACGCACCTTCTAGAAAGCAGCAGAGACTTGAGAGGCAGGAGGATTCCTTCAAATGAAATTATCAAGTCATTGTATCCAATAATTGTTTCCTGATTATTTCCTGACACCAGTGCACCCAGTTCTGAGGAAATTAATTTACATGTAAAAATAACTTAACATGTATACAGAACAGGCAGCATAGCACAGTGGTCAAAAAATTGTGGCTCTGGAGTCATTGTACTTTCTATCTAGAAGGTTTAACAAATGTCTTTTTAAAGAGAAAGGTGTATTGTTTATTTTACGTGTCTGTGTGTAGGCCTGAGTGCAAACATGTGCATCTTATGCAGACAGATGTCTGCAGAGGCCAGAAGAGATCATCAAATTTCCTGCAACTAGGGTCACAGGCAATTGTGAGCTGCCTGTTATCTGTGCTCTTGACGGTCGAGCTTCCTGTCCAGGCTCTTGAATAAGACTTTAATGGTCTTTATAGTTCAGTTTTCTTATGGATCACTTGGGAGCTTACTAATAGTTGTAATGAATGTCAGGAGTTTTAATAAGTATCAGGTTCTGATAGTATCTGACCCGCAGTCAAGATTATATTGACTGCTACTTTACATGTCATCTTATAGGGTCAGCTCCCAGGCCTGTGACATAGGTATCACTGTAGACTGAGGGTCAGAAACAGAAGACTGTTTCTTGATTAGGGTATCAAAGATGTCTCAAGGAAGAGATGGAAATGGGTCTGAATTTTGAGTGGTTTATTTATGTAGGAGTGTGAAAGTCCACATGTTGAAAAGTACCCATGTTGATGAGAAGCAGACAGGTTAGTTCATTAGCTGGAGCCACTGGAGCACGTGTAGGACTGCTGTGTCTGCTGAGGTCCGAAGCCATAACTGAACCCATCAGATTGGTTTTCAGTACCAGACAGAATGTGCGTACCTAAGATCAAGTCCCAGAATGGCTCATAAAATGATCAAATGACAAAAGGAGTAGAATAAAAATTAAGATCTGAGACTTTGAGATATGGTGATTATTTCTCAGTACAGATCAGTAAAATAATCATTTTATTTACCTGCATGGTTTTCTTTCAACAAAAGTCACATCAATATACAGAAAAACAAACCCAGAACATTTTGTTTAGAATCAGCATTGGGGATTGATTGTGCAAGCACTGTGCTCATTTTAAGAGTTCAAGCAATTTTTACAAAATGTGATGCACTTTATGCATTTAAACTAAAATATAATTAGAGACATTTTTTTCTTCAGTTGGGTAAATAGGTTCAGAACTTGAACTTTACCTGCGAATTCTTCTGTTTCCTCCCCTATCCTTTATTGGTTCACTTGATGGTTGCTTTTCTTAAATTCTGACTTCTTCATACTTTTTGGTTTATGTTTAGAGTTCACATTCAGCCATCCAGGCTCCTAATAACCATTTGGCAGGGTTAAAAGAGGTAGTAGTGATGACTTAGTACAACATTCACCTCATGATTGAGAATGCTGACGCTCAGAGGGAATGTGACTGCTTTCAAACCCCTTGGTCTTGCAAACTTTCTATGCCCCAGTAGAGGGGAACACCAGGGTCAAGAAGTGGGAGTGGGTGGGTAGGGGAGCGGGGGGGGGGTAGGGGACTTTGGGGATAGCATTTGAAATGTAAATGAAGTAAATAACTAATAAAAATTGGAAAATTAAAAAAAAAGAAAAGAATGTAGTACCAGTTAAAGGCAGAACATGGGATTAGATTTTTAAGGCATTATCTGAATGCATAAGTAATCCATGCTTTGGAGAAGAGCTTAGCTACTAAGAAATGGCTCATAGATCTTCAACATCACTCTCATGTACTCTTTCAAGACCTCAAATCCATGAGGTTTTTTGATGCCAACGGTAACCTTAAGATGTTGAAATCTAGTAACTTTCTTGCTGTGGCATGAATGTGTCTCCCCAAAATTAGTGTGTTAAGATTTGAGCTCCACCCCAACAGCCTTGGAAGGTAGGACGTTTGGGAGTGTTGGGATCAAGGGAGCTCTGAATTAATTAATGCTGCCATAAAGGGATGTGGTAGGGCAGGTTCGATCCCCTCTGTCTCTTTGTCATGTGAAGATACAATGCCCACTCCTTCTGGAAGATGCAGCATCCATGCATTGTCTTAGATCTAGAGAACAGACCTCACCCGAGAGCTGAACCCACTGTTGCCTTGATCTTACACCTCCCTGTCTCTAGCACTGTTTGAAATAAATTTCTGTAGTTTATAAATTTTGGTCTTGAGTCTTCTGCTATGGCAGCACAAATGTACTACAGAGACCAAGACTGAAAGAAATGATGGGACTTGCCCAGTTTACATGGTTGGAGAGGGTCAGAGCAAGGTCAAGAATTCCAGTCAACTGACTCCTAGGACCACGTTTTCTCCCTGCACATGTTTATCCTCATTTCCCAAAGTCTCCATTTCAAGAATCCATCTCTTTACAGTCACATATACCAAAAGGAATTCTACTTCACAATGCCTGGAAGGACGTCAAGTGGAATGTATCCAAACCAAGAAGAAACCAACTGCTTTGTTTTCTTCTGTTCAGGTTGGTGTGTAGTAGTGATGGGGATGTGTGAGATGGAGCAACTCAGCGTCAGCAAGTTCTTAATTGTTTTGTTCCCACAAAGTCCTATCATTATTCTGGTGAAACCAGAGCCCCCACATAGTGATCGTAGAGTTGAAATCCTGTTGAAGCAAAACCTGATCCAGCTAAATCCAAGGCCACCTATTTGTACTGCATTTTGGAACTATCTTGTTCTTCCCAGTTATAAAGAGGAAACACATCTAAAACCTCAATGGCCACATTGTGTGATGTTTATGTGTAAATGTATATACATTTGTATGAAAGCATGATGCAAATTATTAGAAAAATACCAAAAGGCATCCACAGGGCTTCTCCCTATTACCTGTTATTTCTCATCTGTCATGGATTAGACTCAGAGAATAACAGTAATCCAAATTTAAAAAAAAAAAGTTCTATGCTTTTCAATCTTGCTGTCTGGCAAAATTACTTGGAAGCTTTCAAAATAATATTGATGAAACTGATGAAGGGGTTCTGCTTCATTTGATTTGGAATACTGTCTAGACATCATGTTTTTGTGTTCTTTTAAACACCCAGATGCCCAACATATAACCAGAGAAAAGAATTATTCATTTAGGCTTCTAAATATATTCTTCTTATTACTGACATGTATTGCTATTTTATGGCCATTTGGGGCAGATAAACTCACAATGTAGTGTTCATTCAATTATCCTATGAGCATTCAATTTAAAACATACATGTTGATTGCTTTCTGACAGGTGGATAGATGGACTGTGGTAGACAAACAGATGAATGGAAATATCTAGTACCTAAGAGAAACAAGAGTGGTCAAACAAGAGTGCTGACCAGCACAGAAATAATTACTACCTAGTAAGTAGTTACTATTTCAAGGGAGGAATCCTAAAAGCCTCATGGGAGTCTTCAAGGTTCTGTAGCATGTAACAACATTTAAAAAAAAAAAACAAACTGAGGGTGGAGGGAGAAGATTCCTTTGTGAAGAAAGACATGATTAATTGAAAAGCTGCTTTGATAAGTTCACAGTGGTGCATAAGATGCCTTGGGCTTTGTCTGATCTTGGAAGGGGGAAGCATCTTCTATTGTAAAATTGAGGCAGAGCACAAAGCTGAGAGCTATGGCAGAAAAGAGTCAAAAGAACATGTAGTGATGGTCTCCCCCCCCCCCCCGACCAAAACCAATGGCTTCTCAGGCTATTCTAAAACTTCTGAAAATGAATCCTGAGCATTTTGAAAAGTAATCCTACAATTTAGTTAACTAAGAATTGTTGTGAATTGGTTTTGAATAGATTTGGTGAGAATGGAAAGTAGTCAATCACCGAGATTCACTTTGAGAAGATGCACATGGGGTTACTACATTACAGCCAGGATTTTCAGATAGAGGAATTGAAAGTGCAGGAGCTATGGAGGACTACTGTCTTCTAGACACACCCCAGCTATTGTAGTCATCCACTCACAGCAGCTATGGTCACCTACATAAGATAAAGCCAGCCAAAATTACTGCGTAGATGGGGAGTTATTCTCCAGATCCTATATCTAACTGAGGAGCGATTGGCAGGTGATAGCTTTTGGGGAAAGAGAGTCATCCCTCTTGGAGGGAGCTTCCATGGTTAGGTTACAGCTGGCTAGGGCTTTTCATGATCTAGGAAGGAAGCATAAAAGAAATAAAGGCATAGATTACCTAGAGATTCCAAATAGCGAGAAGGAAGATGTGGAAAGGGAAGGCAATGTAAGGTATGTAATGAGTTGTTTGAGTATATGATTGGGAGAATAACCTGAAGCCACATCATAAAAGTCTTGAATGCCACTATGACTGATGTGTACTCTGTCAGTAATGATGAGCCATTCCATGTGCTAAATGGAGAAAGATTATATAATCCGTCCATCTATCACTAAGATATATTAGAGAGCATATGTCCTCTGAATTTATCTCCTGGTTAGACCAGTAATTGCCTCTGCCTCACAGCCTCTCCCAGCATTAGTTCCATGAGAAATGGCCATAATTAGAGCTACAGTCTACATTTGTTTCTGACATGCAATCATCAAGCAGACCAGGCCACCATGAATGCTTGGGGGTACTTATTTGAAGCTACACACACACACACACACACACACACACACATACACACACTGCCTTAAAACACTGTTGCTTTAAAACATTCCTCCCGCTTTATTTTATCCCTTGCAAAAGCACTGGATTTTATTCAGTGTCTTTTTCCAAATGAGTACATTTGTGTATAAGTGGGTGTGGTGACTTGCATGGCATGATTGATACAAAGCATTTTCACACTCATTTTCATTGAACCTTCAGAGAGATAATATCCTAAGAGGCAAAAGGGAAGTCATAGACAACACAGGGGCAGTGTGTGTATGTGTGTGTGTGTGTGTGTGTGTGTGTGTGTGTGTGTGTGTGTATGTGTATAGAGACCACTGGGAGGCTGCTATATTCCAGGTGAACTGTAGTGAACACCTTAGCCAAAGCAATGGAAAGAAAGGCTGAAAATGGAAGGAAGAGATGAAAAAGAACCCAGAAATACAAACAAAGGGAAATTCTGACACCTGCATTTTGATCTCCTTGACATTGCTCCCATTTCCTCTGGGGACATGTCCCGGATAAGGGTGAAATCAGATGCTCCTTGGCAGTTTCAAATGACACCGCCCCTAACTTTCCATTGGATAAGAGATGGCCCAAAATAGCCTCTGGTCCCACAGTAGAGATGGTTACTGAGACTCGGATTCCTGTTCTGAAAACATGGGGAAGAAGCCAGGCATTTGCCCACTTACCCTCTCAAGCAGCTGACCTGGGGCATTAGCACCCTGGTGCCTGCTGACACAGTACATCTGCCAAATTCGATTAGCCTGGCTAAGCCAGGCATGTCCTGCATTGCTGCTAAAAGGAGCCCTCCAGGAAGGGGTTATAGGATTCAGAGATTTTATTTTTTCTTCTAAGTGTCAATCACCATTGCCTGTTTGGCAGTTTACGGTAGGGGAGGGGGACAGACAAAAATATCTGAAGGAGCAGAAGACAAAGACAAAGACAAAGAGTATTTTAATGGTCACTTTTGAAAATAGGGAAAATCCTCCAAATAGTCATGATGGACTGCTTTTGTTCTTCCAGTTGAACCTTTTAAAGCCTTTTGGAGGCCAACAGAGTAAGCCAGGCAGTAGTGAAATGACACTGGGGTATGGTACTGGCTGAGAGCAGCTGATGACCTGGCTGCGAGGAACTCCTGTAGCTCCATTCTCCACACTGCTAGGCCAGAGACCCTGATCTACAGACTCAGACTCCCTGCGGCCTTTGTGACTATATTGTTCCTGTTGAGGGTTCCTGCAGGAGTTGATAGACCTTGGCCCAATAGTCCAGGATTAGCCTGGACTCTCTAGTGTCCCATTATGACTCCAGAGGTTGATCTTAGCTTCTAGAATGACTGTTTCTTGTTGCTGTGGTTGTGGACATACTTACATTTAGTTTACTCTAGGACTGGGGTCCTGCTTGGCTAACTATCAACCATTAGAATTCCATCTTCCTAGTCATTAGCTGACTTGGGAAGCAGAACCCTGGTTAATACTTCTACCCTGAACCAACTACTGGGAAGGCTTTTGGAAAAGACAGTTGCCTGGGTTCCACTGTCAGGATTCTAATTTAACTTGCCTGTGTTTGAGGTTGGCAGAAGAACTTTGAAAGCTTCTTTGTGTGACTCATATGTACATGTTAATATTGAGAGCCATAAGTTAAGATTGAAGCCTTTGGACAATAGGGATATTAGCTCAAACCTGACTATTATTTATTAACTGTGATAACTCAGAAAACTTATGTAGGCTCCTGTGTTGTCAGTTTCCATGTCTATAATATTACATGGCCATCTGGTTTGTATTTTACAGAACATGGAAAACAGTTACTATGGTGTCTCATACAACTTAAGGATATACTATTAGAGAGTGTTGCCAAATTCTTCTCCTTGTTGGTGTTTAACTAACCCTTAGGACACCCATCCTTTACTGGCTTCTCACTGGGTCATCTGTTTGAAGTCCATGGATGTCACTCTTAGGTTAGTGTCTATACAAGATGTATCACCCTTTCAGGCGTTATGTCTGCTGAATCTCAGCACCTTGAGTTTGGTGTCAGAACCTCTACCACCTGACAGACCTGTTCTCGAAAAACTGGGAAGTTCATCTTTTGGGTCAGTTCTAGTCAATTGGAAGTGATTACACAGAACATAACCATGTGAAATATGAGTTCAGTTAGAACTTTGCAGAGAGGTATGACACACATGGAAGACTGAGGAGAGATATAGTAGGTGGTGGTATCCAAGACTGTTGCAGACCTATCAGGGTTCAAACCATTGTCATTTTTCTTCTCTACCAACCATAAGTACTAAATAATTCTGTAAAGTATTGACCTGGGCAGGCTGGACGTGTCGCTTAGAGGTAACGTACTTGCCTATTACACAGGATGCCAGTCCTAAGTACCACTCAAAGACACTGACTTTGGGAGGACTGAGCACTCCGGAGTTTAGGGAGTAGTTCCAAAACACTCACCTACCCAATCCCAGCAATGCACCGGAAGCCTTTCAGGTCTGTTACGAAGCTGAAGGGATGACAGCTGTCTCATTTCTAGGTATTGAAAACAGCTGGCTCAAAGTAGTGGGAACCCTGCCTAGGGTTGCTCAGCATAGAGTCAGCAGCATCACATACACTTTGGGAGGGGCCTTCATGCACTATGAGCCTATTTGCCTGTTAACCCTTAAAAGAGCCAATCAGTGCTCTTTTGAAAGTTGAAAAGAATAAGCATCATTAGTGGTCTTCCTTTCTGATGGAAGCTCAAGTCCCTCCCTTCCCCGTCTCCCCCTCCCTCTCCGTTTTTCCTCCCCCTTCCTATTTTCCCTCTTCCTCCCTCTTTGCCTTCCTCCTTTCCTCCCCCTCACCCCTGTATTTTCCCAGTTTCCTTCATGTCCTTTTAATTTTGACAGGAGTTAGGATAGTGGCTGCAGATGCAGGCTACATGAGATCTAACCCTGCCTTGTCACTCATAAACACTGAGAACTCTGGCAGAAGTTACCTTTGTGTCTTAGTTTCTTTGTATTGGTGTGACCAGTCCATCATGAATTTTTGTAATGTGGGTTACTCTATGCAGGTGTTGGGAATGCTTCTGGTATTCATGTGTTTTCTGTGATCAGGGATGGAATAGATGTTTACATGAGACAGGAGACTGAGGCAGGCTCTTCTTTGACCACCTTCAGAGATGTGACTGTGATTCCGTTCCTTTTTGAGACATCATGAATTCATCCATCTACTGCTGCCTCAGCCTTTGCTGTTTGTCTGGCACAGACACTTAGGAACAATGGATGACATTTGAAATATGAATTCCAGAGAATCACCGTTTACTGTAGTTTTCTGTTCCATTTGCCTATGAATGTGGAGTGGCTACTGCTTAACTTATGAGAAGTGGTTAAACAGGAATTTACTTTCTAGAAAAAAAAAAAAAAAGAAAAACCCAAAGTAGTCATGAGGGCTGCATAGACAACATGGTATCCTTCCCAGGAACCACAGAAGAGCAGAGAGGGATCTCTAAGGACTATGCCAGGCAACAGCCACTTACCAAAATGTCCTCTAAGGATCTGTGATGTTTTCTGAGGTTTTTCTGTGAGCTCCTTGATTTTTTTCCCTCAAAGTTTTATGTGTATTGCCTTATTTAATTTACACAAAATCCTAAGGTATGCGTGTTTTAACCTGTTTTATTTATAAGGGAGGAAACAGACATGATCAGGGGAGTGACTGACTTTTCTTTAGTCACAGAGCTGTAGTAGCAGGGTTGAAATCAGACACATGGGCCAGGCTTCAAACTCTGTAACTTTAATGGCCATAGTGTCTGCCTTCTGATAGGTGAGAAGATGGGACTCAGAGGACACAGAGCCTGGAGGGCATCAAAAGGGAGGCCAGGAATAAAATAGCACTAGGAGAAGATAGACTTATATAGAAAACAGATCTCTGACCGATTCAGGCCTGAAGAACTCTAGGCCAGGAATAATCCAAAGATTGGAGGCTGGAATGAGGGTTCCAGGCCATGGCATGTCAATGAGCTTGGTCCCCTATGCTGACCAAAGCTTTATTCAGAATGCCATCCCCACATCTAATTATGAGACACCTAGCTCTCAAGACAGCAGAGAATTAGTGTTCAGAAGTGGCAGAGAGGCATGCTGAGACACACACATCCTTGGCATGTAAAGATGTAATGGCCACCAGAAGCGAATTGAGAGCCTGTTTTGTTAGAAAGATTTCTAAAACCGGGACAATTGGGATGTAAATCCAGCACTTTAATGTGGCACCTCTCACCACAACATAGTTACATGCTGGAGTTCTTTCTGCCAGGCACCACGTAATAGGACATGCAAGTAGGAAAGAAATAAAGCACAGGTTAGCAGCATTGTCTTGCTAGTAAGTTTAGAA
Source organism: Mus pahari (assembly GCF_900095145.1). Taxonomy (NCBI): domain Eukaryota; kingdom Metazoa; phylum Chordata; class Mammalia; order Rodentia; family Muridae; genus Mus; species Mus pahari. The sequence continues at coordinate 93,626,565 of NC_034592.1, read as the reverse complement.
CCAGGCAGAAAAAGTTCACCCCTTGTAGTTGGTCAGCTTTGCCAAGGCATATATATATATATATATATATATATATATATATATATATATGAACATATTTGGTTAAAAATAAAAACTAAGCTGCATTTAAAGTGAAAACTCTCTTGGGGGCCTAGCCACCACAACCTTTGTACTGACCACTTTGTAGCATTTGCCAAGTAAAAGAGGCACAAGAATGGAGGGAAGCAGGATGCAGAACATCTCAAGACGTTCTCCATCATGAAAGCATGTCAGAAATCTCTTTTGTAATCTCTTGTCAATGTGGGTAATAGAGTAAGTAGAGTGCCTTAGGACTAAAATCTTACTCCAAGACACTCCAGCTTGACTTTCCCTAAGAGTGAGAAGGCCTTAGCAGAGGATCAGAGACTCAAAATGTCTTGGCAAGCCTAGTTATGGCTGAATTAACCAGACCTCTTAGCTTTGAAGCTAAGTTTGCGGTAATTTGGTCTTCCAAATTGCCAAATGGGAAATAATTTTGTCCAGCCTTCCCTCATCTTCAAATGCAGCTCGAAGTCTAGAATATGCAGGAGAGAGAGAGAGAGAGAGAGAGAGAGAGAGAGAGAGAGAGAGAGAGAGAGAGAGAGAGANAGAGAGAGAGAGAGAGAGAGAGAGAGAGAGAGAGAGAGAGAGAGAGAGAAGGGAGTAGGGCCTTATTTCCACAAGCCAATCCCTACAAGGAAAAGGTTAGTCACACAGACTAGGGAAAACACTTCGTCATTCTAGAGTGTCAGCCTAGGACCTCTCATCCTGCTAATGGCTAATTAGACCAGCATGCATATTTAACTTATGAACAGTATTTCATAGAGAGAGGGCTGTTGTCAAGGGCACAGCCCACCTTCTTAGATAAACTAAGCTTTTCTTTATTAGTCTACTGCATGTTGCCTTAGTTCTTAGAGTCTTCCCAAATGTGTTACAAAGGACTGTATGTTTTGGATCCGGACTCCATTACTCCTGTGACTTTGAAAGGAAAGAGAACAAAATGTCGACTATAAACTGGAGTGAGCTTTTCTGGCATACATTTCCATGTAGGCTTTTAAGCTGTCAGTGCAACCTGAGCATTATCCCACTTTTAAGTACTCATTCCAGGAAGTGGAAATCTAGACTACTTGAAGGTAGGGGAGCTGGAGTCTTGGAAAGAGATAGTTCCTTGCAGGACCAGAGGCCACAGTTCCAAATCCATGGGCTGTACTAACACCCTATTACCCAGATAAACACATGGGAGACTGGGTAAGGTTGGACTCCCTTTCTAGCGATAGTCACAACATAATCTGAGTACTTGTGGACCATACTATGGGGCAGCCCCAGAGCCTCCCAGTCTTTGAGTCTAGAATGGGGCCTAAGAGTGTACAGCTCTAAGGAGTCTCTAGAGGTGCTGCTGCTGGTGGTGTCTGGAGATCAATCTGGGACTCACTGTATTAGTGCAGTAGGAGAAGAATAGGAGAAGAATAGGTGATTCACTGATCACCAAGTGAATGCTGTTTAATAGGTTTTAGAGAAGGGCTCTGCTGTTTTAAAAAATGTGTGCACTGAATTCCAGTTCAGAGACTGTTTCTTCAATGTTGGTCCTTGGTTGAAGAGATACAACTTTACTAAATAAATTGAATGTGTAGTATGGTACTTGATAAAGACTTTTTACAAATTGTGAACATGTAAGTGATACAAAACTGTCTCCCCTTAGTCCATACATTATGCCCAGAGCAGCTTCTTGTTTCTAAGGAACGGTTTGAAAGGACACACAGCAATGAAGTGGAGGCCAGCAGAAGCAGATCCCCGTGGCCTTGTGCAATGAGGACACCTCAAGCTGTTCCAACTCACTCCTTGGTTATTTACATACTTCAGACACATCCTGTCATTAACTCTAACAGTTGGTGTGAGATTGTTTTCAGGATAAAGGAAACATCTTTTTTTCTGAAGGAAACTACTTTCTTCATATTTCATGATTAAAAGCACATAGCAGCTCATACATGAAATAAATGTAAAGGTTGCTTTGTGTGTGTGTGTGTGTGTGTGTGTGTTTGTGTGTGTATGTGTGTGTGTGTGTGTGTGTTTGGTTTGATTTATTCATTGTAAGACTAGCTTGTACAGTTTGATGCTACTGTCATTACTGAGCATGCAGACACCAAGCAAATGCCAGGTTAGGAGCTTTTGAGATGGTGGCTTACCAAGTTATAAAAGGAACTGAGGTGAAGGCTTGTGGAAATTCTATGTCATGCCACATAAATAGATTTTTGTTAATGAATGATAGAATGTGTAAAATGCTGCAGTATTTTTGTCATTAATGTGATATTTATTCTTTAAATAGTATATTGTAATGAATCATGTGTTAAAAAGCAAGGCACTTGCATTTTTTCTTAGAAAGAATACTTGCTAAAATTAAAAGAATAGATGATGTTCAAAAGACTGGTGATAGAGATGCAATTAGAGTGTTCACTAGCTGGACTGTGTAGGCATGCTGGGTGCCTTACACTAACCGTGACCCTTTCAGGTCTCCACCCTTGGCTCTCACATGGAAGCTCAGCCAAAGAAAGGTCAACGTAGCTAAAAGAGAGCCGGTCACAGTTACTTTTCAACCTTCCAAACCAAAGGACTGACCTTTAAGGCAACAGCTAACACAGCTCAAAAAGTGTCCCATGTCTCATCAAATACTAATATTTCTGGTCAGCATGTTAAAGTTAACCATATCTGTGATGGTCTTTCCAGGCTAAATATCCATGTATGTATGTATGTATGTATGTATGTATGTATGTATGTATGTAAGTGGTTTTCTTTTAAATCTCAGTTAACTGTGTTAGCAATAGCTTATGAAAATATGGCCGTCTCATTTTGGCTGACTTATAGAACACTCTTGCTATTAGAATAGGAGAAACTAATAATAACGTTGCCAGGAGTGCTAGCCGACCCCAGGTAAGGCCTGAAGTCTCTTGTTGCAGTTCAAAGGTGTCTGCTCTCTTTTCTAGAGTGTGCTAATCCCTTCAATGAATATGAGACAATTTCACCCTTTCATTCCAAGATCTACTTCAAATTTTCATTGACAGTTGGGATAGTATTGATAAAGTCAATATAGATGATAAAACAACTTCATAGACACATCGAATGACCACAGAGGCTCATTAATGTGATGAAAGCAACAGAGCAAGTCATGCAACTTATTCCCAAGCTCCTTAATGATTAAACAGGTTTAATTCAGCGGAAACTGGTTACTCTCATTAAACTCCAACTTGAGTAATTTAGCAATACTTCCATTTTGTTGTTGCTCCTCTGACCTGATTCTCTCTCAGTCTCTCTCTGTCTCCCTCTCTTTCCCTCTCTCTCTGGTTACAGCTAAGGAGACCTTTTATGTTGGCTAAGTAAGCTATAACTTTTGATCTGACCTTAGGCACCAATGGAAACTTCATCCTATTTCCCAAATCCCTTTAATGTCACAAATGTGGATGTCGTATTTAATTCCCACCTCTTGTTACTCAGTCCTTCCCAAAATATTTTAGTCTTTGTTAACTATGAAAATTGGGTAAGCCTGAAGTATTGCAAAGTTCTAATTTCATGACTGGGCTGTCGTGGCTGTGTGTCTGGGAGTGAGGGGCTGTTCTCCGAGGTCAGAGAACTCTGCAAATGCACTGAGCAGATGAGAGTCATTCATCTCATTTGATTTGCTTTTGCATATACACAACACAAGTCAGTGTTTGTTATGACTTTCCTGATCCTTATTTATAAGACAATATCCGAGGAAACCATGTGTGTATGTTTGAAATAGAAATGATACATTGTACAGATATAGTTCACCACTTTCTGGGATGGGCTGTCAGTGCTCAGATAGGGAGCCTTAGGAGTCAGAACAGATGCTTCCTTCCTTAATGGCCCTTTCTATCGTTTAAAATCCTTCCATTTATTTCCCTAAGATTTAGTGATAACTTTAAACACTTTAACTAAATTACCCAGCGGCTTGGCAGCCGTCAGGGAGGCAAATCTTTTTAGAGATTGTAGCAATCTGTTAGATCATGGATACTATGATATAAAATCTGCATGCTCCACATACAAAAATTAAATCAGTGCAATGGATACAAGCACATGCTGCAAATGGCACCACTTCCAAACCAAGGGGACGTGACCTGTCTCCAAATATTGAATTTCTGCAGGTTTTTCAGTCAGTGGCTTTCTAAATTTGAACCAATTTATTCTCATTATCCCTAAGTAAACCTACTTTGATTTTTTAAAAAACAGTTATTTTATAATCAAATAGAGCCTGTCAGGCCTGGTTCATGGATCCTGATGTTGCTAGGATGCATGATTGGGTATTTGATGAAAGTATATCACTTCAAAGGGGAAAAGTTTCAAGTGTCCTAGAAAATGACACTCCTGTCTTCTACCACAGAAGACAGGCCCAATCCTGGAGCTTCTCTGAAGCTCACAGACTGCAGGATTGGCCTCCCCATGCTTTGAAATCAGCTCCCTGTGTGGAGGACTGTTCAATTGCTAACACTAGTCAAGATGGTCTTAAAGCGAGGAGCACATGTATTTATAATGAAACACATTTTCATATTTTACAGTGAAGAGAAAAAAACCCAGAACCCCCAGACTTTATGTACTTTGAAAATATATTTAAAAACATTAAAAATTCTATATTTAAAACATATATTATATGTTAATTGGTACACTTAAATAGAACCTGTATTTACAATAGGCTTCTGATGTGGTTAAGTTTTAATGCCAATTTTTTCAATAACATAATTATATAAATATACTAAAATACAATAAATATTTTTTTCTTGTTTTACATGGTGAATAATATCTTTACCATAGAGAGAACAAGGCCACAGACATTTACTTACAGTTTCAATGGGAATCACTATAAAAAAGCAACAGGCCTGCTGCCATGCATGAAACATTTCTGCCAAAAAGAGACCACAGCAAGACTTTAAAAACAGAACAGAACAGAACAGAACAGAACAGAACAGAACAGAACCAGAACGAACAGAAACGAAGGAGAGATTTTAACAAATAAATCTCAGGTCAACATAAACCACCAACATGTAACTATGATGTATCTTAGTGGGTAAGAGAGCCAGCCACTGACCACACAATTGCTGAGTGTCTCCTGTGAAGCCGCTTAACAGACCTGGCCCTTGCAATACTGTAAGGTTGTGATGGGGATCCTTTTGTTTGTTTGACTAATGTCTCTCAGAATGAAGCTGCAAAAAGTTAACATATAGCAGATATTCCAAGCATTCCTGAATAGGTTAAAAAACAATGACAAAGGTTAATTTGGTAAACGGCACAAAACAATCTACGCTACACGAAGTCTTTCAAAAACAACATATTGAGTGGTACTCCAAAAGATGGGCTAACTCTAGAGGAACAACTGAACAAAAAAGAAACTATTTGCTGATGGTATCTTCACTCCCTGAGTCACAGCGGACATCCACTTTTGTTTCCTTTCCACTCCTAAGATTAAGCGATTGTTTGCCTCTTTTTTTTTTTTTTCTGATGCTCAGGAACCTAGGCAAGTAACCACTAACACATTCACGCTTGAAAAAAACCTGACTAGGGAAATGGGCTTACCACTAGTTCTCATTGGGTCCATTCATCCAGGCTTCCAACTCAACTTCTCCTAAACCCAAAGGGTAAAGTACAGAAGGGACTCTTGCAGGAAATTGGCAGGAGCCTTCTGTGCTCCTCACTGAAGCAGTATTTCCTCCTGTGTTCTTGTCTCTTTCACAGTGAAAACACCTTGCTATGTCTTGTCTTTCTAGCCCTTCCAGACATTGCTCATTCTGCCTGAGTTCTGATGCTTTTTCTGGTGTAGTTTGTTTGTTTGTTTGTTTTTCCTTTTACCAAAATGTCTCAGAAGAAAAAAAAAAATAAAACCTAGGCTTACTGAAATCTAAGCTCAAAGCAAATTAATTCTCTTCACAGCAAACATTTCCCATCATGCTACATTAATATCATCATTGCTGTGCCATATTTGGATCCAAAGTTGCTCCAGGTTAATCCAACTTTATACACAGTTATTTAGAAATGGGATGGAGGCCATAAATGGATTTGAGTGTGGTTCTCCAATCGAGAACCTCTTGAGCACTGTTAGGTAATGTAGGCACTTAAAGCAGAAGGCCTAAGCAACTTGACACATCATTCCAGAGCCTGCTCTGAAGGGTGCTTCTGAGCCTTCCTTTAGGAATGTCTCAAGTACCATTCCCCACCTCCACCTAGACCTTAGGATGGCCACTCAGAAATTCTTCCTGCACTGCCAGGAAATAGTATGTCAGCTCCACTTAGCCTCCGCAGGGCCATTCAGTCCTATTTCAATGGCAGTGTGGATCCCTGCTCTTATCTAAGTATCTGGGTGTATATAATAACTTTTATCTGCAAACATTGTTAGGCCATATTACAATTTACCCAATATTTATGCCTTAAAAAAGAATATCTTGGGTTATTCTTATTTGTTTCTCTTTAGGGTAAAAAATAAATCAGTGTTTTCCATGAGTGTCATAAAATGACACACATTGTTCATCTGTTTGTAGCAGTGGTAAAATATTTCAAAGCGCGCAACTTAATTTTCTTCCTTAAAACAAAACAAAAAGAAGGGACCAAAATGGGAGGAGGGAGGGAAAGAATGTGCTTTGAACAAATGCTGGTCTTTCCAATAAAAGCAATTTTCCCTGACCCGTGCCAGAAGAGTGAGCTGGGGGGGACCAGGGAGATACATCATGGGCAGTGGAGTGTGAGCATTTTATTCAGTTGCCTTAATTTTTATTTGTTTTCCAGTCATCTGATTGGATTTTGCAAACATCTTTACAACATACAAATGTAACGCTTTATCAACCAGAACGGATAGTGAAGAAATTTTCTCCATCCCTACTCCGGGTGGAACTAAAAAACAAAACAAACAAACAAACAAAATAAAACACAAAACAAACAGAAATCTACCCCTCCCGTTCCCCATCCCTTACGCCAGTAAAGCAATGACAACAGCACCTTGACATTGTTTTAATTCCAACGCTATCAGAAGTCGAAAGCAGTAAAACAGAGCACTAACAAGAACGAAGATACTTAGTGTCTAAAATGTAAACGGAATGTTTTGGTTCAAATTTTTGTTTTTGTTTTTTTTTGTTTTTTGTTTTTTTTTAATCTGTTTTCTGAAAGAGGGACAGTTTATTATCAATTCACAATTAAAGCAGCATGCAATTTATTATTTTTTTTAAACTTTTTGTTTTCAATTCTTGGCAACGGCAACAAACCACAACATTATCGAGGAATGTAATGCAGACTTTTAAAGTTGTGCGCAAATGACTGTTTCCTTTCTGGTCATGGATATGTCCAATAAATAGATTGTAGAACCACTGTACTGTATAAACTTCATTTATACATGCAGTTCATAAAATTATTTTTTCTTAACTGAATAATTTACCCTGTTATGTATATATACAAATAGATAATTTTTGTCTCAATATAATCTATACAACATAAATCCACTATCTTCCCCTTTTAATGGTCAGTGTACATACACAGGAAGTGTCTATCCTTATGAATCGCCAGCCAATTCTCTTTTTGCTATCCATAGTAAGGGCCCGAACATACGATTGGGTAGTTCGGCATTGCGAGTTCCAGTGCCTTTTGTCTATGCCCCTGCAGCCTTCCTTGGTGTAACCCATGGGATTACACTTGGTCTCGTAGAAATACTGCTTCAGTTGGCCTTTGGATACCGGGACTTTCTCTAGGACTGTGACCGTCCCACCAGACATGTCCACTGCAGTCTTTTTATCTGCCGCTGTGACCCACTCGCTAATACTGTCACACACGCTCAGCTCCCCACGGCGGGCAGGGTCGGAGTGGCGCCGAACCCTCATAGACATGTTTGCGGCATCCAGGTAATTTTTGTATTCCTCCAACAGAAAGAGTAGAGGAGGCTCCAAAGGCACTTGACTGCTGAGCATCACCCGGGAAGTGTACAAGTCCGCGTCCTTATGGTTTTCTTCGTTGGGCCGAACCTTCTGGTCCTCATCCAGCAGCTCTTCGATGACGTGCTCAAAAGTGTCAGCCAGTGACGTCGTCGTCAGGCCTCTCGAACCTGCCCTGGGCCCATTCACGCTCTCCAGAGTCCCATGGGTCCGCACACCTGGGTAGGCCAAGTTGCCTTGTCCGTGGACGTTTACTTCTTTCATGGGCGCCGCCTTCATGCAACCGAAGTATGAAATAACCATAGTAAGGAAAAGGATGGTCATCACTCTTCTCACCTGGTGGAACTGTGGAAAGGACACAGAGACAGACACAGAACAGGTTAGAACTTACTTTCTCGGGGACAGCATGTGGCCCATCTGCTTGTAATTTCAGACCTCTTTTTTTTTTTTTTTTTAAATGTCTTACTGATCCACTCCAGCTGCAGGGGACACAAATCAATGTCAGTAACTGTGCTGTATGTGGCTTAATATAAACCAGAGACATGCAATGTTTTCCCCAAGATTTACATGTAAGCCTGAGAGTAAACGGTTTCTAAGCAAGTGAACACACTGTGGCTTCCCTGCTCCCACTTCCTCCCGCTTTAGCAGCTTTGGGGGTTTAATTTTTAATGATCTCTGCACACGCTGTCACCAGAAACACAATCACAAATGTTACTAAGCAACAACTGCAAGTGGAATAGTAATCTTCCTTTCAAGTCAGCAGCATAGTCCTTGGTAGGAATGTGTGATGGACGGTAGTGGCTAGAGGGCTGGGTGTCTGTAGTGCTGAGCAGTCTGAGCGGGAGCAGTCCAATAAAACAGCAGTTGGAATGCTGGGAGGGGCCTTTTCCTCCTAGAGGCGACCTGACAGCACAGTTAGACCACTGTGTTTTGCAGATAAGGAACCAAAAGTCCACACAGGACTTGCCTGGTGTCATGAAGAAACTTTAGGAACTAGAGAGCCCATCTCCAACATTTTACTATATCTGAGAAGGTTTTGCTTATTACCAAACAATTCATTTTCAGTAGGTTTGTTCTAATGACGTGCCTGAGGCAGGGATGAAAACAATGTATCTTTTAAGAGAAAGCTGGAAAGCTGGAACAGTCCTCAAGGAAAGGCATTCAAGTCAGGATCAATGCCTTTCAGGAGCAGACATCTCTCCAGACTCAGAGGGCACTTTGATGGCTTGTTTTGGCAAACCACAGAGAGCTCAACTTCTCATTAGCAGGACTCCACCCCCTTCTCAAGTGTGTGTGTGTGTGTGTGTGTGTGTGTGTGTGTGTGTGTGTAAAACACTGAGTTGTCATACCTTTACCAAGCTGAGTAGTATTTTACACACTTTGGAACTGGCAGCTAGTGCTTCTTTCTGTGCACTTGAACTTTCCTACACAGTCTCTTAATAACACACCACAAAGTTAAATTTGGCTTGCATCTTTAAGCATACTCTGCAAACCCAACTAAAATTGAATAACAAGCAAAATTGAGACATACCTACGGACCAAACCAAGCTTACATCAGGTGGTGGAAGACTTCTGAATTACTTACCGTAAGCATTCTGCCTCTTAGTAGCAACAAGTAGCCTTTCTTTAACTCTAATATGCTAACTTTCTTTCTACTTATCGGCTGTGGAACATAGACTTGTAAAGACATACACACTCAGCACTCATTATGCAGGGTAAGTCTACCAGAAGGAAGTATGTTTCTGCTCACAACAAGATCCTGAACACAAGAACAACCTACCTCCAGTCAAATAGGGCACAGTGCAGATATGGCCAAAAACTTTAGTATTGAAAAAGTCAACGTTTCTATCATTCACTTTTGAAAGACACGGGGTAGTCTACTACCAATGGAAATTTCCTCATATATATTCACCTTCAATTTGCATGAATGGTAAACATACTCAGAACTGCCTGGACTGGAGGGGTAGCCAAGCAACGGGAAGACAGAAATGATCCTACATGGTATCCTGAAGCGGGCACACAGACAGCTTAAGCAACAGAAGCTATGGGAATTCTCACCAAAGTGGGACATTAAAGCCCTCCCCAATTCTACAGTGGCATCACCATTATCTTAAGACTCTTCCCCTCAGGAGAGCAATGCACACAACAGCTTCAGGATTCGTAGATGTACACAGCCTCTACACATCAGCCACAGGAAGAGGAAGCTGTCCACAGTGCTTGTTTCTCAAGCACAGCCAGACAGGAGGAAAAAATGAGTGAGACAACATTTCACACTCACAGTCCAGGCAACGGTTTGAGACTAGTGCAGCATCCCTCTGAGGAAGGCACACATCTTCCTTCCCCAGGAGACTGGACACTGCCTGAAGCCGTCTCCCCCATTCTGCACAGGATATCCATTGTTTGATAGCCACCTCACCCTTAGCCAAGGGTCTTGAGCCACTTGGCTACTTGTGTTCTAGGAACTTTTGTTGCTGTTGTTTTTCTATAGAGTATCTTTGCAGCCTTTAGCCTGGACATGATGAACCAGTATGAGTCTGTAAATTACCCATAGGAGATTAATTCATGTTTGCTTGCTTGTGTGTTTTATACTACTGACCAGCAAAATAATTAGTAGGTTGTCGAGAGAGAGAGAGAGAGAGAGAGAGAGAGAGAGAGAGAAGAAATGAATTGCTTGGACCACATAGTAATTTAAGGTTAGAAAGGCGAATTGGTTTGAGGAAAATACACCTGTTAATCCTGCTAATATCTAAAAGTTTAGGAGTGTCCATTACAGAAATGGACACTACATGGAGGTTTCTGATCTGGGCAGGTGGCACTTATACCATTGGGAGAGACTTTTCTCCAAATATCACAAGTCTATTGTACTGGATAGCTTTGTGTCAACTTGACACAGCTGGAGTTATCACAGAGAAAGGAGCTTCAGTTGGGGAAATGCCTCCATGAGATCCAGCTGTAAGGCATTTTCTCAATTAGTGATCAAGGGGGGAGGTTCCCTTGTGGGTGGTGCCATCTCTGGGCTGGTAGTCTTGGGTCCTATAAGAGAGTGGACTGAGCAAGCCAGGATAGGCAAGCCAGTAAAGAACATCCCTCCATGGCTTCTGCATCAGCTCCTACTTTCTGACCTGCTTGAGTTCCAGTCCTGCATCCTTTGGTGATCAACAGCAGTACGGAAATGTAAGCCCAATAAACCCTTTCCTCCCCAACTTGCTTCTTGGTCATGATGTTTGTGCAGGAATAGAAACCCTGACTAAGACATCTATATTTAAAGAACTAAAGGGGATCTTCAAATTTAAGTCAATGAAATAATATATATTTCAACTGTTTTATATTGGTGCACACTTTTAATCCCAGCACTCAGGAAACAGGGACAAGTGGATCTTTATGAATTCAAAGCTAGCCTATCCTACAGAGTGAATTCTGGGCTAACCAGTGAGACCTTATCCATAAATAAATAAATAAATAAATAAATATTTTAGTCATCTATATCACATTGGCAAAGATTTGCCATTATATGCCATTTTTTATTTTCATCTTAAAATGCATATATATATATATATATATATATATATATACATACATATATATGTGTATGTAAAACTTAGGTGCATTAAAAAAAAGCAGAAAAACTAAAGAAATGGATGAAGGCAATAGTAGGTATGTAGTGATTGGCTGACCCAGAATCACAAGTTGATACTACAGGAGGACACAATGCAATCTGAAATGTTGAAATAAAAAGAAGGTGAATTTTAAAAGTAACGAGATGTGGATTTTGTAAGCATTTACTAAAAGGCTGAATGCTTTTAAATGGTTGGAGGTACTGAGGTATCTTAGCTGCGGAGTTAGAGATTTGTTTCATCACTGTTACACCAATGAGTCTTCTAATGATACATTCTCATACACTTAATGAGGTTTCCTCAGCCTTTCATGGGTCTCATTTATCATTTTTATTGGTAATATTCTGATAAGAAAAGTACCCAAGGCTTTGTCTATCATTCTCTCAGCAATTCTGTAAGCAAATTCCAAGTAAGCAATTGGCATCTGAGTAAATATGACTTGGCTTTCCTTCTAAGTTGACACATAGATTTCGTTCCAGGCTGAGCATCTAAATAGATAAAATAATTAGCTAGGTGGTAATATATCCAGCCCCACGTCTCTGATACCCTTTGAGTGGTACTTCAGCAATTCTTTTGGCCTGTTTGCTGACAAGGCTTTAGAAAATGCCTTGATTGGATGGAACACAGGGTCCCCAATGGAGGAGCTAGAGAAAGTACCAAGGAACTGAAGGGGGCTGCAACCCTGTAGGTGGAACAACAATATGAACTAACCAGTACCCCCTGAGTTTGTGTCTCTAGTTGCATATGTAGCAGAAGATGGCCTAATCGGTCATCACTGGGGATAGAGGCCCCTTGATCTTGCAAACATTATATGACCCAGCACAAGGCAAGGCCTGGGCCAAGTAGTGGGAGTGGGTGCGTAGGGGAGCAGAGGTGGGAGGGGGAGGGGTATAGGAAACTTTCGGGATAGCATTTGAAATGTAAATAAAGAAAATAATAATAAAAAAAAAGAAAAAAAAAAAGAAAATGCCTTGAAAAGTAACTCGGTCCTTTTTGTGAGCACAAAGGCATGACCCACTTTGCCTGTTTATTGTATGTTTCTTGCTATGTACTCCAGGATGGTCTTGGCTCCAGCCTCAATCCTCCTGCCCCAGCTTCTGAAGTGCTGGGAATACAACATGTACTGTCATGCCAAATTCTACTTTTTAAAATCATGGCTCCTGATATGTTGGGCAGTCCTGTTGTGCTTTGAAGATAAAATGCTCCATAAAGACCCCTATGTTTAAGGCTCAGTTGTCAGCTGGTGTGTTACTTTGGGAAGTGGTAGAAACCTTAGGAAGTAGGGTTTGGGTAAGAAATCAGTCAGTGGGAGATACCCGAGAAGGGTATTTTGTCCCTGGCCCCCTTTTCTTTGCTTTCCAGCTTCCACAAGGTAAGAAGCGTCCCTCTACTATGCCCTTCCCCTCCATGACAGCCATTTGTTGAGATCTCTAATAAATCTTTTTTCCTTTCAACATTTTCTCTTAGATACTTCTGATGGCAACAAAACCTAATATAGTTCCAGATAAATCTCATCATCCAAAGATAAAGGGGTCATGTGGCACTACTAAGTAGATCATCACTCTATGTCTACTTATATTTAATTCGCTGATACTAATTTTTTCCAAGGCTTAACAATAATCAACTCTACCATACCTATAGTTCTAGGAAGACTTTCTTAGCCTCATCTCAGTAAAGTCAATATAATGCACGCTACATTAAAAACAGAGTAAAAAGAAAGTTTAGTTAGAAGTGTGACTCACAAGATCTAAACATCCAATCAGGACAATATGCATGATAGCTTGCTCCTCTACTGTAGTTTCACAACAACTTGTGCTGTCTAAAAGATTGCAGAACATTCATAATCTTCATCAAATTGGATTGTCACAAAGAGAGGAAAGTTATTATCATCATGATCACAGAGTTACAGCAATTACACTTATAATTCTGTCAAATGTCACAAAACTAATAGGTCTCCTCACCCACATTTTTGCTACCAGAACTTAATGCCAGTTTTAGAATATTAATCACAGGAAAGAGAATGTGTATGACAAGGAGGGAACTTATAAAACTTGGGCACCATTTTCTATAGTTATATATCACAGAGTTATAGATCACATATCACAGAGGCCAGCTTTCTACAGTCAGCATGATAAAGATACTACTAGAACTGTTTTTAATCATTGTCATCATTTAGATCTTCCCTTTATGAGTTGAAGACTTGGTTTTCACTGAAGCTAGGGGTAGAGGTGGGTCTTTTAGATTATGAATAAATCATGAGGGCTCTGATCTATAAATGGTATATCTATTGATAGATTAATAATTAAATGGTCAATGGGGCAAGGTAAAAGCCATAGGAAATAGGGGCTATGTGACATTCTGCTTGTAAAGGCCTAGAAGCAGTGGAGGCAGCTGACCATGAAGTGAAACCTCTGAAGTGTGAGCCAAGAGAAGTGTTTTCTTCCTTTAAGTTAGTCATGTTAGGACTAAATTTTCATGGACAAAATTGAGAAGAACCAAATAATCATACAGGCAAATCAGGATAATAGGGATAAAGGAACATAAAAGCTTTATTTATTGTGTATGTAAACAAAAGAAAACACAGTTTCATGACAGGTTGGCTTATCTTAGACAGTATTATAACTAGCAAAGATAATGATAATGTTAAAGAAAGATCAGTTGATGTTTAATTCTGTCATACAGACCTATTAAAACCACATTGTGGTGGTTTGAATGTGCTTGGCTCAGGGAGTGGCATTATTAGGAGGTGGAGCCTTGTTGGAGTAGGTGTGCCATTGTAGGTGTGGACTTTAAGACCCCAGTCTTAGCTGCCTGGAAGCCAGTCTTCTCCTAGCAGCCTTCAGATGAAGATGTAGAACTCTCAGTTTCTTCATCAACATGCCTGCCTGGATGCTGCCATGCTCTTGCTTTGATGATAATGAACTGACCTTCTGAACCTGTAAGGCAGCCCCAATTAAATGTTGTCTTTATAAGAGTTGCCTTGGTCATGGTGTCTGTTCCCAGCAGTAAAACCCTAACTAAGACAGAAGTTGGTACCAGGGACTGGGGTATTGTTGTAATTGGTCTGACCATGCTTTTTTTTTTTTTTTTTTAAGAATGTGGATTTTGGGACTTTGGATTTGGACACTAGTGGAATGCTTTAAGTCAGGCTTAATGGGCCATCATAGTAGGACTGTGGACGACTTTGTTTCTGTGTGATTTGAACTATGCAGACCAGGCCCAAGAGGTTTCAGTAGAGAATTTTAGTATGTGGCCTAGAGACTGTTTTGTGGTATTTTGATGAAGAATGTGGCTGCTTTTTGCCCTTGTCTAAAGATTCTAACTGAGATTTATATTAATTGCATTGACAAAGGAAATCTCAACAAACAAACATACACACACACACACATACACACATACACACACACACACACACACACACACACACACACACACACACACACACATACACACACAAACAAACCCAGCAGAGACTTTGTTCACTGGTTAATGGTTAAGTCTCATGAAGAGTGTTTTGAACAAGTATAATAAGCTTAGAAAGGAAAAGTACAAAATATATGGTATTAAAGAAGTAGCAGGAAGTGAATGGAGCTGAATCCTGTGTTCAAGGATATTAAATTGAATTAAGGGAGTGGTGACCTTGGGCACCCAGTTAAGTTTAGGTCTAGGCCAGGAGGCAAAGGCAAGCAGATCTCTGAGTTCAAGGCCAGCCTAGGACAGAGAAGGTTCTAGATGAAGAAAAGCTTCAGTCCAGGTGTGGTGGTACACACCTTTAATGCCAGCATTCAGGAAACAAAGTCATTCAGATCTCTTGAGTTCAAGGTCAATCTACAAAGCAAGTTATAGGACAGCCAAACTTAGGCAGTAAGGGAGCTAGAAAACAGAAATCTCATGTTAAAATGCAAGGGGGGGGTGGTGGAGTTGAGGGTGGCATCTTCTAGCCCCAGCAAGCAGCAGAACTCTGGCAGCTTTGGCCATGTGGCTCTGACTTTAGTATCAAGTATAGAAGGGACTACTGGGACAACTGGTGCTGGTTAGCTGGAGCTAAAAAAAAAAAATTAGTGGTGATTAAGAGGAGACCAGAACTACTGAGGTGAAATCTGGAAAGTCTTTTCTGAGAGCATAAAGAATCTCTGTTCCAGAGATGGCCAAGGTTGTACCTTGTGCTTTAGCTATACTTGGTAATGTATAAGAGGCACCCAGGTGGTACTGGTTTTGAAGGTATGAAGGGGTCATGGAGAGCAACTGAGGTTTGGCACTGTGAGAGACCATGGAAGGCCATTGTTGAAGGTGCACCCTAAGTTGCATTTGATGGCCCAGGACTGAAGGAGTCATGCAAAGAAGTTGAGGCTTGGTACCATAAAGAGAGCCTATGAGAGGCTATTGGTGAAGCCTAGTTGCAGTGAAAGGCCCTAGCATATTGGAGATGCCATACTATATAGGATGATCACTAAGAACAGCAGCAGCAGTGGAATGGAGTCAACCAGAGCCTAGAATGCTACAGAGGCAGAGCTGGAGGTGTGGCCCAAGCCCTTTGAAGGAGGTTAGAAGATAATGTGTGAATCTCAGACACTGGAACAAGAAGCTGTAACATTAAAGTTGCCTTGGAGATCCCAAGATGTTTGAGATGAGCCTTGGTATATCTGCTGAGGAAAGATGCTAACAGGGAGTAGAAATAGACTAGGAGAAAAAAAGTTTGTTGCAGTCAACAAAAATAAAAAAAAAAAAATAGTTGGGGATCTGAAGACTGCTTTGATATCAAACCATGATTTGGAGTTTGCCCAGCTGGTTTCCGGTCTTGCTTTGGGGATTACAGTTAAGTGATTGGATGAATCTCAAAAAGAAACTTTGAACTTTGGACTTTTAATGTTGTTGAGAGTGCTATAGACTATGGGAACTTCAGAAGTTGGATTAAATATATATTTTTTTATTATGCTATTGCTAGGTATGGCCCCCATAAACTCTTGTATTTGAACAAACCTATGGGGGCCAAGGAGTGGAATGTGGTGCTTTGAATATACTTGGCTCAGGGAGTGGCACTATTAGGAGGTGTGGCCTTGTTGGAGTAGGTGTAGCTCTGTTGGAGTAGGTATGTCACTGTAGGCATGGGCTTTAATACCCTAGTCCTAGCTGCCTGGGAGTTAGTCTTCTCATAGCAGCCTTAAGATGAAGAGGCAGAAGTCTCAGCTTCTCTATCGCCATGCCTACCTGCCTGGATGCTGCTATCTATGATCCTGCCATGATGATCATGGACTGAACTCTCTGAGCCTGTAAGGCAGTCCCAGTTAAATGTTGTCCTTATAAGAGTTGCCTTAGTCATCATGTCTGTTCACAGCAGTAAAACCCTAAGTAAGACACACAGTAACGAAAATCTGCAAAATAACATTAAAAATCTTTAACTTTCATCTGATTTCACCACATTCATATATCAACCATACTTCTGTTTGTTCAATTATAAGGCAAGGGATATAGTTTCTAGTTTCAATGTCTAAGAAGGAGTTAAGACCATTGTGTGACTTTAGAAAAAGACAAATGATCCAGGGAAGGAATAGATGAAATTTTAAAAAGAGAGAGAGATGCTGTTTCCAGGTAAGAAATGAAGAAATGCTTTGTGAAGCTTTCATAGGATTCAGAGATCTCTGTATAGGATAGAAGTGGGTGATGATGGAATGATGAATGGGTTCAAGGTAAGAGAAGGATTAGAGTTAGAAGATGGAAAAAAGAGCTCTGGACTAGAAGTGGTAAAAACAAGACCAAACAACTGCCCAACTTCATTAAGGTTCTAGGAATGATGGCAACTGAATTGGATGCTGCTTTATGGGCACTGAAGATCCTATAAGTGTTCCTGAGCAGAGGGAGGTGTTTAACATGGCACACAGAAGACTTCAAGGAGTGGCAGGCTAGACTACATTAGATAAATAAGTTCAATAATTGTATTCTTATTGAATAGTGAGCTTTAAAAATAAATACTAAGTAGTTGTTTACATGTGGAATTATGGATCTGGGTCAATCTCTTTATTGAAACATGCTTTGAAAGGGAAAGTGGTTACAGTAGTAGGCAGAGTTAAGTATCAACCATCAGTAATGTTTGGCATGGCAAAAGAACAGGACATGGAGAGAGATGAGGAGAAACTACAAACTTTCATTCCAATTATAACTGTACTGAACTTTGGTTCTATGGCTCAGCACTTTTAATTCAAAGATCTCCAAGTGCTTTGCAAATATTAAGTAATTAAGACTCATAGGACCCACGAGATGCAGGTAACTATAATTATCCCCATTTTGTGCTGGAGGAAAGAGGATCAGAGTTTTTAATCAACTCATCCACTCTGTGTGGTTCCCTTGATAGAACAAGGTCAGAACCTGGATTCTGAATCTAGATTCTAGATGTTTAGCCTTACAGTAAAGGCACTAGTTTGTTTCATCCATCTACATAATTTCCATGCTATTTTCTCATGTATTGCTAAACCAAGAATAAACAAAAAAATAAGGCAATACTAAGTACACCCACACATTCCTCAAAGGAGATAATTAAAGTTGAAATTCATAATTAAAATGCAAAAACATAATGATCATTACAGATATTCACCTACTTAGCTGGTTGTCCATTTGATTGAAGATAACAAATAATTTTGAAAATAACATTTGAAAATGTAGATGTTTCAAAGCATTTAGAAATACCTTTATAAGGTACTATTTAAATATTTGTGTCTTAAGATATTCAAAAGATTAAATTTGGGTATTAATTTAACTAGATTAAAGAATATTGTTTTGAGACGTGATTGTGTTTCCAGAGGAGATTGTGAGACAAGTTGATGGATTGAATAGGAAAGTTTGTCCTCAATTATGGGTGGACACAATCCATATCATTGGCTGGTGTTCAAATAAAACAGCAAAAGAGAAAGAACAGTTGGCTCCTCATCCCCATAACTGGTTTATATTCATCTTTTTCAAGCCTCACTGTCAATAGATACAAGTTCTGATGTTAGACACCAGAAGTATCAGCTCTCTGGACTTGTATGAGTGGATTCTTAGGCTATTGTGCCTTTAGACATGGATCAAGCCATGTTATAGTACAACAGGGTCTAAAGCTTGCAGACAGCATCTCAGGGTGCTTCTTGCCCTTCATAATCATATGTGCCAATGTCTGTATTATGCCTGTTTTCAAACATCTATATCTACATTGGTTCTGTTTCTCCCAAAACACTAATATAACTTTCTATAAAGCATAGTCTTTCATACCAGAGTACTCTAACCCCTGGTCTGGTTTTTGCATGGCATTAAATGACACAAACTTTATTTAATGATACTACAAAAATTAAATAGTTTTATTAGTCTATAATATGAAGTACAGATTAATATCATGAGAAAAATGTATATTTTCCTGAATCATTAATTTGACAGAAAAATTTACAGTTATCTTTGATAAAATACCAGTCTTCTATTACCTTCTTCTCCTCTCCCCTGACATAAACAAACAAATAAAAAACAAACAAACAGTCAAACAATTGTTTTTCTATTAGCAGAAGACCAAAACTAGACCACCTATCCCATAAGGACAGAGACAGAGCATTCTCCCTGGAATTCTTACACATAGTAAGTGGTACATTATATCATGTCAACTGTATTCTCTAGCTACTGAATGATTTAATAATGTTTATGCTGGTGCTATTGGAATGGTATAGGGGGAAGGTTTAGTTAAAGTATGAGCCATAAGTCTTAGTATCAGTTGAAATGATGCCTTGGATTTGGGAAGAAGGAATAAAAAAAAAAATGATCTAATAGAAAGACCAGCTCTGGGCAGAGAATTCTCTACCCTGACATCCTAGTCTTAGGCACAGCTGCCAAGTTCCAGAGGTCCTAAGTGCTGCCGTTAACACTGCCTCAGGCAACATGATGGTTCCCACAGTCAATGGAGGTTTCCGAATGTCAGAGACCCCTAGTGAGACCTGTCCATACCTGCCCTTCTCCTTTGCCTGAACAGTACATGATTCTAACAAATGAGCCTCAGCACCAAGCATTCCTATCTCACTTGCATATCAAATGTGCATTTCTAAATATCCTCTGGAACAACTATTTTTAATTATAGGGCCCAACTGGCAGCTGACAATCAAGAACTAAAATCTTTTTAAATTAGGATTTTATTTTCTTCCAAAATCCTGGCAGGATTTGTTACTGTTCACCGTAACAATGTATTATTTACTAAATTCTTGTACATAGTAGACATATATTATTAATTTCAATTAGTGTTATTATGTGTTATTAACTCATTATGTAATGTGTAACCTGTAACTTTATCATATGAATATCATATTTAATGACAGCTGTTCATCAATTATATTTAATCATGGATGGAATTTTGAAAATTATTCTATTTTATATGTATAGATGTTTTGCTTGCAAGTTTGTCTGTCCAAGAGTACATGCCTGGTACCCATGGGGCTCAGAATAGAGCATTCAATTCCCTTGGAAGTAGGAAGTTTCAAGGTTGTTAGACACCAGGGGTACTGGGAACTGAAACCCTGGCTTTCTGGAAGAGCATCTAGTGCTCTTAACTGCTGAGCCATCTCTATAGCCCCATAGGTGGGATTTTTATGACTGCGTGATGGCTTTGGAAGTAAACAGGAATGTAAAATCATCTTTAGCATCACATAGATGCAAGTGAACTACAACTAAGCTGTACTTAAATATATACTTTAGAATTTATGTAAAAAAATTCAAACTTGAAATTAATTTTATGCAGCCTAAAGTCAGGTAACATTTATTGCTATTAATGCAATTCAAAATTGTCAGTACAGGCCTAAGAAGAGAGCTCAGTGACTAAAACAATGATTGCACAAGCTGAAAGATCTGAGTTTGAATCTTCAAAACCCATGCAAAAGCCATATGCATGTGTGAGCTTTGGTAATTTCAGCATCTCCCATGGGAAGATGATAGACAGAGACAGGAAACCCACCAGAAGTATTTAAGCCAGCCTAGCATATGCAGCAGTGATGAGATCTCATCTCAAACAACGTATAAGATGAGGACTATTGCTCAGGGCTGTCTTATGACCTCCACATACACACCATGGTACACACTTACCCACATTAACATACATGAATGTGAAGTCATGCAGATCCATTGTACATTCAAATAATAATATAGTAATAATAAAAACTTGTCAAGAAAATTGCTCCAAGAAAAAGAAAAGATTTGTAGGACCTGAAATTAGAGTTGTAGGAAATGTAGAGATGGGACAAAATTCAATGTATTCAAACTAAATGAGTCCTTGCTTCTTTCTCAAACTGTCATCAATGCCCAAGCTGCATTGGCATTACCAAGGAGCTCATGAGAAGTGCAGCATCTCAGCTTTCTCTCTCTCATCCCATGTATCTTGCCTATTACCAGAACCTGCCTTTCAGCTAGATTCAGATACTTCAAGTAGATTTATAAACTCATCAAAGCTGAGATGCAATTGAGCAAGTTATACAGAGAAAGTCAGTCAAGGAAGATAAGGAAAGAAGTGGACGACATCAAGGTGAGCACTATGGTCCTTTCTCAGTATGCCATGGAGTTACCTGTCATCTCCTCTCTGACTCAGCACCCACTGTATGTGTTTTGTTGATTTTGTAATGGTGTTAAGTAACCTTGGCTCTTTTTGTAAACTGGCTTTTTTATTCTGTCCATACTATAAGGTACAGGATACCTATAAATAAGAGTTGTTACATGAGCACTTGTAGTGTACCACTGATATAAATCTGGACTGCTATTCAATTACTAATTTTTCCCAAGTGCTATGAGGCAAATGCAAACACATTTAGCTCTCCCAATCACTTCGCACAGTCTGATATCACCCACTCAATGAGAACCATACTGGAGATGACATGACTAACTAGATCTGAGAGTAGATTTCCAAGCACTCAGCCAGATGTCAAATTGCTTTCAGCCAGATGTCTCTGGTCCTTTGTGTTCTGAAGTGGTAAAGGGGAGTCAGAAGCAGAGAGAACATACCCACTCAGGCAGATTTTTTTAATTTTAGAATTGGTCCTGAAGCCAACAGATTTCAGCTCTTTCCTACCATGTGTACATTTCATGGACCATGAAATTAAAAATATAATTAAGGTCTCACTAAAACAGTGCTGGCAACAAAAGTGCAATACCCATAGTATATATTTGTGTGTACATTCATGTGTATGTATATGTAGCAGGGGTCAGAATCCTTTCTCCAACTTCAGTTGGACACTACAACAGATGACCAGTAAGTAGACAGCATAATTTCTTGGTAAGTATCTAATATTTGAAATTAGTTGTTTCAAGGCAAGTACCTTAAATGGTGTTTTAAAAGTTAAAAGTGAAAGAAATGCTTAACATTTTTGGAATTGAACAAAAATATGAGGGAGTTGTCGAAACAATTTTGTAAGCAGAACTGGAGACTAGCCCACTGCTGAACTCTTGACAAAAGATTGTAAGGATTGCTAGATTCTAAACATCAAGAACTTAGCAGATTCACAAGTCTGCAAATGAATGAATGCTCTGTACTGGGAAGCCTGGCAGCTTGGCTACTGTGTGCAAATTTATGGGGCAGACATGACACTGTCTTATTTTCCCAGGTGGCATCTCAGATACTGTTGAGTTCTACCTTGAACAGCAGGTTGAAAGGCACAGATGTCAACATGCTGAAGGACTGCTTTTTCCAGACTATATTCAAGCTCTGTCTTCTTGCCTCCAAAGAATAAGTGTACCCTTCACCAAGAGCAAGATGAATGCAGTTGCATTTTGTTTCCCTAGGGGGAGAATGTGTACTAACTCTTAGATCTGAGGATGAAGGGAATCCCCTTTAAGCAGTACAGTTTGCTGTTGTGTTGACTAGAAACATTTCATAGAAATTCTAAACAAAAGAAACAGAAAAGGGAAGTCAAGGCAGTCTGTCTTACTTCAATTTCTTCTTCTTCTCACAATTAGCTACTTTTAACCAAATTGTTTATAGAGCGCTGCTGGATACTCCTGTCTTCCTGCCATTGCAGAGAGCCGAAAGCTCACCCGAGACCACTGCCATACAATTGCACACCCAGTGGAGCCCAGAGCTGTGGTAGAGACTTGTCCTTGCCAGCCTTTATCCAGCTGATGCTCCTGAAATTTCCATAGCCAATATATTCCGGTGGCTATCAGCACAATTTCCAGTACAGAAAGAATATTTGTCTACAATTAAATTCATATTAGGAAAAAAAAACTGTAGCCTTGAACATCATTGATTCAGAAGGATGGGTATGTTTTGTCTAAGCAAGGGACTACTATTGATTAGACCCTATCTTTTGAAGACACAAACACCAAGCTTTAAAAACTGAGGTTAAAAAAAAAAATATGTGGAGGAAGATAGGTTGCCCCTGGCAACAGAAGAAAAACATTCCTTTTCAAATTACTATCTCGAGGTCCTGGGGTCAGAGGAGATAAAATTAGCAAGAGAAGTTATTAGTTCTTTGTTGCTCACCTTTACGACACCATTTTCAGCAATCAGTTTGTTCGGCTCCACTGAGGCGCAGCGACACACGCCACAGCCTTTCTCCTGGGATGCACAGTCATACCACGTAAAAGTGTGTGGGTAGATGCCAAAACATGTATGGACCTGCAACCCATTCTGTAGAAACTCAACGTTCTGAGTATTAACGAGGATTAGCCTGAGCACATGGAGAAAACTGGTGGTTCCACACATCCAGTTGTCCTTCGGGTTATGCTTGCATCCAACTCTATAATTTCTTTTAATTGCTTACTATGATGCACAGGAAAGCGCTCATTATTTGCAGCTTAATGTGGGAGGAAAAATAAAATATGTCTCCCTGCCTACTGCTTTACTCCAGCTCACAACATTTCTAGGTGTAAGTGTAAGAAGTTTCTGTACGCTGTGTATCACAATCCATGTGGGTCATATTCAAGATACCGACTGTGTTCTGAACTATTAACAAATATAAGAAAGCCAGTAACATCTCAAATAAAAAGCAGTCTGTACTGCTGGTCAGAAAAATGCCACTCCCACATAAGCACAGGTATGGAAGTATACAAACCTGTGCAAGTAGCAGGGTGGTAAGAGCCTTGTCCTTTCTCCTTTCACCAAACATAAATGTGTAGAGGTTCCATGAAAACTCACATCAACATATTTCATCTAAGTAATGATGCGATGGCTCTATTTCTACCTACTACCTATAAACAAAAAACAGTGTTGGTAGTAGTCATGTGGGTGGAGAATGGACTTTAGAAGATCCTCTGGGCAGCTGTATAAATACTAAGGATTACTAAACTACTCTTTGCATTAAAAAATGACAACTCTACAGTTAACTCTCATTAACTATGAGCCATGCAATCAAACTAAGCACAGTTTACAACTGTGGTATCGGAGACACAGGACGCTGCATCAAACCTGCCTGTGCCCAGCATGATGGAGATTGGGTCTGGCGTCTGGCTCTTCTGTATAGGTTCAAATGTGGATATGATGTCATCAATTTTGAAAGTCTACATAGTGAATACATAATGTAGTCTTGGTATTCCACATTTTTAAACCACTTCAGCAAAATCCTATGTGAGGGGTTCTGAAACATGGTGTGTTTGAAGTCTAATTCCATGGAGTCTGAATGTAACCTTAAAGTTTCTTTGTTAATGGGTTGCCAATCATACATACATATTTATCAGGCCAGAATGTCAAAATTATACATGACATGAAGGTAGTTCATTAGAGGTGTCAGACATTTTTTTTTTCTGGGAACTTTTCGGACATTGAAACAGAATCGAGTACTTTATAGAGCACTAACACTGTCACCAGATGTTTCTCTGCTAACTCTGCTGAAGTAAGAATGATTTCCAAGACACAAGTCATATGCTTGTAACATGACATCTTTATAAAACCCTAACTTAACACTTTGTATGTCTAAATGTCTAATACGATATGGCACCTTATTTGTGACCTTTGTACTACTTTTAAAGATTGTAGCCTAGGGGCTAAGATATGCATAGAAAGAAAATTATGCTAAGGCAATCTCAGATGTATTCCCAAGAAGTAATGAAAACCACAAAGGCAGCAGAAGGTCCAGCCTGGGGCCAACAGTACTCTCAGGGCTGAGGGGTGGGAGGCTAACATCCTAAATGTGTATGTTGAGCCAGATGACAAGTAGAACATCTTGCTTCTGGCTGTTATCTGCCCTTGTAAGAGAGGAGACTGAGAGAATTGGCTTTGAGGAGCTTGAGGACAAAACTGGAAATGCCTGTTATGAAAGTCTTTGCAAGTGTCATTAACAAAATCAAGTGTGTCTTTGTCCCTGTGTCTCAGCTGGCATTTGAACGTCCACTTATACACCAAAGGGTGGTTTCTTGTATAGTCCAGACACACTCATCACTGTAACTGTCCAAGTTCGACTGTTCCACGGAGGGGAAGAGAATGATTTTCCCTTTAACAAATCCCTGCCAAAGTTCTATTTTAGAAAATTTTATTTTGTCAGGGGCATGGTACCCCTCCTGCTATCCAAGTGGTGAGGACGCAGAGGCCGAGGGATTGCCCCAAGTTCCAAGTCAGTCTGGTCTGCATAGTGCATGCCAGGCCAGCTAGAGCTAGAGTGTGGGGTCCTGTCTCATAAGCAAGCAAACAATTAAGAAGGTAAATACGTGAATGCCCATTTGGATTGGATAACTGCTCCGCTATGGTTCATTTGCCACATTCTCCTAGGGCAGTAGGACTGGCAGAATTTGTTTTTCTAAATAAGGCACACTGTCCTCAGAGAAAAATGAGACCAAGAATCAATCCAATGAGAACGGTAAGAGTTATGGGAGGGTGACCTGGGATAGATGCCATTCACAACGTGGAAATGTTATCTAGGTCATAAATCACATCACTTTCATATGGTTCCCACTTGCATAATGCAAGAAGCTGCCTGGTAACACCGAGGACGAAGTACACTGACAGTGCAGCCCAGGTCAGTGTTTATACTGTGCTCTGGAATTTTAATTTTTCATAAATAAGGTACTAATTATTTAATTATAAACTCTGGGGGAAGCACAAAATTATTCCTCAAAAGAACATCCCAGGGGTATGAATGCTCTAAGCAGGACTTCTCTGTGCCTTGGGGTGTATATCTTGAAGTTGGTCTTGGAAATGAGGTTGGTAACGGAAAAGGGAACATTGAAAGCCTGGGATACAGAACATGATGGTGGAAAAAGTTTTCTTTTTTGTTCTAATAAACAGCTGAGTTCTTTGGAGCCAACCTCACTAGTTAGGTGAATAATGAATGTATGCTCAGCTTTCCATTACAGGAAATTCTGCAAGTGGCAACATGGGCCCATTCCATGTGTGTCACTAGAGTTGGCATAAACCCATGTCCAGTGTGAGACATTACATCCACTGTGTCATAGTCCCACTGAAAAATCAGGGACAAAAATAAAAGACTCAATGTCCACTTGGAAGTTTCTATCTATTTCTCATCTTACCGGAGCACACTATGGACTTCTCAGACAGAAGGAGGCTCACATACACTCTTAGTGGGAATACAAACAGTTGCAGCCTGGCTTATGACATTTTATGGAGTAACTATCAAATTTGTTAAGTGAATTTTTCTACAATATAGCAGTTCTACTGCTAAGAACAAGTGTGCAGACAATTGCACAGGTACAGATATGAATATACAGACATGCATGTGTGCACATATATACTACATATGTGGTTATGAAGTACAAAAAGGTATATAATAGAAAAAAAGTCCAGTTTTCAACTATAAGAAAATAAACCTATAGTAACTCCTTCATATCAGATTCTGGCAGCTATGAAGTGCATGCTCTTTCCCCTGTAAGCTGGAATGAGAAGGCCTCTGGAATGCAGTGCTAAGGGTCTAAAACCAAGGTGTAAAACAGTGTGTCACTTTTCCTTTAGAAAAGGGGGGGGAGAGGATAATCACAGTCATATTTGCTTATATTTCTATAAAGCAGACAATACTAATTTGAAAACAATTCTATACTAATGGCAATTATAGGTGTTGTGTGTAGGGTAGGTGCAGGTTGAGGCAGAATTCTTGGTATATACTGATTTTTTACACTATTTCGATATTTGAATTATGTAAATAAGTTAAGTATAAATTTTAAACTGACCCCAGGCCAAGATTGTACATTCTGGTAATCTCCGAACTTAGGGGATAGAGGCAGGAAGATCAAAAATTCAAGGTCATCCTGAGCTACACAGCCAGTTCAAGACCAGCCTAAGCTACACAAAGCTCTGACTCAAAAATTAACTAAGTAACCAATTCATTCACTAAATATGAAAGTCAGACATACTTAACCTAGGGGTTTCAGTTTTTTTAGACCAATATCTGCACTGGTGTGGTGTTGTTGTACCTGGCAGTCTGAGTTTTGTGTTTCATCTTTTGGTACAATTGCCTGGAAGAAGTTAGTAGAGGGTCCTGGCTGGAACCTAGGAATGTGAAACATGACTTCTGGTCCTTCCTCTTGCATTTCATTTAAAGTTAATCCTATTAAATAGCGATTTGGCTATTTTTTTTTTAAAGCTGCAAATTGAACAAACCCATAGGCAGACAAATGTAAGGACCTTTGCCTCAGCTCTGCTTTTCACCAAAAGTAAGAGTAGAACCTTCTGAATTCTATGCTCCTTTGAAAAACAACCGCTATAAGGGCAAGAGATCTGTAAGGGGCAACTCTACAAACAACTGTTAGGACACACAGTGCAAGAATGAGAGGTAAGCAACGGGCAAACAGAGGAGGGGACGATGACTTGTTTCCCAGAATATCTAAGTCACCAAGGTAATTAGAAAGTAAGCTTGCCAATGAAAGAATATAAGCACAGACAGAAAGCAAGAACAAGCTGGTACGGAGACACGTCAAGAGGAAGACGTGCGGTTAAAGGACTCCCTATGTGATTAACCTCAATATCTTGAACTCTGTAAATTCTAGCAGGGCAACTAGGGAGGCAGCCGTAGAAGAAAGGACCCAGACTTGAATATAACCATGAGATTATTTTCCCATTTTTTATTAGGTATTTACTTCATCTACATTTCAAATGCTATACCCAAAATCCCCTATGCCCTCCCTCCACCCCCACTCCCCTCCCCACCCACTCCCACTTCTTGGCCCTGGTGTTCCCTTGTACTGGCAAGGCCCATACCTAAACATAATAAAAAACAATCTACAGAAAACCAGTAGCCAACATCAAAGTAAATGGAAAGAAGCTGGAAGCAATCCCACTAAAATCAGGGACTAAGCAAGGCTGCCCACTTTCTCCCTACCTATTCAATATAGTACTTGAAGTCCTAGCCAGAGCAATTGTATAACCATGAGATCTATGTTGAATGAAGGACCCAGTAGGATAGCCTTACTCTGTGAGCAGTAGAGTAGGATAGCCCTTACTCTGTGAGCAGTAGAGTAGGATAGCCCTTACTCTGTGAGCAGTAGAGTAGGATAGCCCNGAGCAGTAGAGTAGGATAGCCCTTACTCTGTGAGCAGTAGAGTAGGATAGCCCTTACTCTGTGAGCAGTAGAGTAGGATAGCCCTTACTCTGTGATCAGCAGAGTTGATGGAGCAAGTGCCCTCTTCACACAGGTGGCCTCCAACTGACTTTCAAAATCAGATGAAAAACTTCAAACATTTCTGAAAATTGTCCTCTGGGGACCATTTACCCCAAATTACAGACTGAATGAAAAACCATTCTTTCAAAAAGCACCTCTCCTCCAAAACCCCTTCTCATCTCCATATGTACAGCCATCTGGAAAGCAGATTTACCATTAAACGGATGGTCAAAGCTGTCCTGCAATGTTAAACTAATCATGAAAATCTAAGCATCGCTTTCCTCACCTTCCCGAGTGAAACATTCCAAAGAGGCTGGGAAAAACCCACATATTGGTGCTGTAACCTGGGGTCTACTAGCAGTGCTCTAACTCTGTACCAACATCCAGATGCTGGGACAGGAAATCAGCTACTTGGAACCCAGTAAAAGCAAGTAGAGCCTTCCCTTCTACTTTGATTAGCGAGGGCCAGTGTGAAGTTCCCAGTTCTTGGTTCCAGCTGTGTCTACGCTGGCTAACTCATACAACACACTTGTGCACCTCCCAATGAAATGAGGGACCTGCACTTGTGACTCAACATATTTGTAGACCTCAAAAACTTGCACAACTTTCTTAAGATCAGTGAGCAAGTTTGACGTATGTTGGATCAAATTTAATCATCAGACCCAGCAAAGGCACTAGTATTGGGCTACCTCATGCAAATTCTATTTCAGAAATATTTCTGTGATATGAAGAAATGGAATGCACTAAGATGTTCTAAATCATGTTTGCAAACTAGGCATAACCTCCAAAGCTTCTAACACCTAATCTGACACAGACAGGATACACAATGATTTAATAGTTATACAATTAATCACAGTGCTCTGAGATGCAGAAAACAACTCAGTCAAAGCAGATTTATCACGGACAAGAGGCTTTTTTAGTGAAAACAGAATTCCTGTTGGGTCTTGAAAAATTGGTATAATTGTATGTGGAGAGATTAATAAACAAATTAGACTCAGAGAATTATGATAGAATAGACTTCTGATCTTATCATTTTAGCTATAAAGTGAAGCTCATTTAGGCATGAAGCATGCCAGTGAGACGTTTGGTGCTTTGATGACAGGTTCTAAAACCTCTTCTTCTAGAGTTGGGAAGTGCTAGGAATGCAGCACAGTGGTAATGTCAAGTGCCAGTCTAAACTTTACATGCATTAACACATTTAATCCCACACTGCCCCATCAAGTGGTTGAGGCAGAGTAAGAAACGAGCTAGGATCACAGACTCGGTAGATGGTAGGCCAACCCCATCACTGGGTTAAGGGATATAGGCTCTGGTCTGTCTTCTGCTCTTCATTGGAAGTCTATGGTAGAAATTCCTTCCAAGTCAGAGCAATATTTAGAAGGACTCCTATTTAGAGCCTTTGAAAGTCTGATTATTCGGAAAGCTGCAAATCTTTCCTAGCCATGTTCTAATCTAGGTATTTGGACAATGAAATAAACGATAAGACCCTGTAAGTCACAGGCTATTCAGTTTACATGACTTCTCGTTTACAAGATCTTAAGTGTTTCTGTATGGTTGAGACAACTGTGCAAATTGCTAAGTAAAGCACAGGCCCAGGCTCTCGGTCTTGCATTCAAGGACTTCACCTTTATATTCTTAAAAGTTTGAAAGGCATTTCTGATGGTTACCAGGTTTGGGAATCAGTGTTCCTTATGTCCCATTTTACTTATATATTCAATATTTCACTCACCCTAAACCCCAGCTTTATAAAATACATGCCCCAAATCCTGTATCCATTTTCCTTTTGTTGTTATTTACCAAAAATAAGGTAAAATGCATTTAAAACTCCCTTAGAATACCTGCTCCTTTCTGGATTCATGATTCTTGGTTTGCTTTGTGACCCACTGAGTTTAACTTGGGTAATCTCTGTGACACGCTGGAGTAACAGTAAGGTGTGTGTGTGTGTGTGTGTGTGTGTGTGTGTGTGTGTATGTTTTGGGGCATAGTGATAGAGATGTGAGGTTATAAGTAATGTGGGAACTCTTAGGTTTTACAAAATATTGATTATAAAGAATAATGGTCTGGTATCACATAGAAGGCCAGACCATTTATATTTTACTAATCATATGAGTACCTCCCCACCTCTTCCTTCTTTCTTCTTTTTGAAATTTACAAATTAATTATGTGACTATGTGCTTCCTTGCATGTTGGTAAGCTAAATATTTCTAAGTTGGTGATGCCAGTTATGCTGTACTTATATAGTTATAAAGGCATTGCCCAGGAACACAACATATATATTACTATCATAGATATTTGAGCAAAATCACCTCCTGAGTTCAAAATTAAGCAAGCAAATTATTGGTCTCTTCATTTGTACATTATACTTCTACTAACATGGCCAAAATTGCAGTAGCTCTATAAACAGCTCCGGGTTATATCATGGTCTTACATTGATTGTACAATTATTTAAAACTCCCAAGTTTCCTCTTCATGACATCTGTTGATAAACCATCCTCTAAGTTCATACCTCTACCTTCCCATTCTGTCCTGCTGAGTTTTTAAGAAATCAAACAGGCTGAGATGATATAGCTCAGTTGTAAAGTACTTGCCTCAAAATCACAAGGGCCCAAAAGTTCTGACCCCAGACCCCATACAAAAAGCACAAGGGCATCTACTTGTAATCCCAGGCCTGGGGCAGTGGAAACAGAGGGATGATTGGAGGTCAGTGGCCAGGAAGCCTAGTTACTGGGTGTGCTCCAAGTCAAGGAGACACCCCATCTCTAATAACAAGGCAGATGGCATCCCTAAGGAATGACACCTAAAGTTTTCCTCTAGTTCTCTACACACAAACATGTGCACATGCATCCACACACAAGCACATATAAACATATAATTCACATGCACACAACACCCACACACAGAAGTTAATTACACTGTTTTACATTAAATCAATATATATGATCCAACTTCTATCTAGCAGCAGAATGTCTGCAGCGCCTGTTGGCTTTATGTTTTGATGTGATAAGCATATCGTCTGTGCCTTCAGATGCATCATCAGCCAACATTGCGTGCTGGGTGTACTTCCCCCATGTTGCATAAGAGAGAACACCTTGGAGCCTTTGGTCTAGGAATGTGGCCTGGGACTCTGCCAAGCATCTCCCTTCAGCATCATGATTGTAGATTTCTTGACCTTTAGATTCTATGTAATATAACAGAAAGTAGTCTATGTTTAAAAACACATCCAAGAAATAAGTGCACACACGAAAACATAGAGAAACTTGTTTCAATTTGGGCCTAGTTTCACACTTCAAAGGCAGAGCCCACAGAAAATATAATCTCTGAGACAGAAGCTCTGAATCCAAAAGATTAGCAGGTGGCAAAAATTACTGATGAGCTTCCCTTTCCTGCCTCATAAATCTGTCCTCTTTCTCCTAGGGAGTTGGGGGTGGGGTGGAGGAATATACTTTCTTTCTTTTTTATTTTTATTTTTTCCTGAATAAGAATGTTTTCTGATTGCTCCTAGGGATAACATAAAGCACTTGGAGTGCAGTTACTTTCTTTGATTAGAATGATGTTTGTTCTTTCTTACTACAAACTGGCACACATTTAATATAAACTTTATTCAGTCCCTAAAATACACAGGGACCACCATCTCCACTTGCCCCTTAAAACTTGAAGACACTAAAAAATTCTACCAGTAAGTTTGTAGTTTCTGTCTCAATCAACTTTAACGTGTCAAATTTCCAAGCATAATTTCATGAGTGAAGCAAATTATGCACAAGAAGCTTTATAACTTTATAAATGGTTTTTATAAAGGTACTGGGGAAAATAAATATTATTAAATATTTCCTCCAGTTTCTATCTCCCTGCCAGAAAAACGATGATCACTTTTTTTTTTTTTCACATTAAATTCTTTCATCAACCACATTGACAACTCAGAATCTCAGGTAAACTGCTAATGAATCTATCTGCTCCTTCAATAGCTCTATCAAGTGTGTCTGGGTAAGACTCACACTGTTCTGGACGCTGATGTGGAATCATGCAGAGGTACACTAATCAATAACATAAGTTTTGTCACTGAGGAGAAGTGTAAGTCAACTTATAATTACCGGTTCCTGTTTTTATCACATTTTGATGCTGCTTATTCCTAGGTTAAGATTATTTTCATCATTTCTTGTTGCCTCTTTTATTTTCCTTACTTTGAGGGGGAAGGGTACAAAGTGGGTAGAATAGTGTTTAGAAATCCCACTCTACTTATCACTCTCTATTTTATTCTTAAATCTTCTCAAATCATTAAAGTTAAAATTAGATCAGAGATGAAAGTCATTCCTTAAGATCTTCCTACTTCATTTATTTGGTGTTATTATATCTCAGAAAGTGGAATGAATTGCCTGTGGCAAAAGAACAAAATCAAAACCTTTGCATTCAATGCTACAATATAAACCCTTGAAAATGATCTGTGTGTGTGTGTGTGTGTGTGTGTGTGTGTGTGTGTGTG
>NC_034592.1:93550319-93593949 GCF_900095145.1 Mus pahari | reverse complement strand
GAGAGAGAGAGAGAGAGAGAGAGAGAGAGAGAGAGAGAGAGAGAGAGGAGAGTACAACCTTTGATTCCCAATTTTACATTGACTAGCATGTTAAAGTTCTTAAAGGTCTTAGTGTATAAGTTGAGTTGTGGAGTTGCTTTAAAATCCACCTGCAGTGATAAATGTTATTTGTCTCCCTCTCCCCTTCACACACACTCCCCAAGCCTGCACAGGGTGTCGAGAAAGGGAGGCAGTAAAGACTGATATGGCAACAGGCTGATTACTGGGAAGTCTGGGGGAATTCTTTAGTATGTTCTATGACTTCAATGTTTGATGAATTGCTTAAATTAATTTGAAACATTTATTTGACTTTCTATTATATACTGACCAAATTTCATATAGACTAGTTGAAATCTAAACAACCACAACAACAAAACCAGACTGATTTTGGAGTAAAAAGAACAATCTGAAGTACAGTGACTTAAAAAAAAAACTCATGTAATTTTTCTGTATTTCCTGGTTATATTGAAATTAAGATATCCTCCTTTGCCTGCCTTCCCTCCAAAAACTGAGGAGGCATATCAAAACCACAGAAGGTCGTCATAAAACCCCAGTCAGACCAAAGCAACTGAGATGAAAGCAGATTTAAAAGCTCCAAGGTTCTGTAAGCTTTCAAAATCAGGATATTACGACCATGACAACCAATGAAAAGTTCTTTCAAGTGAAACTTTGGGGAAAACTACATAACATTCATTACTCTCTGGGAACTTTGGAAATAACCTTTTACTTTATTATCCCTGCCACTGAAGCTTGTAAATTTATGTTACTCCCCTCACTCTCCTAATGTAACCATCCTTGAACTTCAGGCCATGTATAAATGAAACTTCAGGACAACTAGCTACTTCATAGCCATCTACTATGTTTGGTCAGATTTACCCCGCCAAGAGTGTGTCTCAGAGTTTGTAGTTGCACTTTGGTACTTACATAAATGAAATTTGCCATACTGCTTGTAATTCATTCTTTCTTTCACCTATCTATCTATCTATCTATCTATCTATCTATCTATCTATCTATCTATCTATCTATCTATCTATCTACCTACCTACCTACCTACCTATGCAATTCTGAAGTTTTCAGTATTCCTGTGATAGAGTGATGGAAGTTTAGTAATTCTTTGAAATATAAAATTACTTAGGATTATTGCTTCTCAGTCTTTTGGCTAAGATCAAGTGTAAAATTATTTAGGATTAAATAATCTCATCCCTAAGTGGAAGATGGAGAGACTTTAAGGATACACTTCCCTAAGTTTTAAAGTACTAAAGTTTTAGTGATGTTTCCAAGGATTAACTCCCCAATGCCAGTGACAAACGGATTTCATTTGCTAGCATCATTTACTGCTTAGCATTACTCCATACTAGACAGAATAAATGGAGGCAAGAATGTAACCAATACGTCTACTCATTCACTTCTGATGCCCATCTGGGCATGTTATCCATCCTAATAAAGAAAATTTATCATAATGCAACTTAATGTGATTATCCTTCAGATGGCTCCTTCTGCCTCCAGTGAACAACAGCCAGCATTTTCAAGTTGGAATTCTGCAAAACTCTCTTCTGCTTCCTCTTTAAAATGCAATTCACAGCTTGAGCTCACAGAGCCTGCCAGTGGCTGAATGGCTGCACTAGGCGGCTGAGAGTCCTTCAATTAAGCAGCAATTTTGCAATTAGTGGAAACGAGGTGCTTCATAACAATTGTTTGAAAACAAGTTGAGACAAGTGAGCAATTACCCCATTAAAGTGAGATACTCACTGTCACAGGACCAAAAGAGCCCCCTCACACAAACGGAAACCGGAAACCATCCCCACAAGGAGAGAAACACAGGCTGGAAATTGTTTTAACCATTAGCAGGAAATCAGTACACTATAACTGCTGCAGCAGGAGTGTGTCTTCCGTAAAAGACAGTCAGAGGTTTAGCTGTCCTCTTCTTGCTGTGTTCTGTTTTCATTCAGAAAATCCACAACTGCTCTTTGCTCTACTCTGGGACTAAATTCCTACTCCTTAAATTCTTAATGAACTACTTGTGTGTGACCTTTCCTTCCATGTCGAGCATCTTAGATTCTCTTGAGGATTAGAAGATAACATCTATAGAACCCAAATCTGCCAACTGTGCTACAATTTACAACATATAGGGATGTGGAGTGTGAGAGAAGAAGGGGGGAGGGGGGGAGATGGATTTTACCAAAGGCTTCAAAGAGGAATCTAAAAAAGAATAAAATCAAGCTGGTTGCTATACTATCAGGTGGGCGTGCTCAGCCTGTTCGGTGTGCCAAGCTACAACCCAGAGCTATTTATATTTGGAAGAAATGAGATTATTGTGACTATTAAAGAGAATTGGACTCTTAAAACATTACAGGAAGCTGGGAACAGCTTATATTTTAAAGGTGCCCCCTTTAAAAGAAAATCCAAGGCTTTGTGCTAGGATTTTAGAAATTTGCATTTACATTTAATATGATTTCTCCCGCCCAGCAAGCCAAGATGAACTAGAAATAACCCAGCTCCTTTTCTCTCTTGGGACCTTTAGGAGATTTTAAGCAACCACGGCTGCAGTCTAGGCAAATGATCACTTTCTAGGTTCCTCTTGTTTGCAGTTAAAAGGGTACATAACTTCCAAAGCACCCTAAAGCAGATTTCCTAAATGCTTTAATTTCTGGATACATAAAGGTTTGCAATCCTTTCAAATGACCTTAAGTAGCACCATAAAACAAACATGATTTCAAACTACAAACTAAGCTCTGAATGGGCTGTGAGAGACTCTAGAAGTATGTGAAAAATTACTGTTAGTCTGTTTAAAAAAATGTTATGTCTAAGTATGTCTGCAATGGTCTAATGCTTCAAGATGTCTACGTCATGTACAACAATCTTGTTTATCTGGAAGTTATTTCTTTCTTCCTGAATCATTTATAAACAGGAAAATTTTAATGACTTAAAACAGTTCTCTATACAACGTGCATTCTGTGTCATTGTATTTACTATTAATATTTACCAATATTTGTTCCATTTTTACAAAATAACATAGAAGAAGAACAGAAAACAACTTTATGATTCTGGAATTCCAATAATGGTAACTACCATATTTCAAATTCCAGTAGAGATTACGTTTCAACAAGTGTCTCTGTCTTTTTTTTTTCTTCAGAGGGGGAAGAAAAAGGAAGAACCAAAACCTCCAAACCTTATGAAAAATCAGTGAACTGCAGTAATTATTTTTAAAACTCCCTTATGTTATTTCATCCTCTGCGCCTGACTAAGCCTATTGTGTGTAACAGCTTGAACCGCTCTTGTTCTAACCTCAGATACCTCCGACCTGAAAATAGTGTCGCAAACTTACAGGGGCCCACATGCTTAGAGGAATCAAACCCGTAAATAAAATAAATAAATAATGCAACAAAACAAAACAAAAATCAATCGTAGGATCAAAATGGCTTTTGACCTTATAACTAATGTATAAAAGAATCGATTTTTGGAGAAGAATTAAAAGAGGGGTATATTTTTCAGTAAGTTGATCCAATTGTTGGGAAGGGGGACTCTTTTAGCCTTTCATATACAATTAGATAACAATTACTGTTCCTAATTACACATCACTTTTTTAAAAAAGATAAGTTCTAGAAGTATTAATAAACAGGCAGAAACATGCTTCTAGACAAGAACATCCTGTATTCTTGTGAGAGGGGCTAAAAGTTCATTGGCTGTTGTTGACGCTGAGAAGCAGAAGCCGGATATTTTAGGATGCCCGGGAAGACCCTCAAGTAAGATCCAGAAAATCCTAGCACTTAGTCAATGGTATCTCAAAGCACCCCGGCAACTCAAGGAAAGAAATGCAACAAGTCAAAATTCCGAACCGAGCTGCACATCTTCAGGAAGCTGGTTCAAAACGCCATTCAACAAGTTTCTCCTCACAACCCCCATAAGGACCAGCAAACCGGCCCCTAAAACACTTCCCCACCCCCATTCGACGAGCCCCAGCAGCTACTCTTGCCAGTGTGGCCAGAAGAGGGCACCCTCTACCTTCCTAGCTCAGCTCTCCTGGCCCTCCTCTCCCTCCTTGGATCCTCCCTCTCTCCCTCCGACTCCCCCCATCCCAAAGTCCCCATACCCAGTTTCCTAGCTCAGGCTCCACCCCCAACTCACGAATTGTTTTCACTAAAACACCAGTTCAAACCCACAGCCTGTGGCTCACCCCCAGCAGCCCCGGGGAACCCCCCCCCCCCGCAGCAATTTCCCCTTCTTCCCTGTCATCAAGCACAAAGCCCCCATCTTCAGCTATTTCTTTCTACGCTTAGGTGGCTTATCCATTCCTCTTCCTGATTCAGCATCCCTAGAAACCAAAACTAGCCTTTTCATCCTCCATAGACGCCCAACCTACTCCCGGATGAAAGTCAAAACTTTCACTTCCGAAGGAGGATGCCCAAAGGAAGGTGCGCAGGATGGACAGAGGGTCGGATACAGGCTGTCCTGGAGTTCCGCAGACCCTTTCAGGCCCCAGCGACAAGAAAGGTCCCAAGTTTACCTAGTTAAACGTTGACCTTGGACCTGTAAGTAAGCAAGCTTTGGTAGTACTCCCTAGAGAGCAGGTGACAGTGAACAGCCTGTTGTGATACCCAGGAAAAGAGATGAGGGAAGAAGGCGCCAAGACCCACTCTCGGACTACACACCACCCCGGTCCAAATTTGCGTGGAGAGTGCCTAGGGATCTCATCCCAGCCCTGACCCGGTGCCTTCGGTCTGAGCCCCCAACAGCTGTCGCTCTACATCTCTCTCACCACCCTTCCTCGTCTGCGGGAGGACTTCGGGGATCCCCGGGACGCAGGCTTAGCTCCCATGGCGCAAGTCGTCCTCTTCCCTTGGCTTTTTCTCTCGCACTGAAGGGATTCCCTCAGGGTCGTGGGCTCCCGGGAGAACGCTCCTCAAGAGCAAGCCCGCCCCTCAGCTGTCCCGGGACGAAGGTGAAGCCAGAGTTCTGCGGTTCCACAACTTCTCAGTCCCCTAGCCAACTTTCCTGGGCGCACGCGCCTCCGGCTCTCGCGCTTAGCCCCACGCCCCGCAGTCGCCTACCTCAGGGTCCACACAAAGCTCTCGGATCCCCGGCAGTGGAGTCACATTGTTGTCACGCTTCTGGTCCCTGCGCCCTGCTCTGGGCCCCGTGCGCTTTCTCGTCTGCTCCAAGGCAGCGGTAGCAGTTGAAGGAACCGGGTCTCATCAAAGCCTCCCAGGCAGAGGTGGCGCGCCGCCCCAGGCGATTTCCTTCTCCAAGCCCAGGAGTCCTGGGCGCACTGGGAACCGTGCGACAGCCAGCCAGCGGGTGCGCCCCTGCACAGCAGCAACGACGGGCACCCAGAGCTCAGCCAGAGCCAGGCACTGGGGTCAGACATTATTTAGCTCTTCGGTTGAGCTTCGATTGGTCAGACAGCGCCGCCCCTATCCCCTCCCTGCTCCGCCGCGCCACCGATACCCATTTGGGGTGGCTGCTTAAAGGGGACGACGCGCTTTTTCCTTGCGGGGGCTCAGCCCTCGGAAGCCCTCTGGGTATCCCTGATCGCCTTGCACCGGCTTCTCTCCATTTCCCCGGAGCCAGCTGCTTAAACCCAAAGCTCTGTGCCTGCCCTCTGCGGTCTCCGCAGGGTGCCCTGGGCTAGGAGGGGTGGTCGAATCCCAGTTCCTAGGAACCCTACTCCCCTCAATGTGCTCTAGAGTAGGAGGAAGCGAGTGTGACTCTCACCCGTCTAAATCTTTCTCCCCTGGTTTGCAACTCTCCCCATCTTTCCCATCCCAGCACCCAAGTTCTGTGGGAGAGGGCGTGCATTCCCTGAACCTCCCCGGCCCCAGACACACCTTCCCGCACCTTCCTGCACCACAAAGCTAGAAAAAGCGAACACACAATGAAACTACACAGAGTGTGCGGCGGCGGGGGGGGGGGGGTTATGGTTTACTCCGCTACCTTAAACACATTGGCTTAACCAGAGTTCGTGTCCTGACCTCTCCAGAGTTTGCCTAATAGAATTCAATCAAGATAATAACAGTATTTTTTATTAATGAATAACCCCGGATAGCATTACACCAAGTTACTGCTTCTAGCCGGGAAGCCTAGGCAATAACAGACCTCACTAAAGCCATATGCTTCCCAGCAGACCAAACGGGGGCGGGGGGAGTGAGGAAAGAGAAAGAAAAGAAACCCACCTTTTTCAGTCACTACTTGTCAAAGTAAACATCAAGGCAGCTGCTCTGGGGAAGACCGGTCCCCAAGGTTCTAGACTCTTACTATATATTTCCCCTTCTCTTCAGTTAAAAGGGGGAGGGGGCGAGTCTTTGGTGGCCGATATGTACTCCTGTTCTGCAGCAAAGAAGTTAAATTATTGATAGTGGAAATTGCATGGCGGAGGTAATACTCGCACGCCTTCAGCGAGAAGCTCCATTTGATCTAGGCAGAGGCTGGGAGATTTCATGCTAGCTCGCCGGGGGTGGGTGGGGGGAGCGGCAGCGAGAGCAATCCTCTCCTCGGTGAATGGGAAAGTGGGTGGGAGTCCACGAGAGGGCTCCACGCTGCCTTGACGTGAGCTGTCATATGATACCTCCTCTGCCTCGAAATAGACACTCTAGTGCACGAATTACCAGAATCAGAATTCCGCGCATTTAAAATGATACATCTTTTATTAGAAGAATTCCGTTCCAGGGCATTGCATGCTTTGTAGATGTTTTCACTTCCAGTCCTAGCAAATTCACGCACACAGAAGCCAAGCCTGTCATTATCTAGGCAGCAACAACACATCCAAAAAAAAAAAAAAAAAACTTAGCCAGGATTTAGGGCGAGCGGTGGGTGGAGTTGGGTGGGTAGCTCACTAAGACCCCTTCCTCTAGAGCAGTGAGTGGTCTTTGGACCGTTTTTGTTTGTTTGTTTGCTTGTTTTTTTTACCTGTGGCTGAGATCAGTTACACGACTAGGTTCTGGAGGACTACTTTCATTTAGCTGTATAATAAACTCTGCCAAGTGTCTACCTGGATTCCTGTTTTGTTAAACGTTGCCCCTCTAATCCAGCCAATAAGTAAAGGTTAGGGCAGACAGACCTTTATTATTCATTTTATTTTATTTTTTAGGAAAAAAAAATAAAAGAACAAGAGGGCAGTATTGAGCAAGGTGCCACAGCCTCTTGTTAACACAATCACCTGTCTGAGGATTAAAAGGGAGGTTCCTTCTTCTAAGGCCTTTAGTATGGCTGAGACAGGGCCCAGTGATTAGCACTATAATAAGCAATTCATTCACAGCGGATTTCAAGTCACGTGAAAGACTGGCATATGTGACTCAGAGAGGAGGCAAAAATGAGTATCAGAGACTCTTGCACCCCAGCTTCTGTGAACCCTTGTATGTGAATGCTTGTGAGATCTAAATGACTTAATCATTGTTAAGGCATTGCTCTATGACTGGCTCTGAATGCTTAAACATTAATTTTCCCAGAGGAAAGGAGGTTCATAAACAGTTCTTTTTTCCCAGATGGCCGTTATCAGGAATGGGTTATACTGAATATATGGTCGTAGTGTAGACTGAGATTCATTTACCCACGGGCTGATTGTTAGCAAAGTGAAATTACTAACATTTGCTATTTGAAAGCTTCCAAAGTCTGCTGACAGAAATCTTTTGGTTTTATGAGTGAAGAACTAGAGATTCAATACCTTATAGTCAATTCAACCAAGAATGCCAGAGATCTACCCTTAAAGACCTCAAAAACTCAAGCTAGAAAGGCCTCCTCCTTCCACCCTTTGCCCTTCAGTAAAGGGAAGTCATCAGAATTCAAGATCTTTTAGAGTCCCTTTACAAACTGTTGCTCTGGATAGTCAAGCTAATATATATATATATATATATATATATATATATATATATATATATATATATATACTCTCAGAGTGTCACTCACAGCTTTGCCCCTCTGACAACTTGGTCAAGCATGTGATCAGTACAAAGGATCCTACAACACAGATGTCTAATTTATACAAAATGTGCAGGGGAAACAGAATGATAGAGGGCACGAAGCTAGGCTTGGGCCACCTTAAAGACCCTCTGATTCTTCCTATGTTATAGGCTGAATATAACCATGATTTCTTCTGTCATTATAACTCAAGTGACTATATTGCAATCTTTAAAACTACTGGTATATCTTTAAAAAAGGACTGGAGGAGTCCTACCTGCAATTTTAAAAGGTAAATAATTTTAAATCAGCTTCAAACAAGTGCCTACTTTCCAACTTGATATTTGTTAGGAATGAGTTTTGCCCCCAGGTTTTGTAACCTGTTAAAATTTACTTCTTTTCCAAAAACTCCGTTGCAAGCAAATGACTTTGCTAGCATCTGTGTTGCTGCTCAGGCAGATGTTATGTCAGTTCTCTATTTTATGGAACTTCCATTGCCCTGTTAGCACTTCCACTGAAGAAGCCATGCTTTCACCCTGAGACTCTGATTGGATGGCTGATCTTGTTATTCTCACTCTCCCTTGACCTTATAGACATAAATGTTTGTGTCTTCCATTTCCAGTGGGTGGTGCATTTTCACTGAGAAAAAGAAGGAGCCAGAAAGGCAGGAGTATTTGGGGATAGAAGATCAAGTACCAATTCAGAT
The DNA here is from genome assembly GCF_900095145.1 of Mus pahari. NCBI lineage: Eukaryota > Metazoa > Chordata > Mammalia > Rodentia > Muridae > Mus > Mus pahari. The sequence goes on along the minus strand of NC_034592.1, from coordinate 93,585,314 downwards.
AAACCTGAGCAAGTAGACTTCTTCCCCGTTTTGAGTATTTAAAACTTTCTGATTTGTGATTGTGGCAATACTCAAACAGTAAGAGACCAGACTACTTGTGATATTTACCTATTTGCCATAAAAAATTTCCCTCCCTTTCACTGAAGAACATCAGGGCCAAGATGGATCAACAGCCTGTACTTTATAGGAAGTTATAAATTCATTTGAAAAGTTTTCATTCTAATAACTTATTCTACTAGTTTTGGGGGCTTAAGATCAATTTTTTTTTTAAGAGAAAGGTTTTTCTTCTCTTTGTTTTTGACCAGGTGTCACTATTTAGCTCAAACTCACTTTGGACTTGGACTTGTGAGTATCCTGCACTACAGGTGTCTGCTAGAACAGTAGATTACTGTCATATTACTCACAAAGGCAAATCTTGATAAAATGAGGCATTATTTTTTTCTTAAGTTTGATTTCTGACATAAAGATTGTTATTGGGAGCAAAAATTCCTTCTAAGATTTGATGTCAATGTTTTCTCTACCACTAAAAAGAAAGAAAAAAACTATGAAGAAAAGAAATGTCATTACTGTGGGGATTAAAAGTTAATTTTGGATGAGTCTAATTCTTAATTCCTTTGGTTTATTGACTAATATTCTCCCAACTCAATGTTTCAAGGGGACAAAGTTAGGCATAAATGTGACTTCCCATATCTTCTTGTCAGGAAATACAAACTAATCCTCATTACCCAAGTGGGAACAGAGGCAGTAGGATCAGATTTGAATCTGACATATTATTCTATTAATAATTTTAATTGGATAAGGTCAATCCTACTATCTCTATAATCATTTTATGTTTAATTGTGTTTATTGAAGTTTCTTGGTTACTCCTGCCTTCATTCTTCTTTGGGAAAAAAAAAACCCAAAGGTTTATTATCAAATGAATTGACCCCAAACACTGCTAGAAAACTAGAGAAAGTAATTAACATGGGAAAATATTAAGTAAACAGAAAACTTCCCCAATGAGCAGAGTGACAAGGATGTTTTCAAATCCATGCTGCATGATTTCCAAGGTCTAGTTTGGCCTTGAACTGTGTCATTCACAGTCTTTGCAATCATTAAATAAGGTCTGTTCTTGAGAAAAATACCTTAAGGGAAAAATAGTTTCCTTATTCATTGTGTAGTACTTCTCTGTAAGATTCTTATAGGCCATAAAAATAACTCCATGCTATACTTAGATGTCGCCAAATTGGCCAACACATGTTACAGGAATTCTGTATCCTGGCAGGCCTGGTATGGACAGATAAAAGCAAGGAAGCACAAAAGGTCCGGGCATTGAGAGTTGAAAGGGAGGACCTAAAAAAAGATGATCCCATCTGGAAATACTTGTCCACTTCAAGGAAAGTGCCATAAAAAAATAATTATGAAATTGCTGAGGTTAACCCCCTAAGAATCACCTACTGGTAACCCTTCCTCTAAGTTACCAGATCTTCCCTGAAAACATGGAAAGATTAACAATGAAAGAGCCATTGCTTTACTCATTAAACTGTGGATATGAACATAGTCACCAAGGGCATGGAACTGATTTGGGACACCAGAGTTAGACTTACTAACCATGGTGTATCTTGGTTGTACTGGGAGTAGAGCCATGGAAAGCACGAACAAACTTAAATGACTGGGGTTTAGGACACTGAGTCAGATACCCAGAGTAAGTCACCTTAATTTTGAAATGCAACCATGTTTTAATGTGTCATAGTCGAAGCTAGAGTTTTTCTGTTGTCAAACTTTACATCCCCCCCCCCCATGGACAAATGAAGAAAGAAAAGCATGAACACACAGTAATTGTGGTGTTTCTCAAAGTTATATTAGGAACATGCACCAAGAATCTGGGCTATTTTCCCTGGGATTTTGATATGTGTGCCTTTGAAAAATGAACTGTGTGATGAAAGACCTAGGTAGGTTATGCAGCTCTCTTGACCTGGTCCTGCCTAGGCACATGACAGAAGGGGAGGGGGAGGCCTCCATAGCACATGCAAGCAGCTCTGTCTAGCACATAGCATCATCTGGAAGCATCCAAAAACCATCACCCCATTAATTTCAGTTTCCCTTAACTTCACAATTAAATTCATTCAACTGGCTATAACTTGCTGGACATCAGCATGTGCCAGCCATTCTATCGGCTATGGCACAGATAAACAAAACATATCTCCAAGCTTTAGGAGTTTATGGTCTTGGCCATGAATTATAGTGTAGTTCAAGGGCCATTAGCTATTTGCCAAAGGAGAGAACTTATATTGTTTTATTTTGCCTTAGGTTTGTTATACTGTATAGGCCTATAACGATCTGTCTGCCGCATGCTGTAATGATGAGAAGAAACTTCCCTCCGAGGCTTCAGGGATACATAAGAGTTAGGGTGGGCACACCACAGTTAACTACTGCCCTGGCTCTTGTTATTCATGCTTAACTGTGTTTTCATAAGGCAAGCACATAAGAGTAGAGAGAGGTTGAAAAGAAACAGGGCAAGCAATCTTTATTGGAGGCATCTAATTTTGACATATGAGTAGGTAAACTCTTTTATTCTGTTTATGTGTATGTATGTGTACCTGCATGGGCTTATGTACACGCCATGTGTGCAGGTACCTGGAACTGGAGTTTTAGGTTGTGATGGACAGCTTGGTATGGGTGCTAGGAACCAAACCCGAGTCATCTGCAAGATCAGTACGTGCTTCTAACTACAGAGCCATCACTCCAGATCCTAGGTAGAGTTTTCTGTTGTTGTGAAAAATAGATCTGGAAATGGTGTGTGTATATATATATATATATATATATATATATATATATATATATATATATATATATCTGTGTTGTGTGCACCTGAGCATGTGCGAGCACACATGTCTGTCTGTTCATGGAGGTATAAGCACACACACACACACACACACACACACACACACACATATATGTTTGTGTGCGTGCGTGTGTGTGCGTGTGTGTGTGTGTACATATATATATATATATATATATATATATATATATATATATATGCATGTGGAGGTCAAATGTAAACTAAGGGTTTTCTTATTCAGGAATCTATCCTGCTGAAAGTGCCAGACACCTTGGTTTTTTAGACGAAGGGTCTCTCACTGGCCTGGAGGTTACTGGTTACCTAGGCTGCCTAGACAGCAAATACCAGGGATCTGGTTGTCTGAACCTCTAGTAGCTATCACATGTGGTATTTTAAGCGAGTTTTAGAGGTCAAAGTCAGGCCTTCTTACTTTGGGGCAAATACTTTACAGAGTGAACCCCTAGAAGTGTTGTTATGGGGTTATCCTCTCTTTCTACATAGTAGATTAAGCCACCTTTGCAGGACTTCTAGAATCTAGCATTGCTAGCTCTTGGAAGTTCCTTCTTGGAGCACATTTTCATTGTTACAATTAGTATCTTGTTTCATTTCATCCAACCTTACTGAAGATGAAGGACAGCTGCTTATTAACTTTCTGATGTTGCTAAATTGGCACTCAGACTGTTTTCATAGCATATCGAACCTCATAACCTTCTTCATAAACTCCAACTTCCAATCCACTCATCACTTCTATTGCTCTATTCTGGACTTCCTCCAAAGTCTCCGTATTCTTCTGAAAATGTGAAGCCCTACGCTCAACATGTGTGGGAAATTAGCCAGGACTTAGAAAACACTGGAATCATGAGTTATCTGAACATAGCTGTTGGGAAAAACTAAGGGAGAAAAAGATTCAATCAGATTGACAAATCATTCCTTGGAAGTTGGAGACAGGAGAGGTTGTTTTATAAAAGAGCAAGCCTTTGAACCAAAGCTGAATCTTTATCCTTAGCATAAACTTGCTGCTTTTTTTTTTCCCAAAAGAAACAGATCCTGAACAAGGTATTCATTCCCTGACCCCAAATCCAATTACAAACAATACTAAGACTAAATGATGTTCAGTACACTACTTAATATCTCAAGCTGTGGACTTTTAACTAACTAAATTGGAATACTACTTTCAAATCCTCAGGGGTTACTACTTTTGTACAAGCTCTTAGAAGAATAGGATTTATGAAATACTACACTATGAGGCTTTTACTTCCTGAAAACCATTGTAGTTTTTGGTCTTCTGTTTTGTTAACACCTAAAACCTAATTAGAATAAAGTTAATAAAACAAGTCCAATCACATAAGACCCACACTAACCAACCTGATACCTAGAATCAAGCTTTCCTGTGTTTCATCCATCAGGTATACTTCATCAGGTAGATCATGATTTCACAGTTCATACTACATGTATAATGAATTCAGCACCCTTCCTTGCTCAAATTGGGGTAGAAGTGGAATAAGGTCTTTCCATAGACTCCAGCAGCTTTAGTTCCTTTTGTGACTCTAGCAATGCTAGATTCTAGAAGTTCTGCAAAGGAGGCTTAATTTACTATGTAGGAAGACAAGATAACCCCATAACAGCCCTTCTAGGGGCTCAGTCTGTAAAGCATCTCTGAAAAGACCACTTGTGCTAAGATTTATCAACATGGCTTCAATCAATCATTTAAAATCACACTGTCTCTGTAAGCTGCTTTCTAGGAGAAGGGTGGATGAAATTTATCAAGAAGACATCCAAGTAGATGGATTAGTTCTCATCCTCTGCTGTCTTCCTACTCCCTTCTAGAGCTGGTTTTTCACTTCTGAGGTGCTGCAGAGACACAAAGGACCCAGATACCATTCCTGGCATGCTCCCAAATGAAATGTATTTCCAGAGAGGTTTCAAGTTTGGAGTGGAGCCCTTAGAGGAAGAACACTGAATTGCACAAGGAAAGCCAATAAACATCTTAGTCCCTAGCAGGAACTATGAGCCTGCAATTACGTTTCAGGCTGTGCTGGTCCATTTTCTTCTTCTCCATATCTGTAAACAATATGTTAGATTTGGAGGTTTGTCATAGACTGTGTGTTTTGGAGAGAGTGTTCTTCATCGGAGCATCTGCAGTACCACAGCCAGTAACAGCTAGGAAAGGCAAACTTATGAAATGGCTTCTAAACACACTAAATCCCAATCTAAACAATTTATAACGTTTCTTACTCAATAACTCTTAGAAGTCAACTCATGCGGAACTGTTCTAAACAAGCTAAGAAAGAAGTAAGACATCCTCCATTGGGTAATAAACCAAAGTGAGTGCAAGAGTGTGCAGGTAACAAGCCTCGGAATTCTGGTGGGGTTACATATTTATTTCTGGAAAATTCTATATGGGTAGTGTCTGAGACATGACAACAATTATGACAGCTAAAAATTGTATAAGGATTTGCAGGTGAGATGAATAATTACAAGAAAAGTTTGGCATTAGAAAGACACATGTTAAAGCCCAGCTTTGCCACAGTGGCGGAGCCAATTTAGCAAAATTATCTGGCTAAAGGATTAATCAGTTTCCTTATGTTAAGCTATGAACACTGACAAGCTTAGAGAGATTGTCATGGAAAGGATTCATTGAGGTGCAGTAATACAGAATGCTCACTGTATTAAATGATACAAAATCAGGTTTCACTATTCTTTCATTTGATCCTAACACACTGGTTAAGTGTTGCCGTGCTCCATTCTATGATTGTGAAAATGAGACTCTAAATTGAGAAGTAACCAGTCACTTGAAAGTCGTTGGCTGATCAGCAAATCTTAATAAATAAATAAATAAATAAATATATAAATAAGTAAATAAAAATCATCCTAAAGTAGTGTTTGTAGCCACTGATTTTGAGGCTCTCACCTATTGCGAAGAGATGTAGTAAGAATTGCTTAGGAAAATACATGTGCAAACCATCTGTAAATGAAATGAAGGCTTGTGTAGCACTCATTACACAGGAATACTGGGCTTCCCTTCCTCCCACTGTCCTTCCTGCTGTAATCTCCAGAAATAGTGGGATTACAGACCTATGCCATCAGGCTAGGCTTAGAAGGCAGGATTTTAAAATGAGCTTTTAAGTCAGAAAACTTTAGGTTTGAAGTTCAACTTTTCCACTTAAAATTTACTGTGTTTGTTTGGGCAAATTACTTAAACTCCCCAAGCTCTAGTTTCCTTGTTTATATAATTAGAATATAATCTGTCTCCAAGAGTTACTTTGAGGGTTAAATAATATATATCAAAGGCAAAGCGAAGAGCTTAGTACATGGTCAATGCAAAACAGATGTTCCCTCACCTCACAATTCCTGTCAGTGTTCCTACAGTGTAACAATGACAATATCTAAGAGTTTTCAGACAGTTGAGTTTATTAAAGGTTGTTAGCTTTCTGAGGGTAGTACTACCTAAGTTAATAGCCAAAGCTTAAACTTCCAAGATCTGCTTTGCAGGGGTGGCCATGTTGCAGATCAAACCTAAGATTTCGTGAATGTTAAGCAAGCACTCTACCACTAAGCTATACCCTACCCATGCCCCTGGAACTTCCTATCCTTTTCACAGGAGGACTAGATTTCTAGAGCCATGGAATTGTGCTGCTGCTGATACTAAAATTATGCATTAGGGTCGTTTTGAGCTCAACTGAAGCACATCTTCCATACCATGGCTATCTCATCAATAGGCCTTTTACACACTGTGTAGCTTGTCTAATGGCAAAACTGATTTAATTTTTTTCTGCCAATGCCAATTTCCTTTGCCAGAAAGGAAAACCAAATGGCTAATGTTGACATTGGCTAAATTCGCATTTCTGAATCAATGCTATGTTAATAATTTCCTCCCACATGTTCTGTTGTCAAATGTGTAGGGGATCTTACCCAGTAGTATTTGCAGACTTTATTACAATCAGAAGTTAGACGTTTTTGTATTGTATGCCAATGGTTAGTTATTTCAAAATTATAGCAATCATTTTGCTGCTAGATTATTCAATATATAAAAGTGCATATATTTTTATATCACAACATATTACATTTTATATTATTATAGCTATATATAATGCAATTGTTTTCCTTTGTAACCATAAACTTTTTATTATCTTCATTTAGAAGTAGTATTCCAAAATGAGTTTACAAAATGGTTCATTAGACTGCCAAGAGTCTATGCCACAAAAATGGCTACAAATCCCATGTTAGTTCAACATGTCATAAAGAATAAGAGCTTAATTCTTTAATATTGATTATGGAAGTCATTGGAGGGGAAGAAGTTCTTAGAGGAGGATGAAGGTGAAAGTCAAGGAAATCATTGTTTCCTACTAAAGTAATTAGAACTAATGAGCATGCAAGGCAGAGATCACGGCCTGGAGAAACACCCACAGAGAGCCCCTGTAGAATCCCAATTCTTTTATGCTTCCCTGATTATTTCTATACAGCTATACATTTCCTCTCTCTTTTCCATTCATCTCTCCAGCCATGCTTTACCTTATTGGCTTCCTGTTTAGGTGAACACTCATGTGAACACTTAATTTGGATATTTTATCTTACGGAGCTCTTAATACTTAAAGATTGTACATATTCAATGTATTTCAGTGAACCTGAAGAGATCTCTGTCTTAACTTCCCTTGGCACTGATACAGTCTCTGATGGGATTTCTAGGTATCACAGCACTTGATACATATTCTGGCACTAAGATCCCAGTGTTTTTCTTCTGCTGTTGGGCTCAGCTTCCTAGTTTGGAAAGGGTATGCATTCACTCAGAGGTTAAAAATATTGGAAAGGTCATTTCTATTTTCCATAGTAACCCAGAGAAATGGCCTTTTCTGTTTAAAGGATCTCATATAAGACACATTTTTCTACCAGCTTCAGGTTGAACTGTTAAATTTGGAATTACAAATTGCTAAATGGCTTGCTTGTAGAAATTTTCCCTAAGGTTTATTCTTTTTTTTAAAAGTTTATACTTTGAAATATATTTTGCCATTTGCCTAAAATAGAATTCAAGAGTGATGTCTGTCATCCTTAGTGCATCAGAAGTTATTTTAAATATGGCATCTTTATAAAAGTCAATAGCTGCCTCATCAAAGGGCAATCATGTCCAGTGTGGGTGGCTGTGCCAATTGTTTTTGAACTACTGCAGCAATCCAGCCAATCACAGGGAATGGCTTGCAGTCTCTCGACACCCACATTTCTTCTTAATTATCTCCACCAGGCTGTGTTAGCTAAGGACAGATCTATAGCATTTCCTGGATGTCCAAATGCCCACACACCTTCTGCAGGCTTTGAGTTACCAGTTCTCTTTCATGTTTCTCCTGGCTGGACCATCTAATTATCTATTAGCATGTACATATAATGCATTATTTATAAGAACAAGACACTTTCAGGATGCAATATCTTTAATTTTAAAAAGAAAACATGACATAAAACATAGAACATGGATGTCACAAAATTCCCTCAAATTTGACAGTGGGAATTCTACCACATCCTTCCTTTAAAAATAAATCTAAACAAAAAGTCATTGTTCAATTTAAACTATCATAATCATCATTTTTGAGAAAAATGGTAAACTCCATATCCAGAGACCTCCTATGTTGGTTCCAAATATGTTGCCTTTAAGTTTTATTTAAACGTACTTAGAAAGTAAAAAATTAGTGGTCTAAAATTATAAATCATCAAAGGTTAGGATAAGTTAAACTCTACTTCTCGTGAAGAAATGGGAAATAGTTACAGTGCACATATTCTCCTGTAATACTCGGTAATGACCCGTGGATCTCATGCATACCACCAAATGTTCTACCTTTCAACTGTCCCTGCTATTTTTCTACTATCTGTTTTGAGACAGAGAACCATTAAATTGCACAAACTGACTTTAAATTCATTCTGCAGGCTAGGCCGGCCTTGAACTTATGATCCTTGTACCTTATCCAACTCCAGGTTGTATATTGTACACTAGTCAATCATGACACTGAAATAGACTTTAGAACTTATCCTGAGGACATTGTTTCTGTACTATGTGCACGGAAACAGAAACTGAGTTGATCTTTCAGTTATTGATAATGAGTTGAGGATAAAGCTTGAACTATGGCTTTGAACCCAAGTCACTGTGTTTTCTTGAAGAAAGTACAAATTCATATGTCCTTAAGGAGCCAGATTTTTTTCACCAGCCTATAGGTTCTGGCAAGATGAGGATCATTTAGTCTTGGTCATGGCTGAATCTTCAAATTCTGACATAGTTTGGGACTCATAATTGATTAATATTTAATACATATAGAATAAAATTATGACTCTTAATTTTCTGCAGAAATATGTTGGGAGCAAATGCCATCATAGCCCACTTAAGATAGGCAAACACTATCTACCAAGGTAAACAAGTATCCAGGAATCCAAGACAAGGATGAAATTCCAGAGGATTGAAAGAGAGCAAGCCAGCATGAACTCATGCATCGGATATGGGCTGGGCTAAGTGACCTCTGACAAATGTCTGGCCATTAGATTCTCTGACTCATGAGTAAAAGTAATGTACTTCTTGGCTTTGGCCTATCTTCTGTGTTTGTTTTTCAGGGGAATTAGTGACTATGACTTAGCTAGTGTGTCAGCCACAGGAAGATTCCTGTTTCCTTTGAGCCTCCAACTTTGAGATAGGGAAAGAGGAATTTAGGAAGGCAAAACCATGGGCTGATTAAAACTTTCCATTAGCTCTGCCAAATTTGGGGAATATTTGTAGATCCCTTTTTTAATTAGATTAAAAAAATAGATAAATCAAAATAGGAGAAAATGATGCCTAAAAATCCATCAGAGGCCTTAGATAGGTCTCAGGGTCATGGTGGGCACTGAATAAGTACAGTCCTTGAAATTGGAAAAGACAGATTCTGAGCCTCCAGACTGTCCACTGTGGAATGTCTCTGCAGCTTGGCACCGAAATTCCTTGTGTAAGAGGTCATGGTGATCCCCACCCAACATAGCCCATCTGGAAATCAAATGAAGACACCTGTAATGAGTTGTCAAAATCCTCTATGAAGTGTTCTTACTAGGAAATACAAATAAACTGTGTGCTTGATTATAGAGAACTCCTTACTGGATTCTTTTTAGAGCGTTGGAATGAGAGAGAAAAGAGAGGGAGGAAAGATGGGGGAGGGGGAAGTCAGGATTGGCAAAAATCCAAACCAAACCGAATACACCAACAAAACCCCCAAAAACCTTACCAACGAGAATGGAGGCCCATGTGTCAAATTGGAGCAGGAGCATCACTGCTTATAGAACATGTATCTTTTTTTTTCTAGAGACACTTGTAAAAGTAATGGCTCTACATTCCCAACTAAAAGTTATAAGACTTTATGGTCTTGATATTATGTTCAGTCTGAAGTCAGAAGGGGAGAGAACATTTTATTGTTTAAAAATTTAATCTTCTCCACTTAAGGCAACCCCCTCCACTCAGAGCACTCAGTAAGTGGTAAACGTTCACTGAATGCTAATGTTTATTTTATTATTAACTACTACACAGTGTTCTTTATGGGGATTACGGTATGTAATTTTAAGAGATTTGCTGCTTGTTAAACTCCCACTAGAAACACACACACACACACACACACACACACAATGCACTGACAGATCAGCAAAGAAAGACACTAGCAAAAGAAAGATAATTTGAGATACTTCTGAGGTAGCAGTTGTAAAATTAAAATAGGCAACTCATTAAATTATCCATAGAGTGAAAAGAAAGCTACAAAAATAGATATTTTTCTGGCAAGTCAGTGCTGTTCAGAACAAATATAGTTTTCACTCAGCAGAGTTTTTATATCAGATGATACCAGTTCATATTTGTTAGGATCACTTGCACGGTTGGACTAGTTTGCTCTAATTAAAAGTAAAAAATTACGCAGAAGAATGTATTTAGGAAGAAAAACCAACACCTCAGTAAGCCATCATTGTAACTTACAGACTATAAGCAATACAACCAAATGAATGCTATCTGAGCAATTTGGAGCATGGTCCCCAAGATCACAGAAAATTTTAAAAAGTAAATAAATAAAACCCCTTTTGTAAGTCATGTTTTAGTTTGAACTGCCTCCATTCAATTTTCTGACTTTCAGTGGCTGCTTATCTGTTTTGTGGTCACCCAGGCTCTTGTCTTCTTTCTCCCTTTGCTGGTGTTGATACATTGTTTCTTATTAAAGTTTCCCCTAGAGGACAGGCCGGGAAAAGGAAAGACCTAAATTCACCAGCTTTTTCTTATTAAGAATTTAAAGACTTGGTAGGGGAAGTGCAAATGAAAGCAGCAGCTTACACAGGTTGATCCCACTTCTTTTCAAAGCATCTCTCCAATTTACACTGATAGATAACTGACAATATTTAGCAAGCCAATTAATCACCTGCTTAAAAAAAAAAACAAAAACAAAAACACAACAACCTTCATTTCCTGCTTTGACTGTCCAGATGAGTTGATCTTTTTAATTAGCAAGGACTCTGGTTCAATCAAGTACAAATGCTGCATGCAAAAAGGCTGGTATACTGACGAGGCCCATTTCTGGAGTGGCAGTTTGCAGAGGCTATTCGGATATTCTTCTCTGTCCTCCAAAATTTGCTGTGTTGTGGGTCTTAATGTCAAGGATACTGGGAAAGATTCTGGCAAGATGCACAAATTTCATCTAATTCAGAACTTAGATATTTCACCGAGGGAGATAGACCAAGGTAAAAATCTCACCTACAGTGTTAATATGCAAGACCAGGGGCTACAAAAGTAGGCTATATTACTACTAAGATTATAAGGTTAAAATGTCTCTCTCTCCCTCTCTTCCTCTCTTTCCATCTCCTATCATCTTTTAATCTTCTGACTCCAGAAAGGGCAGTTGAAATCCTTTGCTTTTGTGTTAAAGAGATCTATGTTAATACATAAAAAATAGTGAATATCAGGGGCACCATTCTTAAAGTGACAGTCGAAACCATCTTTCCTTACAAGTCAACGATGCTTGGGTGTAAGAGGATGACGTGACACTTTTGAGGCTTATTTAAATTGTTAAAAAAAAAAAAATGGAGGTTAAATAATTAGACTGGTATTTTTTTCTCCTTGTCGCCCAGACATCATACCTATAATTTCCTCTGTTCAACTGTCAGGCAAATTGGCAAGTGGACTAAAAACAATATTCCCTTAACGAAGCGTTCCTCTAAAGCCCTAGCAACTGTATTAGGCAGCCCCAAGTATTCACGAGAGGGAAACTCTGCAATTTAAAATGACAGATGATTATTTTTTTCTCTATCCATTAAGCCTTCTCAAAATGTCATAATATTTACACCTATTCCTTGGTGAATTAATCCAAAGACAGGCAGACAGAAAGAAAGAAGGAAGGAAAAAAAATCCCTCCAACTGGTTGCCGCTGGGTTGGGGAAAAGCAGGCGTTGCACCTTTAAATTTTGTCCCTTGGTTCTCTGTCCCCGGCCCCCCTTCTCAGGATTTTGCAATAAATCTCCCAGTTCTGCGTTCAGCCCTGCAGATCCGTATTTAAAACAGCACCATCTGGGAAGGGTGGGTGGCGATGGTGATGCGGGCGCCTTGGAGTTCCTTTGCAGCACGCTTGGAATTGCATCAGACTGATCCGAAATCCCCCCGCCCCCAAGCCCTGCCCCTCCCGCCACGCTTCCCTCCCGGCCCCTCCCCTCCGCTCCTTTCGCGTAGATCTGACTGAGAAAACGCCTGGATCCCGGAACTGTCTGTGCCCCATTCGCTGCAGGCTTGATCCGTAAACCCTGCCCTACGCTCCCTTTGTGTGGCGAACAGCCTATGGGCAGTCATCTGATCCAACTGCCTGTTTTTCATTCTTTCTCCACCCCCCTCACCCCCCCCCCCCATTTCCACAATATCCTAGCATCGTCTATGAATTCATCATTTCCACCTGCGCAGAGTTGGGATGCTTTCGTTCATTAAAATAATCTTGAGTCTTGAGTTTTGGAAATCTTTCCTTTTCCCCTCCAACAACGCCCCTCACCCTTATCCCAAGCCTTATCCAGGGAGGGGTCCCAAGGCACCAAGCCTTACTCCGAAAGCTGCGGCAGGGCAAAGCTCCTGGCCTGAACAAAGGGCGGTGGAAGCAGTGGGAATGGGGGTTGTAAGAGTGTGTAGAGGTCTCCCCCGCCCCCCGCCCGGGGGCACACAAGTCCCTGAACTCCCGGAAGAGAGGCTGGAGGACAGCGCAGTGGCACGCTCCGGGCGCACTGAGTCTCCTGGGGGCGCAGGCGGGGGCAGGGGAGTTGCAGGAAAAGACTGGGCGGCTCCCAGCCCGAGTCTAGCTTATCCCCAATCCCTCCATCTTCACTCCCTGCTAGGCTACCAGGCCACCCAGGTAGTGGCGGCAGCTCGGCGGGGAGCCCGGGCCCTCCACCCGCGTCAGTGGACACAACCTCGCTTGGCTGGGCGGTCTGCGCGCCTCGCTGATTGGTGGCTCGGTCCAGCCGCCGCACGGAGCTAGGAGTGTTCTTTTCCACCTCCACAAGGCACCCAGGCCCCCTCCCCGGGCCGTTCCCGGGCTCTTCGATCTAGAAAGGACCTTCCACTCCCGAGCGGAGCCCCCCCACCTCCCTGAGTTACCCCGCCTGACTCGGACCTGAGCTCAATGAAGCATCCGGCCCGGCAGGGAGTGGAGCGCAGTCTCAGCGGCTCCCCTTCCCTTGAGAAAGCAGGAGCCCTCCAAGCCAGCGCCCGGAACTCTCGGGGAGGGACGATAGAAAGGGGTAAAAATTTAAAAAAAAAAAAAAAAATCACCCAAACATGAAAAACTATCCATCGAGGATCGTGAGGGCGATGGAGAGGTAGAGAGAAAATGAGGGAGGGATGGAAGCAGGAGGAGGGGGCGGGGGGGAAAAGGGGGGCGGGAAGGAGGGAGGGAGGGAGGGGGAAAGAGAGGGAGGCAGGGATACCGAGAGAATGAATCCTCCTCACTAGAGGAGCTGAAATTACCTTGATTCATTTTTGTGGGTATTTAGCTAACCTCCGTCCCTCTCCCAGCTTCCACCTCCTCTTTCCCCACTGCACATTCCCTCCATCCTCTGGTTCTAAATGGTACAAAGTCAAATCTTAGGGAATCGAATGTTGTGTAAAAAGCTTCATAATTAGTAATGAATCTACTGTACACGCAAACACACCACACACAAGCAAAAAGAACGGAAAAGAGGGAGGGAAAGGGGGGAATGAGAGAAATCTTACATTTGAATCAGATATTTGCAGTTCCAAGTTAACTAAACTCATTATATCCGCAGGAAGGTTGAGCTTCCTCCACCTCGATTTGCCCCAGGTTCTCACCTAGGTCAATTTAAACTAGCCAAATACCAAGAAACAACCATTTCTCATGCTCTCGCTCCACTTCCTCCTCTCCACTACGCGTCCTTTCCGGAAGATCGAGTATCAAAATAGCTCAAGAATTGGGGATGCAGGGTCCCCGCCCCGGTGCTTACCTTCTTTGCGGCTTACACCACCCCGGTGGCTAGATCCTGGAGATAAACACTTGCATTTCCCAAAGTTAACCCAGTATACCAACCCGGAGCTTGCCAAGAGTCTATTCCAGCCTACACCGCTAGGAAGCCAACTTCAGCGAGCTCAATGAGGGGACCAAACTGGGGCTCGCTCTCCAAACGCTCCGTTCCAAAATCTGACTCTCTCTCCAGCCCCGATCTCGGTGTGAGCCGAACCTCGGAAAAGACGCTTTTTAAGGGCGACACCGGGTTGGCTTGACAGCGAGGAAAAGAATACCTGGATGAAGTACTACCACCTCGGACAAATCCGCTGGCTCTGTCCAAGGTGCTGAATGGACTCTGCTCGCCCGGATCACACACCCGGCGCAGCGGGAGGAAAAGGTTAAAAAAATATTCTCTAATTAAGTGGTACTTGATATTGCTCTAGACGGTTTCTTCCACTTCCTTACGTTTTGTCACGTGCGGATGGCTTTGCCAAAGCCATCCTGTTAATAGTTGATCACATGTTGATGAGACCCTTTCCACGTATGAGAGCATTATAGACAGGCACTTCTGACTTATTCCTCTCTCCCCCAACTCTACCACTATCCTCACCTAAACTCTATCCCACTCTTACCCTCTCCACCCCCAGCCCCAAACTCTAACAACATTATTGTTTTTAGATTGAAATTAACCCCCTTGAGGATGTCAATTATATGCCCACATATAAATCATACAATATGCTCACACACCATACAGTAAAGCAAAGGATGGAATACAAGACGGTTGTCAGACAAGCATCAGCTTTGAACAGCCAGTATAACAACCCCCTCCAGTTCCAAGTTTGTTCCACGCAGTTCCCCACTGCTGTGTTAAATCTCAAATGATTCCAATTAAACTTGCAGTGGGTAAACCCGATTCCCCTGGCCTGAATAGCTGCTGTTCTTTGGCGTGTGAAGTGCTAGGAAGAGCCATGATATGCCTGTTGTTAGGCAACATGTCAAGATTTTTCAATTATAATGCACGGTTTATTGCTACTCACCATTGTGGCTTTGCTGTCCTGGAGACTCAGTGTCTTAAAATCTCGTCTCCCCAACAGATGCAGGAAGGTAATGTGTCTTGTTTGAAGTCATCATGTGAGAAGTTCGGCTTTGCTCAGTGGATCGCCCACCACTTGGTGTGACTTATGAATCTAATAACCCTTCGCAATATCCGCAAGCTTCAACTCTCATCCACCTTGGCGACTACAGAAGACAAAGCAACTGGCATCGATGTTGAAAAACCTATAGATTTACGCAAACGCCCTCATTCTGAGAGACACGTTTCCCTTTGAGTTCTTACGTGATTCTAATGAATGAGCGAGGTTACCAATGACTGTCCAATTGCCCTGCTATATAGCGGGCGTTTCCTGAAGCAGCTATCTCAACGCCTGTCACTGCGCCCTAGCACAAAAAGTTCCCAGAGAAAGTGAGGGAGTTTCAGAGTACCCCCATAAAAATAATCCAATTTGCACGCCGATCCTTTGCCCACTGTTCAGGTCACACCTGGGGCTCTGGCAAAGATGAGCTCAGCTCAGGAGATTTCCCTGTCTCCAGGTAAGAAACCCTTCGCCTTGTCAAGCTAGGGCGGGAAGACCGCTGGGGAACTTGTTGCTTTTCTGCACCAGCCGGCTACCGCTTTAATAAGAATACCAGAAAAGCGCAGCGGGGAGGGGGCGAGGGGAGGGGTCCAGGGCAGCCGCTCTTAGCCAGTTACGTGACCAACTCACTGTGACTCCCTTGGTAAAAAGGAAACTTCTTAGAAAAGTTCGTGCCCCTCCCCCACCATGACTAAGGGTCTCCAGCGGACGTGGTCGTGAGTGATGATCAAATGGGAGGGGGGCTGGGTGATGGAGCGGGAGTGACTTGTTCTAGGGAACAACTGCGTGAATCGAAGAGCGCATCAGCCCCACAACTTTCCCTTTTCCTCTTAGGGACTGATGACTAGGCGAGAGGCACCCGGGCGAGCCACTAGTTGCCCACAGGAACCTGTGTAAGCCAAGCTCTCAAGCGGCTTGAGTTGAATGAAGTTATGACTGCGTTTGCTCTAATGGCTTATGGCTTCTCAAATGAGAGTTAACAGCCTCCGTGCGCAGCTAGGTCCGCCCTGGAGCTCTGAGCGAAAAGGTGTAGGCTAGGAGAGGAAGATCGGCGCTAGTCTCCCAGGTCCGCGTTGGCTCCGGCTCCGTGCTTCCTCCCTAGAGTCGCTGCCCTATTTTGGCTGATTCCCGGGGTTGAGAACTGAAGCCGCAAGCTCCAGGAGGTGGGCTTCGGACGGAGGAGAGGGGCTCTCCCAGGAAGCCTCGCGCTGGCCACTACACTTCCCACTAGTGACTGCGCAGGCTGGGAAGTGGAGAGGTCACGTGTTGGCGGAAAGTAAGTTGGAAGGAAAGAGATGAACTTCAAGAAGAGTCACAATAAAAATAAACCTCCCCTCGTATGTATGTGTGCGTGTGAGCGCGCATGTAAAAATAATCTCTTGAAAGGCGGATGCGGTGGGGGAGGGGTGCAGTGGGGGAAGGGCAAGGCCCTAGGCTGAGATCCTAGGCAGATGTCCGGAAATCTCTAGAAATGAGCTGTAAGTCCAGAGTTAACCATATCCCCCAACATAGGGAGGCGCTAGCTCCAGGTATCTCTTCACTAGAGTCTTCCTTTGCCTACCCTCAGCTTAGCTTACGCAGCGAAGCAGAGGAGCCGAGAATGACTGTAATGTAAACCAGTTGTTATGGAGATACCCGCAGCTCAGATGAGTGCGAGTGCCCTGGGAAGTCCCCGGACGCTTTTCAATTTTCGCCGTTTTGGTGCCGACACCATGATTTTGCTCTTTCTCCGGAGTTCCCACCAATGGACCCCACCAAAGGCATCACTGGCCCTGGCTGTGGCGCTATTGACTGCAGGGATGAGAGGCAGGGAGATGTTGCAGAAGATGGTGGATAGCTCTGAAGTTTTGGACCACCCAGTCCTTTTCAATTTCTATTTCTTTATTCAAATCAGATGTGCTGTGTTCGAAGGGGATTCATACTTCTTGGTGTATAAAATCAGAGTTATACACAGGATGAGTTTGAAGAACATTAGCATGCAGTGGCTGCTTCAAGGTTCAGGTCCCCTCCCCCTCCCATCCTAAGAATTCTTCTTTAAAGAAACCTAAGTGTTACTTCCTAATGCCTTCTATGGAGTTCTGTTCTTGGACCCTCCATTGGTACTAGATTATTAGTATTAGCAAAAAATCCAGTGTTGCATATTCATATGCACCCCTAAAGAGATGTTTTCAAAGTCAACCCAGATCATTCTAGGTGCCAGCCAACATATATTTGTACAAAGGCTTTCTTGACCTCTTAGAGTTGCCAGGCTCCTGGTGACCTGGTGTGCATCATCACTAAGAGAATACCATCCACCAGTTAGAGTCACCAAGGCAACAGTTACCTCCAACTAAAAAACAAAAAACAAAAACAAAAATCAAATAAAAAAGAAACAACACTGTTCATATTGTTCACAAATTGTCACTTTTTGTCCATCCATGAATTAGCCAGCAGATGCTGCCCTAAGACTAAGACAGCTGGCATAAGCCATCCTCAGAGGTCTTGGGGTACAGGTTATGTGAGAAAAGCCAGTTTCCTGAGAATGCAATTCATCATGCTGTTAGTAAGTTCTCTTGCCTGTTGATGAATTCAGACTGGTCTGAAATCGTAAAATGATGTGGGAGGATGATCTGTATGCAAATACACTTATTTCTCATTGTCATTTGTCAACAGTTTCTGGCCATTGTAGGGAATAGCCTTCTCTAATGGATATTTATTCCGAAAATTAATGTTATGTTTTACGGGTACGCTAAATTGATGGCGTAGGTATTTCTAGATTCAAAATATGAATGAGCGATTAGATTTAAATTATTTAGACAGCACAGGATTGTACTCAAAGTATTTCCAAAGGAATATTTTTTCTGCCCTCCTTGCTTGGAGCTATTATTAAAAAGCAATACAACTTATGGACCAAGATGAATGATGAGAATTACTATTTAGTGAGATTTACTGTAGTGAGTTGTGGGGAAGAGTGAGGAGATGGTATTTGACCTACATAAATCTATGATATATATGTGTAATGATCACACATGTGTATATTTTCCTTTCTTGATTTCTCCCTGACCCGAAGAAGAATTCTGTTCTTCTGGCTCATTATCAGCTCTCCGGGTTTTTATCTGCTCAAACTCACTTATGTAATTCCTTTTTGTTTTCCATCTGTAGAAATCCAGTACCTAATACAAGCTAAGGCTACAGTCATTTTATTTGTTAAAATAGATAGCAACCAGTGTACCTGCTACAATTTTAATCTTGGGAGCACTTGTTCCCAAGGTCATGTCACTTTTTTCCCTCACACAACTCTAGTCAGCTGTGATATGAATATCACACTTCTCCAATTTAGCTGACCCCATTCATTTAATCAATGATAGGACCATTTCAAAGTGAATGCTAAAAAAAAAATATGTCTTAAGTATCATAACTCAAAAATGCATCCAAACTTAAATCAAAATATAGGAACATAACCTAACAGGAAGGATTTTTGCTTTGTTTGTGTTCACATGGTATTCTATCAATGCCAAGTTAAAAAGTTTGTCTTCTGTCTGTCTGTTGCTTTATAAAGATAAGCACAAAATTGAATAAGAGCCCACCAGAAATAGATGGTACAAGAACACATTTGATGTTTGAAGCATCTTAGACGTAGTGGGAAGGGGTAATAGAAATCAGAATGAGAAAGAAATATTTTCCTTAGCAAATTAAGAGATGCTTGGGTATCTTTTGAAATAGCATACTCTTAGTTTTTAAATGGAAATTTACAACATCATGTTCAAACTGAAGAGCTGGGAACTCCGCTAGCATGTTGAGGTGAATGAGATAATACTGAAGTGTGTGCCCAAGTGTTTTCACCAAATCACTCTGTTGTTGTTGAGGAGTTCTCCATCTCATCCAGTGTTTGAGGTTTTATTTTCTTCTTCCTCTCTTACTACTACTTTAAATCCTTCCTTTTGCTCTCATTCTGTCCCAGGTAGAGTGATAAGGGCTAGTAAACTATATATTAATAATTCCTTAAAGCATCCTTGAGTTTCAGAGTTGAGCACTTGGCTAATTAATGTAAGATATTTCCTTCCCTCAGTGTTTTTTTCTCTTACTCATCACCTCAAGATTGTTAGTTATAATCCATGCAGGAAAGTGGCTACTGAGAAGCTTCAGATAGTAGCAAAGTTCCTGACTTGAAGCCTAAGAAAATAGGTAACAAAAAAAAAAAATCTGTTTATGACATAAGAAGTGATTCTGTCCAGGTAGGAAGAAAGATTTGGTCTCTTAGTCACTTCCTGATTCCTAATGGTTCTCCACAGGCAATAGAAGGAGAGGCAGAGAATCACGATGCACAATTTGGAAAGCTTTCTGAAAACAAGAATGGGTAATGATTGCCAAGAACCTGGTGTTGAGCTCATATTTAAAAAGGACTCACGAAATCTTCCATCTAACAAACCTAGTTTAGCTGGAAAGAAAACAATCAGAGCATCAAAAAGAAGGGAGAGACCGAAAGCCTTTGGAAACTCACGATTTAGTCTGCAAGAGCTCATCTGCAAGATGCATTCCTCAGTGTGACAACTAAGCTTGAGCTGGGAGATTTGGATATGACTTAACTCAGTTTCAGAGAACCAGACAACCTCACAATGAAGCTGAAGCAAGGCCCCATGGGATATGGAGTTAGAGCTGAGTGGATCTTTTAAAACTGTCTCACAGGCAAAGGAAATAAGAAGGTATGGATGAGCATAGTTAACATCGTGGAAAAGCAAATGAAACCAGTGAGGAGAACAGAGTAAGCGCAGTGTGGCAGGCCTAGCAAGAGAGACACTCAAGATCACTCTGCCGGCAGTATCTGGAGGGAAGATGTCACAGAGGCTGAACTGCATTTCTCATAATTTAATAGACACGATTTCCTTGGCGGCTTGCTAGAAAGCAGATTCCAAGTCTGGGATACGAATCAAGATTTGGCATTTTCAACAAATTTCCAGGTGACAGGGTTGCATTGTTTTGCACAGCTGAGTGCTAAAGCATGTTCTTCCAGGCAATGGTTTCACTCACATGATGGTATGAGTGACAGCTAAGAAATCTCTCGAGTAACTGGAGTGAATGTCATACAGTTAAAAAAAAAAAATCGAGGAGAAAAAAAAACCCCACCCAATTTTAAAACTGTAATGCTGTATAAACCACAGGCTCTAACCTCTTTCTGAATTTATTAATTCTAGAATTGTGTTGATTGTAGTGAACATCAGTGTTTTATAATAAATAGTATTATCTTAGAATATGAATATTTGTCATCTGACATGGAATGAAATAGAAGAAGAATTATCTGCTCTTTTTGAGATACACCGAGTAAATTGCAGGATGGAAGAGAAGTCAGAAAAAAAAAAACTATTCTAATCATGGAAAGAGAATTGGTTAGGTCATATGATGAGTCCTGAGCTCATTCTGGGTTTCTTACTATAAATAGGATGTTTTGGAACTAGAGAAGGCATAGCAGAAGGAACTAGAATGACAGAGGGATTTGGGGAATTTGCTGAAAGGTTAAAGAAACTAGGTCTGTTTTTCTTTGAAAGGAGAGGAGACATGGTGCAGCATTGAGGTGTTACCATCCTGAAAAACATGGAAGGAATGGGCTGAGACAGGAGTGCTTTATGGATGCAAGGGTAGAGTGATTCTGGCAAGGAATGAAGACCAGAGAATGGCCATTGCCTTTCTACAGGGCCTCAGCAAGTAGGGTTCCTGTTGGCAAAGCTCCTCTGCTCATAGATCAGGAAATAAGGGAAAGACAGAGAATTGAGGAAGTATCTCCTTGTTGATTGAAGAAAATTTCAAATGGTCATTTATAAATTCTATGTAAACCCTAACTCCAGCATATGGTGCACTTTACCAGCATTCCCCAGGCTCAAACGCTCTGTTATTGTAACACACCACTTTTCTGCCTCATCCAAAAATGGAAATTATTTCTCTTCAGTTCAGCAAATAAACGTGAATAGTTTCAGTATACAGTATGCTTCCTTTAAGTGACTTTTTCATCCACATGAACCCTGGAATACAGTCTTTTTTCACCTGAAAGGAAAGTATTGTTGGTGCTTTTATATATGCAGTCCCAGCATTGATATTCTCTATGTGAAGTTCAAAGATAGTAAGACTTTTGGGTAACCCTGGCTGACTCCATCATTTTATATCAGGAAAACATAGAGTTTATTGAATTGACCACCACTTAGTGCTTGTCTGTATGGTACTGAATATGTATCAATGCTAGAGACTTAAATTTTCCCAGGGAGCTCTCTGGACATGCCAGGCGTTATCAAAGGACTCTAGTCTTCTGCCAAAATTCATCTCAGCTTTATATGTTTTTAACAGGAAAATCCCCAAAAAAGAACTTCTGTAAGTCCATTGCTTTGGGTGGTATTGGATTGATGTGGGTGGCCAGTAGTTTGGGAAGTTGGTGGGAAAAAGAGGCAGCCTCCCCAAATGTCTCCCTGAAAATAAATATCTGATGGTCATGTGCATTCTACTGTCTGTAACTGCTTTACCCCAACACAGACAATGCAGGACCATGCATACTCACTCTCATAGAGCCTGATTTCCTATGCTTCTGAATAAGAATCAGCCTGACCAATGGAAGAAGAATAAAATATTCCAGGAGAAAAAAACTAGCTGGTGTGACACTCCCAGGGTCCTATGTTAATGTGTTAACAAAAAACTAGTACCTTAAAGAAAATACCTACTTGTTACTCAGACTTTTTTTTTTTTTTTTATGAGTTATGGGTTCTGAATCAGCTTTATCTCACCAGTCCTGGATGTGGGAGAGGAATGATGTCTTCTGAAGATGCTGAAATCAAGGTTTAGCCAAGGCTGTAAACACATGTAGAAATGACTGGCTACACTCTGGAGCCTGGTTTAGAGGATTGTGGGTTTAGAGTGTAGGTCTCCTATGGTTTCCAGGTGGAAAATAACAGAAGCTTAGATTGAGAGAAAGGAATATGTCCTGAGCGTAAATCCAAAGGAATGCAGATAGATGGCTCGGACTGTAAGAGCACTTAGTGTTTTTCCAGAGGATCTGTGTTTGATTCCCAGCACCCATGGCTCATAACCATTTGTAACTTTAGTTCCCAGAGATTTGATACCCTCTTGTGGCTTCTGCTGACACACTAAACATGTAAATTTTGCACAGCCATACATACAGGCAAAACACTTATATGAGAGAGAAAGAGGGAGATAGAAAGGGTGAGGAGTGAAGGAGAGAGAGAAGAGAAGGGAGGGAGGAGAGGGAGAGAGAAGGGGGAGGGAGAGAAAGAGAGTAAGAATGAATTAGGAAGACAGCCTCAACTAAAGACTGCCTGTATCAGTGTGGCTGATGGGCATGTCTATGGACTATTGTCTTAAGTTAGTTTATTTGTGAGGACCCAGTTCACAGTGGGCCCACCAATTCCCTAGAAAGGAGGCCTTAAACCATATGAGTGGAAAAACTGGATTAAAGAAAAACAGGTAAGGATACATGCATTTATTTTTCTCTGCTTTTGGCTTTGGATGTGAATGTGACTAGTTGTTAGATGTTCCTGTTTTGAGTTCCCAAACCCAACCATTGACTCAACCTGGGATCGTAAGCCAATATCAGTTCCACTAAGGAAGCAAGTGAGAGAAAGAGACAGTTCTCTCCAGTGTCTGACACATATGTGCCTTCTGTTGTCCTAACTACCTCTCTTGCCCCAGACAACATGGAACTGTGAATCTTCCCTTCAACATCTTGATGTCTTCCTCTGCTTCTTACTGGAGGGAAAATTTTGGCAGGACCAAGTAGATGTTTGAAGAAATCATTTATGAAGTGAAGAAGATTGGGGAAAATCATATTTGCAAAGTTTGTGAGGATTATGAGAGATGAAAAGCCTCAATCGTTTACTTCTTACAGCCCTGTTAGGAGGCATAAGAATGGTGGCTACTATGTATTGGGCACTGATTTGTGCCAGGTTTTTTATTTAGTTCTTTGTATATGTACTTCTGCTTAAACATTTTTCTAACAAACCATGAATCACATGGTTAGCAACTGATAGGATAAGAATTAAAACTCTGGATTTTCAATTTCCATAATCCATAATTTTGAGGGTATGCAGCATAAAACTTTTTTGATAAATCATTCTCTTAATGCATATTTGTTTGTTTTGTTGAAATTTATTTATGTTGCAACAAGCCAGTCTCACTTAACTATAGTGCCTTCTCCCTTCCTCCAACCCCATAGAGATATATAATACAAACTTAGTATAATTTTACTAGATGACTTAGCATTAAATTGTTCCTTTTATCTCTGGGAAGAGATGTATTCTAATCTCATATAGCATAGAAATATATGTTACAATACAAGGAGAGACTGGAAAAAGGGCATTGAGTCCCAATTGCCCTATATTTCCCTAGAGGTTAAACAACTTCAGCCCTCTCCACCCTAGAAGGTAGCAGATGCATCCTAGAAGAAACCTGGGTAGTATATAAGCCAATTCCTTCTAAGATGCAGGTTATTCTTGAAATCCAAAAGCTGCAAATCAAAGATGGGGTATACACTGCAAATTAGGGGGCACTAATGCGATGACTCAGAGTCCCAGAATGGGTCTAAGTTTGCAAATTACTGAGGAGATGTTCCCAAAGTCTTGATAGATCTATGTTAAGCCATAAACAAGGACATCATATTCTCCAATATTACTGTGATTCAGAATCTAAATAGTGACCTGTACTCTAGAAATGTCAGCCAAGAAATGGAAATATGGATAGCCCAGAGATCTGGGTGTGCAAAGAAGGCCGTGACCTCGGTGTCTTGTGATATAGGTGGTTGTAAAAAGCCTGAAATTTCTAAAGAATGGAAGGAATTGTTAGTTTAGTCCCTATACCGAGCCTGCTTCTGTTTTGTGCTCGTATAAGACACAAGATATAAATCTTGGGAAAACTGTCCAATGTTTTCTTAGTGGGATAAATGGACAAGAAGTCTTGTTCTCACTGCTAAAGTTTGGGTTTTCTAACCTTGGCAAACGCACCTTTTCTCTTTGGGCATCCTTTTCAACTTACTTAACAGCACTAGATCTGACACTTAGTGTGGGCTAAATTGTTCATCTTCCTCCTTCTTGCAGGCTTCATATACCAAAGTTCTAATCTGAAGTGTCTCAGAATGTAACCATGTTTAGAACTTGACTGTAAAAGATTTTTTTCATTTAAGATGAGGATGTAGTGTGGAGCTATAATCCAGTATAACTGTCTTCTCATAGGAAGAAAGACTTTTTGCTTTTGAAACCACCACAAGAATGTTTTTTATTTTGGCAAATCAGCACACTCAGAGTTCAAATAGCCAAATTATCTGCCTTCCTATTCCTGTAGAAAAAATAAAACAAAATCATTCCATTCTGTAGCTTTAATATTTGGGATGGATAATTTGATTGTAGTTGGTGCCTTGGAGCTACCAAATAGGGAAGCTGTGAGACTTTAGAGAACTAGGGCTACTGAGGTTCCATCTCCAGTTTGCCCTGAGGTGCTAGGCCTATGAATAAAGCTGCCCTGAATCTTCCAGACCAGAGAAACCATCAGTTACCAAAGTGATCCCTAGCAATACTGCCTTAAGAGACTTACCTGAATTCTGAACCAAGGGAAGTTTCAGATGTAAGATGGCTATCTATGCCAACTATTAACCTTTGGAGTCTGTTTAAATAACAAAATAATTTAACTGATTTATTGGGTGCTTATAGTTTTTTCAATCCTGTATAGGTTCATTTTCACCATTTCACTTCTTCATCTGCCAAATCAGAAAGTAGGCTGCTGATGGTTAAGGGATTGAACATGGTGCTAAGACTGCAATCTGGTAAGCTAGAGACAGGCTGCAGGTTTTGTTTAAGACGCGCTACTTGTTATCTCCAAGTCTCCATTTCTTCATCAGAAAAGTGGAGGTAATCATAACTGTTATGTGAAGCTTTGTGAGGATTTAATGTGTTAATTAGATACCAGTTTACAAGGCAGATAGTGAATGTTCAATAAATGGGAGTCATTACTGTGCTTGTAATATAACAGCACCTGATTATGGTGATGATATCAGGTCAAGCTGTCTGTGGCTGGCAGCAATACTGGGTGAGGTGTCCTTACCAGATAACAACTCTTGTTAGACTTCAAAGAGCCAAAGTCACTCCAGTGGGTCCTTCTGAGTTGTGGAGTTGGGTTTAAGGATTCAATATCTCTTAAATTCATAGTTACTTTTGGCAACACTAATGTATCCAAATACATTGCAAATGTGAAGCAATGTAACAAAGTGCGAAAGCATAAGATTTAATGAATTTTAGAATTAATTTTGGCTCAAATAGCTCCAGACCAAAAAAAAAAAAAAAGTGCAGGCCGAAGATGTAGCTTTGCGGTTGAACAAGGATGATGAGTCTTTGCCCTCAGTGACATCTCTTAAACAGAACCTGAGATTTTGGGTGGAAAGAACACCTTCTTTGTGATTGGTTTTCCTTGAGTACTTTGTCATGTCAGAAATAGTGTTGGAGGTTAGGGCATTTGTCAGTCCTATGGGCTTAGTAATATTGTCCTCATTTAAGAAGGATAGAAGAGAAAAACTGAGAAGATATGTGTCTAATGTTACATAGCTTGCTAGTGCCTGAGCCAGCACTGGCACACTCCCTGCACACATGCCCCTGGGTCTAGTCCTGGTTTGAATGGTCTACATACTGTGTCGCTTTGAGATCACTTCCTCTAAATAAATATTTCTGATGGCTCCAAGGTCTTATTTGTAACATTTTTATTCCTTTTCTAAAGAATGCCCCTCAAATTGTATATACTTCAGACCCCACAGAACCTGTATCCACTCCTGCTTTCAATGCAATATTCGGCAGAACTCAAAAGAATGAATTGGGGAGATTTTTGGGAATTTATGTTCATGTTTAAACAACAACAACAACAACAACAACAAAAAATCCCACAACAAAAACAACAGCAGCAGCAGGAACTTTAACAATAACAACAAGAACAAGTATAGGAGGGACCCAGACCACGAGGGCAAATCTACTAGATGGGAAAACTTTGAAAGCACCTAGAAATTAAACACACTGCTTTTTCTGGTACACATTCTTTTCTTTTCTTTTTTTTTTTAACCAAATCTAGTGGACATGCAGGCTGGGAACCATGGATGAGATTGGGAACACCCATGTGCCTAGCTAAGTGTTAGGAATTATACTACCAAGGACGCCAGTTATGAAGGAAAAGGAAATGATGGGTTGGCTGGCTTCACCTGTAATTTCTGGCTGGTTCTTCCAGGGAAGGGCCTCCTTCCTGCTGGCCTGTTTTTGTAGCCTGGATCTAATCTTTACTGTAGTAAATCAAACGCTGTGGCACAGTTTGGATCTGGAATCTCCTAAAGGTAGGTGTGTTAAAATCTTAGTCCCTTGATCCAGTTTAAGACGGTAAGATGCAGTAGAAGCATAAGAGGGAATCTCCAAGAGGAAGTCATCACATTACTGGAGCTGGATCATTGAAGATATTGTGGGGTCTCCATCTTGATCTGCTCCTCTCTCACTTTTCACGCACAAGATAAGTGGTTTTGCTTTGTCACACATTCTTGGCATGGTATATCACCATAGGCCCAGAGCAGTGTGAGGCCAGCCAATTATGGGCTGAGATCTCTAAACTGAAAGCTAAAATAAAGTTTTCTTTTATAGTATGATTTTCTTGGGTATTTGCTATAGCAATGGAAAGCTGACTAATACATTCAGCCTTTTGATAGATTCACTTGGGTTCATATTAGTTTCTCCAGAGAGAGTAATAGCTTTTAGAAATCAAAACCTAGGGTTTGGGGATTTAGCTCAGAGTTTGCCTACTAAGTGGCAGGATCCAGGTTTGATTCTTACCTCTAAAGAGAAGTGGGGGCCGGGAGCAATAGTCAAACATCATTCATCTTTGTAAACTTCCAGAGTTTGAGCACAGAGTATAAGAAAGACAGTAAGAATAGCAAGCCAATTAAGTAAAATTGAAGAATGTGTGGACACAGGAGCACAAAAAGAGCATGAAACAGCAGAGTGCCAACTCACTTTATTACTGCTATTATTATTTTTACTTATTCACTTTACATTTCACTCATGGGCCCCCTCCCGCTAACTCAGTTTTGTTTTCTTTTCTTTTGTTTGTTTATTTTAACTGTGTGATGTTTTCCAGCTCTCAGTTTCCTCCTGGAAAATGGAAATTAGAGCTATTGTTCTCTAGGATTACAATTCGGAACCTGACAGCTGTGAACTAATCAACATCTTGACCTTTGTATTCTTAGGGAGCAGGTTTTATACCTGGAACTGAGGTGAAATCCAATTCCAAGGTTCCGTGTTCACTGAGAAGGCCCACAGCATTGTATAGAAGTGTCAGAAGCTGCACTGACCAAATTCCAGGGGACTGGAAGATTGCATTCCGACTGCCTCAGGTTCCCTCTACTCCTCAATTCAATAGGGTAAGCTTTGCTTTGCTCCCTCTCCAAATTATTTTGAAGCATTGTCCTTGGCTCTCAAATAGAGATGTCACCTCATTAGTAAGACATTTTATTCCTTCTTTAGTAAGGCTATGTAAATTTGCTAGGGCTTAATAATAAATTTGACCAGTTAAGACACTGCTAAATTTCAGGTAATTCCCATGGAAGAAAGGCTGGTCCTGCATGCTTTATTGGAAGTCTTTTAGGACATTATATGGTTTTCAATGGCAAAGTGAGTTTGAAGATTTCCCCACAGTCATCCATTCCTGTGTTCATGGAAGAAGAGTGAAATGAGATGAGGATTTTAACTCCCTTTTGTGTAGACACACAGTCTTGGTTTCAGAAAGTTCCAGTGTGTTAGGTGTTGATTCAGACATCTCAAGCCTGATGTCGTAACTTTTGGTATCTAATACAGGGATGAAAACATGTGGGAGATATCCTGAAAACTTAGGTGGCTCCAGAATTTGGTGCAACTGAGATGAGAATTATTTGTTTATTTTCTGTCTTTGCTGTGGAATGCAGTAACTGTGACCTCGTATTCAGTTCCTGCAAGATTCTCTCATCCTGTGCAAACATTTGTTTAATATCAAGGAGGCAATTTAACATGTTTTATCGGGCTTTATTTTATTGGAAGCTGTTATAATAGGTTTGCATCTAATCATCTTTCGTTGGTTATAATAACATCCTTAGCTTCATAGGGATGACTTTTCCCTCCAGTTCTTTGGTATTTGTGTTGATTGCTCTCTTCTGTCATACTTAAGCATAGAATTGTAATGAGCTCCTCTGGTAGCTCTTCCTAAAGTGATGTTGTGAACACAGTGACGCCAAATCAAACGTAATATTAAAGTCTATAACAACCTTGCTTAACAGTACAATCTCTTCTGATACACAGATGTGGTTCTCTCCTTCCTTCCACCACGAAATGTTTCATGAGCACATGCTCTAAGTAAGGATGGGAGATGAGCAGGTTGGATATGACCCTTTCCCCTTGATCCTCTTGGGGGAAAAACGAACCATTTCACAATTTATATCTAAAGTTAAGATGAATAAGGATAGAACCTGGAAGAATCTGGAAGAAAGAATAATGGTTGAAGAAATACAAAGTAAAGGTCTATAGGGGGTTTTCTAGACTATTTTTGGATTTGAACTGAAATCTCCTTCGAAAAATACACCTACTTTTCTAATTTTAGAACATTCCTAGATTCCCCAGAGTCCTCCATGACCCCTAGAACCATGGCTAGATATTTAGCTGCAGCAGATAGAAGATTAAAGTGGCTGCATAAAGCATAGGTAAGCTACTGGTAAGATTATCTGTGAAATTACTGACCTAGCTCCTGTATTTTATACAGTCCTCTCCATGTTACCCAAGAAAGGAGCTTATTTCAAAATGGCCAGAGCTAATGACTGACCTTGCTGTTGCTGTCATAGACAGAATTTTTTCTTGTGGCCACTTTGTTGATGGCTAGACAGTCTTTGGGTTGTTTTCAGTCATTTGATCTGCACTCAAGAATTGCCTTTTAATAAAAGACTAAAGAAAGAACTATCACGTGGTATTTATACAACCTCTAAGTTAACTCTGTTCACTAATGTTTGATTCATGTACTAGTCTGATAAGCCCAGCAAAGCAACTTTAGCAAAATAAATAGCA
Organism: Mus pahari; assembly: GCF_900095145.1. Taxonomy (NCBI): domain Eukaryota; kingdom Metazoa; phylum Chordata; class Mammalia; order Rodentia; family Muridae; genus Mus; species Mus pahari. The sequence continues at coordinate 93,555,820 of NC_034592.1, read as the reverse complement.
ATGGATGACCATGAATTTGGAGGGAGTGACTACAGGTAAAGCTTAGAGTAACACAGATTCTACTGGCAAACTAAAACTCTCTGCTGTCATGGGTTATGAGAGGGATGGATGTGTGTGTGTGTGTGTGTGTGTGTGTGTGTGTGTGTGTGTGTGTGTTTGTAGACTATAACATCTGAATCTTTTGCAGGTGGAGAGGAAAGGATTAGACAGTCCATTTATGGAAGGACTTCTTTCAACTAATAAATACTCAATAAATGTGTTAGTTGAGTAACAAATCTACCACATGGTAAAATGAAGCCAGCAGAAGTATTGCAAATATCCTTAAAACCCACCATCCTTCTCTGTAACTGGATTCAATGACCACACACTTGTTACACTTGCTATAAACTGTGCTCTCTTGCAAGGGAGTCAAAGATGCATGCTCTCTTTCCCTGAAGATATTTACCTCGGGTGCATTTGGAAATATGTAGAAACTCACTCTCCTTGCTCCTATAGAAGACATTTCTCACTGTCAATGGCACACTCTCAATATAAATCTCTGTTCAGTCTCAACACCTTTTAAAGTTCAATGCTCTTCCTAATCTGAGTTGTACTGATCAATAAAATTCATTTACCATCCAAACTCTAGGGTGTATCAGGAATATCATAATCATCAATATTTGCTAAATGCTAAACAAAGTTCTCACTAATATACTAGCATAACTGTCCTACAGATTGAAAAAAATCTAAAAAGATCCTATTAGGTTCTCCCTTTGAAAAGCAAAGAATTATTTTGAAAACAATTCATTGTTCTTGGATTGATCTGTTTGATGAGATCAACTGCTTATTGAATTTTCTTTGCCTACCACACTCCTAAGAAGCAAAATGGGGTTCAATATCAATTGCTTCCCTGGGATTTGAGATAAAGAAAAAGAAGCAGGAAGGAGTAGTGTTTTAATGAAATCCAGTGTTCAGTAGAAAAGCAAAGTTAAAAACCCCCAAAGTTGAGGAAATAATATGGAAACTAAAATTCTACGCTCATCTTTTCTCCTCTGCATTGAATACAGAAAAAAATTCATTTCCCTTCCCTAATGAAACCAGATATCTGATCCCTCTTAGATTAACTTTCTTAAGAACATCTAATCCTTAATATGTTAACAAAGCATAGAAGAATATTTTTTTTTGAAAAGTGAGGCATATCAATTTAACAGGGACTTTCCTTAGCACCCATGAAAGATTTACAAAGGTGATGTGTATTTACACACACAATGCAAAGAGAAATGCTGCAGCGGCAAGGAGGCTTCATGTATGACATTTGTTAAAGGGTAAAATAAACATGCACACCACTGAGACAATTTTGAGCTCCATTGAAAGGTTTCAAATAACCTTGTTTTCCAGCTCATCCTTTTTTCTTAGGGGCTCCTGGGCTTAAAACATATTTAGGTATTGGTGCTGTCCGTTCTGTACCAAATAGTAATAAAATAATAGTTATTAGGGTATTTCATGAGTCCCAGAAACTAACTATTCAGGGAGCCTGGTTTATGTGTCTTGATATTTAATTTTCTTGAGAGTCCTCAGAAGTAGACACTGTTGCTATCCCAACAACAATTAATTGACAATCAATTTAGTCAAAGTTGTATAGCTAATACTACAGCTGAAATAAGAAGTCTCATAGTCTGGCCCTCATATTTGCTTTTACTCAGTGTTCATTATAGCTTGAATGGAAACTGAAGTCCAGAAAAGGTATGGGCCTTTGATGCTAGTATTAGGACTTTCATGTTCATATTTATATAAATGCATTTAAAACTGAATGTTAGTAAGACCACAAAGATAGCAGAGATTTTTTTCTATAGAACCCACAGTTCCATTCATTTTATTGTTCACTTTTTTTTTCAATAAAAATTAATTACTGGATTACTTCAATTAAATAAAACAATTCAATAATAATTAATTACATTATTTGGTTTTCTTTTTTGACTAATTATTGCTTTTCAATCTGAGTTTGCTGATTGTTTCTTTATATACAGAATCCTAAGTTAAAGTGTTCAGCTCTCAGTTCAGTCCTTAGTGTATTTCTGTACTTGATTTCCAGTTGACTATTGGAAGTTTAAATGTAGTTCATACTGACAAGAGTACATACTTCCAACTCAGAATTCACCTCTCATTAACAGATGTATGTATCTTAGTGTCTAGTTGAAATATTTGGGTGTGTATGACACAACTCAAATCAGAGATCTATCACGACTCAAACCAAGCTTGAGATCCTCATTTGGGTTTCTAAAGCCTTCTTCTTCCCTTACATCAGTAAGTAGCAATTCTATTTTTCTGTTCAGGGTGATATTTCATGTATACTTTATGCCTCTCTTTCTCATATATCCATTTAAAAATATATCCACAGATTCCATCAGCACTCTCTGGACTAAGCATGAGTCAGACAACCTCCTACTTTTCTCATACTCCATTGATCTAGTCTATCAACGTGACATGTTGTATCTGTATTGTTTTACCAGAATCTTAATTTGTCAGGTGACTCCTGCCTTGACCTGTTTTTTAGTAGTGGGTTTATAGTATCCTCAAGCATAGAATTTGAAGTGATTCTTCTAAAATAGAAGTCAAGACAAACCTTCTTTTATTCAGACTTTCAGCAAAATATGACATCTGTATAGGACTTACTAAAAATAGTCCTTATGGAATTCACAGGATGCTGGGTAGCATTATTTTCCTGAAGACTCCCACTACTTTCCCCATATTTTGTTGTATCCCGTATTTTATACATTTTGTTCCAACGATAGTGGATTTGTTACTATTCTTTTTTTTCTTAAGACAGGGTTTGTCTGTGTCGTCCTGGCTATTTTAGAACTCGTTCTGTAGAAAAGGTTTGTCTCAAAGTCAGAGATCTGCCTGCCTCTGTGTCCTATATGCTGAAATTGAAGATTGTTGCTCTTCTTTAATAGATGGCAAATAGAGTCCTTCTTCTATCCTGCTCTGCCCTGGGTGCTTGAGCTCTAGATGACTTTGTGTCACAGTCACTTACTTTTGCAGATCTTTGATTAAATGTCACATTGACAGCCTTAAACCATGCACCACATTATTACTGTTTAGTGTCCCCTTTCCTTGGAATTTCTTGTAATGCTCACAGGACCAAGGGCCTCTGCTCCCATTGATGACCAACTAGGCCATTCTCTGTTACATGTGCCACTAGAGCCATGAGTCCCACCATGTGCTTTTTTTGATTGGTGGTTTAGTCCCAGGGAGCTCTGGGGTTACTGGTTTCTTTTTTTTTTTTTTAAGGTTCTTATTGAACCTGAAGATCATCACTTTGGCTAGACTAGATGGCCACTGAGCTCTTGGGGCCCACTTGTGTCTGCCATCAAATGCTGGAGTTATGGCATGTGTACATTTGTGTCTGATTTTTACATGGGCTCTGGGTATCTGAACTCGGGCCCTCATGCTTGGACAGAAGGCAGTTTATCCACATCATTTCTTTGTTGGTTTGTGCTACTCTTTCAGAATGTAAATTCAAGGAGGATGGGGATGTCCTTAGTTTGCCTCTGAAATGTGCAAATCTTGCATAGAGTTGGCAATTAATAAGTGTGGACTGATGAAATGAGTGAAAAGACTTCACCCATGATACTTGTCTTGGCACTATAGACTTGGCAGTGAATGAGAAAGATCTGGTTACTGCTCATAAGATAATCATGTTGTCTAGCTAATTAGCATTCTTGCTTTCTCTCAGCTATAACTCAAATTTCTTTTATCACCCTTAAAAGTGAAATGTAATGAGAAAGAGGGAAAATATATAGCAGTGTGGCATTGCAATAGGTAAGGAAACAGAAGGGTAAATGCTTCAAAATGCAATGTGTAAGAAGAGAAGTAATAGCCCCTCTTCTGTAGTAGTAATACCAATAATGGAGCTCAGTTACAGAGCCTTCAGGCACAGGCTGCTCTGAAATTAGTCCTGTGGTCTGTGTTTATAATGTAGCATCAAGTAAAGGAAATGAGAAGTCAAGCCAAACTTCCAGGATAGTTGGTAGTCACACAGACGCACTAAAAACTCTTTTTAAAATGGTTTTAATAATTTTTTGAGCATTTCATATATTCTATTTTATTCATATTCATCTCCACTTCTAAGTCTGCCCAGACACACCCCCCACCTCCCCACTCCCCTACCAACATCATGCTCTCCCTTTTAATAACACATTGAGTTCTATTTGTGCTGCTCATATACTCCTTGGTATAAAGCTATCCACTCGAATGTTGTCAACCTATCGGGAGTCATTCTGTCAAGGAAAACTGAATTTCCTTCTCTCAGAAGTCATCAAGTGTCCTTAGCTCTTCAGTTTGTGGTGAAGGATGATGAACCCCTTCCCACTCCATGATTAAAATGTTGACTGACTTGATCTTGTATAGGCAACCAGTTGCTGTGAGCTCATGAATAGTATAGTCCTGTAATATCCAGAAGAGTCTGTTTCACTCCAGTAGTCCCAAGACCACCAACTCTTACAGCCTTTCCATCACTTCAATGATCCTGACCTTTGGGGACGGGATGTGACATAGATGCTTCATTTGTGGCTGAGCACTGTGCTGACATTTGCTCTCCACACTTGGACTAGTTGTGAATTTCTGCATTAACTAATGTCCATGGCCCAATGAAACTCCTCTAATGATGACTGAAAGCTATATTAGTCTAGGACTATACAGACACGTATTTAGCAGGTACTTGGATACTATGTCCTTTTGTGCCAATAGTGCCCCCATAATCATAGCTTGTCACATCAATTATTATTATAGTTCATGGGGTTTAAAGCTGGGTAAGACTGTTGGTAACTTCGTCACCAGAAGCCTAGAGAGAACTTTCTTTCTTTCTTTCTTTCTTTCTTTCTTTCTTTCTTTCTTTCTTTCTTTCTTTCTTTCTTTCTTTTTTTTAGTTTTATTATGTGATTTTATTTTTTTTAACATTTTTAATTATTATTATTTTCTTTATTTACATTTCAAATGCTATCCCAAAAGTTCCCTATACCCCACCCCCACCCCTGCTCCCCTACCCACTCACTCCCACTACTTGGCCCTGGCCTTCCCCTGTGCTGGGTCATATAAAGTTTACAAGACCAAGGGGCCTCTCTTCCCAACGATGGCCGACAGGCCATCTTCTGCTACATATGCAGCTAGAGACTCGAGCTCTGTGGGTACTGGTTAGTTCATATTGTTGTTACCCCTACAGGGTTGCAGCCCCCTTCAGTTCCTTGGGTACTTTCTCTAGCTCCTCCATTGGGAGCCCTATGTTCCATCCAATAGCTGACTGTGAGCATCCACTTCTGTGTTTGCCAGGCACTGGCATAGCCTCACAAATGGCCGCTATATCAGGGTCCCTTCAGCANAATCTTGCTGGCATGTGCATTAGTATCTGGGTTTGGTGACTGATGATGGGATGGATTCCCGGATGGGGTGGTCTCTGGATAGTCCATCCTTTCATCTTAGCTCTAAATTTTGTCTCTGTGCCTATATCCTTTCATGGGTATTTT
>NC_034592.1:93534661-93548869 GCF_900095145.1 Mus pahari | reverse complement strand
TTTCCCATTCTCGGCTTTGACTGTGCCATTGAATTTGCCATGGGTGGAGTCATACTGGAACATGTAGACCATGTAGTTGAGGTCAATGAAGGGGTCATTGATGGCAACAATCTCTACTTTGCCAGAGCAGACGGCAGCCCTGGTGACCAGGCGCCCAATACGGCCAAATCCATTCACACCGACCTTCACCATTTTGTCTACAGGACGAGGCTGGCACTGCACAAGAAGATGCGGCTGTCTCTGGAACAGGGAGGAGCAGAGAGCCCGAAGTTTCATGTGTAGCAAATTGAGGTAACATTACTTACTACTAAACTCTCAGGGGTAAGTTGAAAAGTTTGTAAGTTATTTTCCATATCCCTATAGAAATTATAGGATTGTCCTTTACTCATCTCTTTTCTGCCCAGTCTGTTATGTTAGACAACATGCAGAAGGTGAGAAACCTTGGAACATACAGTACTAAATGGAGTCTCTCCATTAAATCTCTCCTCTCAGTGCTCCCTGAATCCTGCAGAAGAGGAGGCAGGAAAAGTATAAGGCCCAGTGGGGATGGAGGCCAGCAAGGAAGCACGGGAGAACTGACACACACATGGACTCACACAGGCACTGTATGTAGCAACATCCACAGTGTCTGGATGGGTCTAAGCCACATGGGTTTGCAGTTATGAGAGAAGTGGGCATAAGCTCCTATCTCTAAGCCAGAAGCTATCTCCAATTGATAGCCACTCACAAATGAAAAATAAGTCATTCCAGTGGAGCCTCACTGGGGATACAAACCGCTCTTAAGGGCAGGCCCCACATCCAGCAGTAGATGGCCAACACAAATGATTTTATCAGGATTATTTATTTATTTATTTTTTTATTCTACAGGTCCTTTGTGTATATATGATGACTTCCAGTTTGTGTTTTATAGGGTTCCTATGTGTAAAACTGTGTGTATCCCTGTAACTCTATGTATTTCTTGTGCTTTTTCTTTGACTGTTTGTCTTCTGTTTGTTTTTCTGCCTTTCTACTGTTTTCTGTTTGTTTTGTTTTATTTTATTTTATTAATTTTTCTTTAGATATATGTGTTTTTTCTAATGAAGGGGAAAAGGGCGTGGATTTGATTGAGACCCAGAAGTGGGAAGGATCTCAAAGGAGTTTGGGGGAGGGGAAATTGAATTCAGAATATATTGTATGAAAAAAAAATCTTTCAATAAAAGAAAAACAGCAAAACAAAGGCAAATGATATAAACAGAAGTTGGTTTATGTAGGAATAATAATGTATTTTCTCACTTTACAGGTAACTCTCCAGGTACTTTGATCTATAAAGAAAGATCCATTGGTAGGAACCCTGCCAAGTAGAGGAGCATCAGCAACCTTTAGGATTCCTCGAAGGACTGCTGACATTTCAGGTCTGGCCTGAGGCTGGTATTGCTTACTCCATCCTTTGGAAGTGGATCCAGGATTCAGGATTGTTTGTTTAAGCTACTGTGAGCACCCTGCACGAATAGAGTACAGAACACCTATTTTATTTCTTTGTGAGTGTGTGTGTGTGTATGTGTGTTTAGGATAAAGATTGATGTTGAGTGTCTTTCTTCTGCTGTTCCATTTTTACATTTTGTGGTATGGTCTCTTTGTGAACTTGGACCTCAACAATTTGGCTAGACTGGCTCACCAGCCAGTTCCAGAGAATTCCCTTGTCTTGTTATCTCTAGTGATTAGATTCTGCCATACCCAGTTTTTCACATGCTTATTGGGTATTCCAACTCAGAGCTTGCTTGCTTGGCAAACACTCTGTTGATCTATCACCCAAGCCCTTGCTTTACATAAAATTAAGTTAATGATAGTGGACAACTATAGTTTGCCTGGGTAATTCATGGATACAAGTTACAATAACAATAGGGATTGTAATATAGAAGCTACAGATATGCCATGTTTTTGTAGCTCATTGGAAGTTTCTACCTCGTTGTACCAAGTAACAACTTTGATAAAGGTGAACATGTTCTGTTTGAACTACCATAGCCTATCTAAGTTGCCTGAGCCAATGCATGTTTTCGGGTCACTAAAGAGAAATTGCACAGATGGATCTAATCAAAGTGTTAGTGATCACTTGAAGATGGCCATTGCACGAACACTGCGTAACCTGATGGTTATTGTGATTGAATAATACTTGCCAGATGATAAAAAAGTTTCTTTGGTCACTGAAGTCAGGTGGTACACAGTTATCAAAGGACTGGACAAGAGAATACATATGGACACTGGGAAGTTCCCTATTGGTACATGCTTTGACCTGATGCTGGTAATATGTTAGCCAACTCCAGAAATCTTCTCCTGTTTTTAATCTGCAACCACCTCCTCCCAAAATTTCTATTTCAGTCTTGGATCCTTAACTTAGGATATTGACAGAAAGATAAATCTTAGTTTTTAGTCTTACAAATCTTTTCTGAATTAAGTTAGAAGTCACCGTTCTTGAAATGTAAGAACCAAACACCTGAATGACTTTCTGCCCTGGTCCACACAGATGCTGTTCCTTAAGGCATAGGGTGAATCTTTTGCAGCTTCAAGGGCCCAGGAAAGTGTCACAGAGTTCCCGAGAGTGTGATAGAAGTGGAGGTAGGGAGTCAGTGGATCAGAGTTGAGAAATTTCTCTCCTCCTAAACAGTCACATTTACTACATTCACATCAACATTACACCAAATGTACTGTCAGGCATAACTGCACACAACCCCATCAGAAAGACACTGCTGTATGATTTAGTAGATGTATGATTTAGTAGTGCCCAAAAGTTAAGAGATGTATACAATCATGGGAATTAGAATGGTCATTCAATCCCTGACCGTTCTAACTTAGCTTAACCATCAGTTGATGGAGATGCATTTTGAAGAAATAATACTGGACCCACTCCATTTGTCTCGTTCTAACACTAGGCTAAGAGCAGAGCATGCAAACTGGTATTATGAGAGAACATGGTCTCTGGTTTAGACCTGGGCTATGTGTGAACAGTGAGCAAATTACTGGAATGTTAAGAGGTTGGGCCTCCTTATGATGTCTGAGTCACCACATAGGCGTCAGCCTTCCTTTTATTTACTGAGGGTGTCTCCTGTGGAATCCTCAGGGACCTTCAGGTGCCCAGCCTGTGTCCTGCACTGTCTGGCCCTAGAAGGCAATTGCAGAACAGCAAGCAATTGTTCCCTTGAGTTCCTCTGCTTTCACCTGAGCCTCCTTCTAGTAAACTCTATTCGTCACCTCTTCTGGATGGCTACTCTGGCCACATGCCATCTCCACAGGAAAAGAAGAAGCATTCCTTTCTACTATAAGAGATTTCACATTCCCTTCTGTAGCTCCCTGGGTAGATAAAGATTTTTGGCCTGTCTTCAAGGATGTTGTAGCTGAATTATCTACCTCTGTGCTTTCTTCTGTTTGCTTTCACATTTCTCCCAGTCTTCATTATTCCTTATAACTTTTATGGACAACAAAAAATACCCTCCATTTACATTTGAAAAGGGGTAGCTGGTACTGTTTGGAAGCCAGAACAATCCCCACTGAAACAATCCCACTTACTCAATTGAATTCTCATTTAATATCTTAATAAAGACTTCTTTTAGTATCTGATGCTGGATCTGTGAAGTTTATGATGTGTCTTTTACATTCATTTCTACGTTTAAATTCTAATGTCTCCCCTCTCACCCCAGAGCAGCTTAATACACCACAGGGAACACTTTCCCTTGATGATGAACACAATGTTTATAAGGTAAGTGAGCCTTTCAATCTAAGTATAAGCAGGGGACTCATCAATGAACGTATTCAATGTCCCAAGACCTGATTTCTCACTTGTAAGCAATTGCTATGTGTGGCTGAATTTAGAATAAAGCTCTTTGATCATTTCAGGAGATTAGGGAAGAATTTGTGCTAGATGACTAAAAAGTCAGTTAAGAACACCTACTGTAGCCTCCTCGGTAGTGACAGGACCAGGAGAAGGCAGATGACCTAGGACCTGGCAGAGTTTGCAATCTCTAAAGATTTTTTTTTTATTTTTATTTTTTATTGTTTTGGTCAAAGACAGATTTATACTAAGAAGGCATGTTGAGACTGTTATATAAATGGCTAATGTCAGCTTATCAATTTACAAATAGGAATATAATTATTATCTGCTCTGGAATATGTAAATGGAAAGAGCCAGCACATGGATTTTCATGATTTCTCTGTGTGAAGGTTTGCATGTGTAATCAGAAGTGGGAATGGTAATCATGGATTTTGTATAAAGAATGTCACATTGACTCTAACATTTAGCTAATATCTGGTGCAATGGTGGCTCACCGTCCAGGTTCTGGCTCCAGGATTACTATGATATGCAAATTTTCAGGTGCATGGGACAAGGGAGGTCTGGTAGCCCAAGAGTTTAATCTAAATATTTGGGAAGTTGAAGTAGGGGAATCTCCAAGTTCAAGACCAGCCTACACAATCTAGCAAAACCCTGTGTGAAATCAAAAACTAAAAAAAAAAAAAAAAAAAATCAGACCTGGTGATATAGTTCAATGGCACTGCATGTGCCCAGTGCACAAGGCCATACATTCAGACCCCAGAATTATATGTGACACAATACAACTAGCATTGCTGCTGTGGCTGCTAATATATATATATATATATATATATATATATATATATATATATATATATATATATATATATATNTATATATATATATATATATATATATATATATATATATATATATATATATATATATATATATATATATGATAATTATATATATTATTGTTATTTATTAAGGATTTTATAGCAGTGCTGTTTTTCTCAGAGTATACTGGGCAAGACTCTACTGAGTGGTGGTTGCAATCACACCACCAAAACAAACCTTGGCTTTTTATCTTTGAGGATTGAATTCCTTTTTAGATTGACTTGTACATCTGGACAAATGCTTGCGCTGGCCAGGTACTTTTAACTTTAGACTACTTTAGCTGTGCTTTGCTTTAACACAGAGTGATCACGCACATTCCTTAATGTAGAATCTTGTTATTTTCTTTGTAAACAGTGAAAAGTTTCTGTTATTTTTATCCTACATTCCATGTGTTTACCCCCACAAAGAAACAAATTAGTGGGCAAAAAGATTTACCTCTACCTACTTAAGTGTATATAGATATACAATGTTTCGTGGTTACAGATCATAATCAGAAGAGAGGAACTGTTTACCCTGATTGTAGCCCAAAATGCTCTTTATGAAGTAAAAACTTGATGGTGTCAGTACCTTTCAGAGAAATCCTTTACAGTTTCTTGTATGGTCTAAACTGAAATTTTGTTCCAGTGTAGTGGAAATCTGACCCATGCAAGGCTTACTCTCCTATCTTGTTCTTCGCTGTCTCCTCCACAGTCACGCCCCAGCCCTTCAGTGTGTGGTCCTCATGTTTCTCTGTGTGTGGAGGACACTCATCATCCTTGTCTTTGTCAAATTCTTCTCCTTTTCTTCTGACCTGTTCTGGGCTTTCTCTGTGAGCCTCCTCTGCTTTTTCCACTGGGTTCCGTTTACCAGGAACTTTTATAGGAACCTCTATTCATAGGATCAAACTCACATCCTGCATAAAAAACTACCTTTTGATGTTGTTGCTTTTAGGGTAAAGCTCCAGTTTACCTCCATTTAGTCAATGAGCCATGTTAAGCTTCTTTTTTCTCAGCCACTCGTTTTACAGTGGCCATTAATTTCAGCCTCCCTTCCTTCTTTCCTTCCTTCCTTTCTTCCCACCTTACTGCCTTTCTTTCCTCTTAGTCATTTATGCCTTCTTAATCAAGTCCATACAGTAGAAACATATCTCAGTCTTTTATTTCTTTTTATTTAAATATATATGGTGATTTGAATTTAACATGATTTTTACTGATCACTATTGAGGGCAATAGCGAGGTGTGATATTTAAAAGGTTAATTTAATTAAAAATTTGAACTACTTTAAAAATTACTTGTGAATTTAATTTCTAGGGAGTTATTACTTATTGTTAGTCAGAATGTTGTTCTCACCAGTGTCTTTATTAAGTTGAACAGGGTGGAGAGAGAGAGAGAGAGAGAGAGAGAGAGAGAGAGAGAGAGAGAGAGAGAGAGAGAACCAGGTGATACCATTTCTTAGGGTAACTGAGAGAAAGTTGTGAATCTGAATTGTATTTCTAAATAGATCCCTGGTTTTTCAGTAGAGTTAATATATAATGTAATTTTATTGTTTACACTGACATTTTAAAAAACATTTTCTGAAGGAGAATTTATTGTCAGGATTTTAAAAGCATAAGTTCATGAGCTTTCCTAAAAGCCTACGTTTCTGGTTTGGCAGCTGCTCTTACTTTTCTATAGGTGCTCCACCTTTCTCCAGCACCTGGGGATGGCAGCGATGCTTCTCTACCTCTTTACAATCTCTTCTTCCATCCTGGATATCATTTCTCTCTTTTCAGATACCCTGATTCTCAGAAATACCCAATTCATCTTGGCCCACTTCCTCCCTAGCTCTGTTATTTAGCACCTATTTTCCCTCTCTAAGGGTGAACAATATACCACAGGGGGAAGTTAACTGAGGTGGTATTTGTAAAATATGTAACATGCTTTCTGGCATAGATCTAGATGAAAACAAAATGAGATGTCTCCATTTCCAGAATATTTTCCATTTTGTAGCATATAACCATGAGGATTCAGCCAAACTCTGCCTATGAGTACCCACAGCCCCTTTGTCTTGTTATTCTGTGACACTTTTGTGTTAAAAGTCATTAACTCACCCTGGTCCTGAACTATCTCCTTCCTTCAACAGAGATTCCCTCCCTAATTGTCACTATCCTTTTTGTGACCATAGGATAAAAGTAGTTCCTGCCACAGAGGCTACTGTGAGGATGCAGTGATTTAGCACCTATAGATCTTTTCAGAGAGTGCATACCCCACTGCAGGAACTTCACCAGCACTAGCTGCACTGTCACTTTTGATTGTTATTGTTCATGCCCAGCACTGGGCCTTTCACAGAGCTGGAGCTCGATGTGGACTAAGTGAGCAAGAGCAGGAATGCCATAGAGATAAATACCAGAACAATTAACCCCTGCTATCTCCACAGCCTTCTTGTGGTGACATTCCTGTTTTCCTCCTGGAAGCCATCTATGAGTATGACATTCTGAAGGTACTACTATCCTTCTACCCTGAGCTTCACAGGGAGCAAACTGTCAGTATCGGGTCACTCGGCATTCCATACTCATTGTGACATTGGGATAACAGGATGGGAAGGTTCAGTTAACACCAGCCAGACTCAGGGCATGTGTGTACTTGTGGTAGGATTGTTGGTTTATTCATGTATAAATCTGGATCTGCTGGCGGCACCTGAGGGCAGAGCTCTGGAAGAGTTAGATACTAAGCCCTCCTGAGCTCGGACATTAGTCTTGAATCCAAATCTGAACATTTCTCATCTTTGTGAAACTATAAATGTGACCCACACAATCCTAGGGATCCTGTTATTCTCCTAGGTACCCCAAAGCTAAAATTAAAAACTTTTCAACAATTAGATCTTATGTATATATTTTTAGTGTCTTATTTTAGAAGGATAAAGTGGAGCTTGAGGAGATAAATTGAGTGTCAGTCCAGTGAACTGAGTTCAGGTGCAGAAGGGAGAATGCAGGCAGCTACATTCTATTAAGACAGATGTTGACATTTATAAAAATATGAAACAATAGCTATCTTCTGATTTTTTTGCTTGAGGTATATAGTTAATTTTTATATAAAAGTTTAAAATAATTCTTAGAATTAATTTCTAATGTGGTAACTATAGTGGTGTTTTCCACATCAAGAAAAACTCTTTTGAATAAGTTCTTCAGGAGGTAAGGGGATTCTACAGTAAACATATTTATTAAGCTTTGAATTATTCAAATTAGTACATCCTTTACATATATAGACAAAGAGGTCATATTTAGATGAGATTTTTCTCACTGTCAAATGATGGAGTCTTAACACTATTTTTTCTTTTTATTCGTTCATTTTATTGTTCACCTCTGCATTGCCTAACTATCTGAGTACTTCCTACATGCCTGGTACATAGACATGAATGTTCACACACCGGCTTAGGGTTAGAAACAGTCATTAGGTGTTTCTTTTTTTTTTTTTCAATTTTTTTGATATTATATATAGGCATTTAGGTTATTCATTTTATTTTATTTTTATTAGATATTTTCTTTATTTACATTTCAAATGCTATTCTGAAAGTACCTTATACCCTCTCCCAGCCCTGCTCCCCTACTCACCCACTCTCACTTCTTGGCCCTGGAATTCCCCTGTACTGGGGCATATAAAGTTTGCAAGACCTAGGGGCCTCTCTTCCCAACAATGGCTGACTAGGCCATCTTCTGCTACATATGGATCTAAAGACATGAGCTCTGGGGGTACTGATTAGTTCATATTGTTGTTCCACCTATAGGGTTGCAGACCCTTTCAGCTCCTTGGGTATTTTCTCTAGCTCCTCCATTGGGGGCCCTGTGTTCCATCCAATAGATGACTATGAGCATCCACTTCTGTATTTGCCAGGCACTGGTATAGCCTCACATGAGACAGCTATATGAGGATCCTTTCAGCAAAATCTTGCTGGCATATGGTATAGTGTCTGCATTTGGTGGCTGATTATGGTATGGATCCCTGGGTGGGGTAATCTCTGGATGGTCTATCCTTTCGCCTCAGCTCCAAACTTTGTCTCTGTAACTCCTTCCATGGGTATTTTGTTTCCTATTCTAAGGAGGAATGAGGTATCCACGCTTTGGTCTTCCTTCTTCTTGATTTTCTTGTGTTTTGCAAATTGTATCTTGGGTATTCTAAGTTTCTGGACTAATATCCACTTATCAGTGAGTGCATATCATGTGAGTTCTTTTGTGATTGGGTTACCTCACTCAGGATGATATCCTCCAGATCCATCCATTTGCCTAGGAATTTCATAAATTCATTGTTTTTTAATAGCTGAGTAGTACTCCATTGTGTAAATGTATCACATTTTCTGTATCCATTCCTCTGTTGAGGGACATCTGGGTTCTTTCCAGCTTCTGGCTATTATAAATAAGGCTGCTATGAACATAGTGGAGCATGGTCTTAATACTATTTTTAATGTCCTAAGAAACAAATGATAAAATTTAGAAGTTAAGGTGCTCATAGTCGATGTTACATTTCTGTAAGAGACGGGAAACTGTTCTTTTCCCTACCATTTGAGTATTGAGTATACCCCAGAGACTGGGGAGTTACCCCCTGGAGTGATACTTAAAGGTGATGGAATATCTAGACCTAAGGCCTAATGCAAGGCCCTTAGGTCATTGAGAATAACCCTCAAACAAGATAGTGGGCCTCTATTGCTGATGTTTTCCCCTTTGCTTCATGGTTCAAGATTTGCCCCATCATTCCAACATAGATTATCACCATTAACATCTGTCATTTTCATTAGAGACCAAGAATGTAAAATATTAGGAACCGTTTCATAAATAAACCTTGGGTATTCATAACTAGCCTGTGTCAGGTATCTCATCATAGTAACACTGATATGAATAATAAGCCATCTTCTCATAATACAAAATGAGAAGAATGAGAGTAACAAGTGAAAGAATTCAGATGTTAGAGTGTGCTCAAGTATGATCTGGAGACTCTCTTACTCCATGCAAATAACTGTATGACATCTGCTCCCAGGGGTGGAGTTATGCTAGGGTCTGTTTCTGTACCTTTAAGATCATTGGCTATAGTTTTAGATTGGCAAGACTAATTAAGTTTAAATTAAAGGGATACAGTTCTCTTCATTTTCTAATCAGTTAAAAGTTTAGTCAGGTTTAGTGGCACATACCTTTAATCCCAGCAGAACTAAGGGCAAGTGGATCTCTGTGTTTTTGAGGCCAGCCTGCTCTAAAGTTCAGTGCTTCCTTGACTGCACAATGGGATTCCATTTCTAAAATAAGCAAACAACAAAACAAACACAGGACAAGATTGCATACCCTTAATTTATACAATACAAGTTTGTAATATGTTCTTTTCTTTTGTTGAAAATAGATTTTTTTCCCCACACACTATATCCCAATTAGCTTTCCTTCCCACTAATCCTAGTCTCCCCACCTCCGTTCCCATACGGATCAATGCCCTTTCTGTCTCTCATTAGAAAACAAACAGGCTTCTAAGGGCTAATAATAAGATAACCAAAACAAAACAAAACAAGATGCACTGAAATAGAACAAAATAAAATAAACATACAGAAGGAAAAGAGCCCAAGAAAAGCCAAAGGAACCGATGTAGATGCAGAGACCCACTTGTTTGCACATACTTTGGAATCCCAGTAAAAACACAAAAAAACCAGAAGCCATAATATATGTAAAAAGAATCTGCAGGATACAAAATCTTATTAAAAATTAAAAAGATAATCTTTAAAAGGAAGGGAAAGGAAAAAGAAAAGTCCCTGGCCTAACGTGTTGGGACCAGGACCCTTCAAAGACACCACTGCGCTTGTTTTCTGTTGGCTGTGTAGCTTACCTCGTTTTCCGTTGGCTATGTAGCTTACCTCGTTTTCTATTGGCTGTGTAGCTTACCTCGTTTTCTGTTGGCTGTGTAGCTTACCTCGTTTTCTGTTGGCTGTGTAGCTTACCTTGTTTTCTATTGGCTGTGTGGCTTACCCTTACGAGGAGATTGTTTCCCTAGTGAGACTTTCTTGGAGAAGAAGAAATTTTCATTTGCAAGTTTGTCAATTGTAATAGCTGCTGGGTTAGAGTTGGGGGCATGCACCTACTTCTCTTTTCAGTTCTTCAACTCCATCTGGTAGAGATCCCTGTGAGCCCTGTGCATGCTGCCTCGGTTTCTGTGATTTCATGTGTTTTGTTCTTATTGTGCTTAGAAGGTCTCATTTCCTTGGCGTCCTCCATCTCTGCTGGCTCTTACACTGTCTCTGTTTCCTTCTTTACAGAGTTCTGTGATCCCTGAAGGGAGGGATTTTCGGGAGACCTCTTGTTTAAGGCTAAGTGTTTCAAAGCTTCTCAACTCTGCATGTTGTCTGGCTGTGGGTCTCTGGATTTGTTCCCGTGAGCTGCAGGAGGAAGTGATGGTGGCTGAGCAAGGCATTGACCAGGATGTCATTAGGGATCATTTTAATACTATGGTAGTATTTGGTTTTATCCTATGCTCCTGGGCTACCTCAAGTTCTTAGTCACCCAAGCATTGGGTATGGATTCCATCTCATGGAGTGAGTCTTAAATCCAGCCATATGTTGATTTGGTTACTCCCACAACCTTTATACCACTATGACACTATCGAATCTTGCAGGCAGGACACCTCTGTATGTAAAAGACTTTGTCACTGGGCTGGTGTTTTTGTTTCTCCTTTGTTACCATGCAGTTTACCTTCTGGTACAAATATCACTAGCTCTTAGGGGTGAAGGGTGTAGGTAGGCACCAGCTTGACTTCTTGTTCAACTAGTTATATAGATGGCATCTTCAGCAGGAAGGTCTTGCTATCAGTTTGTGAAGAGCAGCCTATATCCTTGGCAACAGCTTGAGTTGTTTGAGGTTTCCTATGTGACCCCTTTGTCCAACACCTTAATTATGCTTCATTTGGTGACAAGAGTTATCCAGATGGGATTCTGTCTCCCCTGATACTTTGGCAATCTCGTTTAGATAGCCTTCATATATTTATAGATTTTAAGAAGCTTCTACTATATTCAGTTTCTATACTACTCATCAAATGGCTGTTAATTTTACCTGTCTCTCCCAGTATTCCCTCCTTCTGTAATTTGTTTTTAAAAACATTATTTTCTGTTTCAAATGTCAGGAAGGTGCTGTGAAGACATTTGATGATTAGGCAAAATATTAACCTTGGTATTCGGGCAGGACTAATCTACCTCTATGTAAGTCAATTTGAGGAAAATACATTTTAAGAATAAAAACAAACATTTTTTTCTGTTAAATTATAAACAAAGGTAAGGGTGCACGAATGTGTTTGTTCCAGACACATTTTAGCAGAATGTCATAATGACATGACATGATGGCAGGTAGAGGAAGAGTCTCTCTGATGAGGTGACATTTTGAGCTGAGCTCTGTCATGGGAAAATGAAGCAAAGAAATGTACTGGCAGTATAAAGCAAATGTAAGAGATTGTAACATGGCAAAGAGTTGATAGATTTGGAAACTGGAGAAGGGTGGAGCAAGGGACTAAGGATAAAGGTAGAGAAGCAGGCAGCAGACAAATCAGTGAGTGTCTAGGTTAGGGTTTCAGTTGCTGTGACGAAAGATCATGACCAAAAAAGCAAGTTGGGGAGAAAAGGGTTTATTTGGTGTACACTTCTATATTGAGGTTCTTTATTGAAGGAAGTCAGAACAGAAACTCAAATAGAGCAGGATCCTGGAGGCAGGAGCTGATGAAGAAGCTTTGGAGGAGGATGCTTACTGGTTTGCTTCCCATGGCTTGCTCAGCCTGCTTTCTTACAGAATTGGCACCATGTACCATGTCCTTGGACCTCCCCTGTCTTTCTCATTGATCACTAATTTAGAAAATGCCTTACAAATGGATCTAATGGAGACATTTCCTCAACTGAGGCTCCTTCCGCTCTGATGACCCTGGTTGTGTCAAGTTTACACACAAAACCAGCTAGTACAGTAAGTCATTATATGGTCACTTGCTGATTTTAGAAAAGTATAAGGAGAGAGAGAGAGAGAGAGAGAGAGAGAGAGAGAGAGAGAGAGAGAGAGAGAGAGAGAGAGAGAGAGAGAGAGAGAGAGAAAGGAATGATGTTATTGTCTTGACTTAGCACTCTAGAGAAACCAAACCAGCAGTGGCTTTGAAGTTAGCTAGCTCACTGTGTGTATGTCCCCTCCTCTACCTTTCAAACCCAACCCAAACTGTAGAAAACCCCTCACATGCCACAGAACCTTGATGAAACCATCAACCAACTCTCTGCTAAAGTGAATTTTGTTACTAGAACCCAGAATGTCTGGCTTTGTACCTCATCCATTCTTATTACCGAGATCTTGCACTGGGTCTACCATCCCTAAGACTGTTGTTTATTCACGGGTGATAAGGATACCTAGCTTCAAGAGCTGTGATAAAAGGCAGAGGAGATGGTGTTTGTAAGGACATTATTCATGAGAGATGCCCCATAAATATCAGTTCTCCCCTGCACCGAGAAGCAGTTTGACAGTGTGTAGGTGCATGGCTGTCACCGACAGAGGTTTGAAGCAGTGTGCTATTCTGCTGTATTCTTTCCCGATTGTGGGTCTTACCTCACCTCTTTGTGGGGCTGTTAGAAGGATTTAATGAGAGAATTTACTGAAAGCACCTGGCACAGTGCCTGACAAATAATAGACACTCAGGAAACAGTGTCTATTAAAAAACTAGAACAGTACCCAGAACAGGGTTTTGTGAAACCTATATAGCATCATCTATTCATACTGTATATCTGAAAACCTGCTAATAGAGGTAGGTACATTCAGGTTTGGTGCATGGACATCTGGGAACGTTCAGGGATGAGAAGAGTAGAGAACTGGTGTGGATCTCCATGACGATCTTGGGCATCTGAGAGTAGGTACTGAAGACACACATAGGAGCAACATGCCTGGGGAGGTTAATGGTGACAGACGTTACCTTCCTCCTAATCTTGGTGTTGTGAACACCACAGAAATAAATAACCTAAGCTAGAAACAATGAAAGAAAACTTCTTGAAAACACAACTGACTTTCAGTGAGTCATCTTTTCCTCTTGCTGATATTTGGAGAGAGCTGGGGTCCAGACGTGATTGCTCCCACAGAGTACTGTGTCTTTCTCTGCTGGTGCTGCAGCAAGCTTGCCAGCCCCACTCAGAGAGGGGGTGGGCATCCAGGCTGGTTACCCTTGACTAGTTTATAAATCACAAGCCCTCTACTGCCACCCCCACACCAAAGGAATGCAACTGGCCTGAAATCTTTGAACATGAAATCAGCAAAAGGCCAAGGGAGAAGGCTCTGGCAACAAACAGTATTGATCACCGACACCATCTTGGCGTAAGATCATGCTCTAAACTGAATTATAGAATATAGCCAAGTGGATGACACATGTCAGTCCCCGCCCTGGGGATTTTCACCTTAGACACACAATTCATTTTACTGGAGTTATATTTGGTTGTAGAAAGGTAGGAAAGCCGGGTGTGGTGGCACACGCCTTTAATCCCAGTACTCGGGAGGCAGAGGCAGGTGGATTTCTGAGTTCGAGGCCAGCCTGGTCTACAAA
>NC_034592.1:93515101-93534591 GCF_900095145.1 Mus pahari | reverse complement strand
AAAAAAAAAAAAAAAAAAAAAAAAAAGAAAGAAAGAAAGAAAGAAGAAAGAAAGGTGGGAAAATCTAAAAGTAGTAGACACAGAAAGTAATAGATTCCTGAACATGATAACTTTCTTAAAGAAATCTCTCTATTTAATTTTTATCCTTGTTGTGGTTAATAGAACAGTGCTCCTTCGAGTTGTGCAGAGTATGGGCTGTGTGATCATTTGGGGCAGCATTAGAATTTGCAAACCAAAAAAATAATCCAAATTCTAAAATACACAGATGAGTGATTGAACCTTTATTATGAAGTAAATAATTGATTACAGGCAATATTAGTTTACTAAATCCCCAGATTTGTTTTTGCCTCCCGGTGTTCCTTGTCTTACCATAAGGCCTGTCAGCTTGAAGTTTCCAGTATAAGGTGGACATCCCTAATGCAAAAATACTGGTGGGTCCAAAATCCAAAAGGTTTTTTTGGGCAACAGACATGGTAAATAAAGTGGAAAGTTCTGTACCTGATGTCACATGATGAGATGCTTTCAAAATGAATGCTAAAATTATTTCATACAATTACTTTTAGGATCTGCATAGAAGGGACATATTAAACACAAATGAGTTTTGTGTTCAGAATTAGGCACAATCCTCAATATATCATATATATGTACATTTTCTAAAATCTTTTTTTAAAAAGCTACATCTTAAGCACTTTTGGTTTTAAGCATTTAACGTTCGGGGCTCTCAGCTTGCCTAGTGGGAGCCTGCTCATTGCTTAGCTCCCACTCAGCTTCTGCTTTAGGCCCAGGCCTCATCAGCAGCATCAGCTCACACCTGGAGGAGCTCATCTCCACCACCTGTTTCTACTCACTGCCAGAGGGTGGAGGGAGCAGGGAAGTCAAATGATGCCATTTGCTTACTTGGGATCCTCCAGGAGCTTTCTAGCACTTGAAAAAAGATGCAGCCTGCATGTTCTGTCTGTCTCATGCCAGCTCTTTAACCCCCTGCTTAGCCATCAGCCACACTGGCCACTTGGCCGGACCTGGAAATCTTCTCATCTGTTTCCTTCTTGGATATCTTTGTCTTGGTTTTCTCTCTTACTTGAATATTCTTCCCCTTGGAGCAAATACTTTCTTCTCATCATTTTTTTGATAAAATACTTCTTCCTTGCTGATGCTTTCCCTCACTGGCACATCTGGAATGTTCTTCTCAGGGAAACTCACCCCTTTAACATGTTAAGTTACATGAGAGAATCTCAAATGTGGTTTATTATAATTTACTTATTCTCTACAATGTTAAAGCAAGCTTCAGTAAGCCTGGGACTTTATCTTATTCACCATTTTCCTTCTTTCTTTAGAAAAGTTTTTGGTACACAATAGGCACGCAATAAGTGTCTGTTAAGCAAAATGTCCACAAATTGAATATTAAGGGCTCTCAAAGTGTTTGTTTCTTTCTCCAAATGGACTAGAAAATTGTTGGAGATAGGAAGTCTCAGTTTCTCTCTCTGAGCTACACTGAAAATGCCTTGCAGCAATCAATTAGAAAGTTCTCCTGGAATTCTGACACTGCAGTGTAACATCCAACATGTAAAGTATATATGTTTATGGAAATATGAAAGTTACATTTTTGGGACAGGGTCTCATGTATCTCAGGTAGGTCTTGAGCTTGTTTGTAGTCAAGGATGGCTCCTGATCTACTTGTTCCCACCTTCTCAGTGCTGAAGTTACAGGCTCATGCCACCATGATTGGCTTATGCAGTGCTAAGGCTCAAACCCAGGACTTTGTGCATAGTAGGCAAACATTTTATCAACTGAGCTATACCTCAAGCCATGAATTTATATATTAGAAAGGTAATGTAATTAAGGCAACCTAGGCAGATCTAAAATTCATTATTTATTGTTAACATGAAAGAACTCAGTCAATAGAATTAACAATGATATCCACAATCCAATCGCTACTGATTACTCACTAGGCACTACACTTAATCTTTACAATAGTTATTATCAGTGGGCAGTAGTGTTTCTATTACCTATATCAACTCATTTAAGCTCAGGAGTGTGAGCAATTCATCTAGGGTCATCCAGGAAACAAGAGCCAGGCAAGATTTGCTTTCTTTCTTGTTTTTTGTGAAGAAGATCTAACTAAGGACAGATCACTGATTGTGGCAGCAGACATGCATGGGAAAACACATTTTGGCATTTTATGAGACAAATGCCAAGTTTCCACATTTGGGAATGATGAATTGCAGGTCCTGACATCAAGAGAACCCTCAAAAAGGGAAGTAGATGCTCTTTCAGAATAGTGGCTTCTATCCAGAGACACTGGTCCAAACTGATGGTGATGAGTCCCATCATCTTCTACCTGGAAAACTGAGGCCATGTGAACTCTGGCAATGGACCAGGACCATCCTGGCTTGTACACAGAGAGGATGACTAATTGTGAGCTGCACAGATCACATGGGTCTCATAGTCTTCATGGAAGGAAACTGACATTTGATGGTGATGGAGAAGATGTTGGAGGAAAAAAATATAAATCTATATACTTCTGAAGTTGAGTCACAGTTGTTCTTGGAACTGCACACCCTGAATGCATACAAGGAAAAACCTCACACAGCAAACTCCTAAATTATGCTATAACATCTTGCTCAATTGAACCAGAATTATGATGGGAGATCGTGTGAACTCATGTTATGATAAGTTTTTAAAAATTCTTGTTTCTTCTTTGCTGTTTATAACATCAACCCATTCCCTACTTTTTAGTTATACACATATACATATGTGCATACATACATACATACACACACATACATACATACATACACTATAAAGGCAAGTATCCATGTAACACATATGCTTTCACATTCTATTGTAGACAAAACTGGTCTTGAATTAGTTTCCACTCAAAGCAGATATGTTCACAGATGTTCATTTAGGCTCAGTGTTTCCCAGACACCCAAAGCATGGCTGTTGAGGTTTTGCATTTGTCTTAGACTCTAAAAGTGAAATGCCACAGGCTAAGTAGACTTGTTGAAAGCAATGCCAATCTGTTTTGTGTTCCATGAGAAGAGGGACACTGTGTGAGTTGTGTTCCTAGTCCTAACTCAACAAGTATCACATAGCAGGCATTTTGTACATCTATATGAAATGAGTATTTAGAGGAAGAATGCATAATAAAAATCCAACATTTTTTTAAATAAATAAAATAAGAAAGAAAAGATGAATGTGGTATGCATGTCTGCAACCCCAACACTGGATCTGAAGTTACAGAATAGCCTTGACCACAATGAGTTTAATGATAGCCTTAACTACATGAGACCTGTCTACCTCAACATACATGTACACACACACACACACACACACACACACAAAAGCACACACACACACACACACACACACACACACACACACACACACACACACACTTAAAGAAGAAAGGAAGCAGCCCCACTGTATCTGTTGCCATAAGAATGTTTCTTGACAGAGAAAGTGGTACCAAGAGGCTCAATAAGTATCCATGAAGTTTCAGATTGATGATTGGCACATAATAGGCAGCTGAGAGTGACAAGAACAGATAACCACATTTTATTTACATGGATGGCATCTATCAAGTTTAGTGGAAAGATGGGGGGATATTTCCCCTAAACAGTTCGTAGCTGGGGTTGCTCCCTTTTGAGTAGGTCTGTGTCCTCTGTAGTAGCAGCAACAGAAACTGTTTATAACATTTTGTCTTTTCTCATCACTTTTCAGGGACACAACAACACTCATTTTCCTAAATTCACACGTTAAGCCAAGTGTCCAAGACTTATCCACTCCTTAGAGCCATGAGAGTTTGCATAACCTTCCAGTGGATGCAGGGCTCACCCTCACTCTGTTGCCTGCCTGTGGATCCTGTTCCTCTAATTGGCTTGCCTTGTTTGAACTCAGTGGGAGAGGATGTACCTAGTCCTGCCTTAACTTGATGTGCCAGGATGGGTCAGTACCTAGTGGGAGGCCTTCTCTTTTTCAGAGGAGAAGGGGGAATGGAGAGAGGGTCTATGTGAGGGGGGATTGGGAAGAGAGGGCATGCTGCGATCAGGATATAAAGTGAACAAATAAAAAATAATGGAAAATAACAAAAAATAAAATGATAAAAATGTGCATTATCTGTAAAAAAAAAAAAAAGGAAGGAAGGAAAGAAGAAAGAAAGGAAGGGAGGGAAGGAGGGAGGCAGGGAGGGAGGGAGGGAGGGAAGAAGATAAGAAGGATGAAGAGTCCCACAATGCTTCAAGATCCCTTTCCAAGGTTTTGCTCTCTTTTACTCCTTGGAGGAGCTAAAAATTATTTAGGAAGGCATAGTTTATAACTGATCAACTAACCAACACATCTCATGGTGTGAGGAGTGAGGCTCAGCTACCTCCATTTGCTAATTTGATTCCTTGAGGTGCTCTCCTCCTTGTCTTCCTCCTTTTTGGCATCTTTTTCTTCCTCGAAGACAGGTGAAAATGTTCATCGCATGAGGCAGGTGGGACTGTTGTATGGTCAAAGCCAAGGCTTATCTACAGGTCTCATAGGAGACGCTTAGCTCTGTTCCCTGTCTGTTTCCCCAAGTTCCCTTCAGTGATTCCCGTAGAGATTTTAGGTTTCTTAGAATAACTTTGTTCCTACTTTCCCTCTCTGATCAAAGAGAAAACTATTTGTAAACTAGCTCCCACACCCTCCAGTCCAGTCAATTGCAATTGGTCATCACAAAACCTGTGTTTAGGTATAATTTTTATTTTATTTTAATCTGTGTCTCATACATTAAGCAGGGCAAGGGACAAGGGGCAAGGGGGCATTTCTTCAGGCAAAATAAAACCAAAGCCCCTGTGTTTCAGAGAAGCTATGCGAGTTGTCCAAGGTCATTCAGCTGCTGGGGTCTGAGCTGGCATATCCAGATTTATTTGCCTGTCTCGGCTGCGTGGCATTGACTGTTTTGTTTAACCTTTCCTAGCATGGAGAACTGTATTTTTACATAAGACCATTTTAGTCACCAATCAATGGGTGGTAAAAATACTAGTTAGGGAGGTCACTCCACCTTTGTGTCTGCCTCCAAGGCCTGGAAGCATGTGGGAGGCAGAGGGAGAAGCTTGGAATGACATTGGGCCTCTTCATGGTGAGAGTTGAGGAGGTGGGAGACACTGGGACAAGTGAAGCGTAAAAGGAGGACGAGAATTTCCAAGCACAGCCCTGTATAAACACAACCCTGACAGAGGGAAGGTTGCCTGCAAGGACATACTTGAGGTTTCCTTGAGTTTCCAAGGGGGAAGGGCTGAGTCACCGTGGCAACGCCATCCCTTTCCCTCCCCCAGCATGCAAACAGAAGTGCGATTTTTAAACAATGGTACTGATGCTCTGGACTCCTGAGCTGCACACACAACTGCAGGTGGATGGTCCCTTTTGCTGACCATTTGCATATACCCTCTTCATTTTTGTGTTCCAGGCTCCTAATTACTGTGTTCTTCCACTGAGGAATCAGACATCTTGATCCTTAACTTGTAGGTCACCTTTCTCTTACCTAATTCTTATGTAAAACTTAACCTGAAATTTACATAAGGTACAGCATAAAAGTAGCTGCAAAGCTTGTTTGTTTTTTTAATTATCTTAAATAAAAAGAGATAAGGATGGTGAGTTAACCTAGAGCCTCCATTGACACCAGC
This sequence comes from Mus pahari, assembly GCF_900095145.1. Classification (NCBI taxonomy): domain Eukaryota; kingdom Metazoa; phylum Chordata; class Mammalia; order Rodentia; family Muridae; genus Mus; species Mus pahari. The sequence continues at coordinate 93,528,940 of NC_034592.1, read as the reverse complement.
AGTTCACTTCTGCCTTTCCTTATAGTTTTCTTTAGAGGGTTAATGTATAGATCCGTATGATCATGGTCTGTCTCAACAAGCTTTTGTAGTGCCATGTTTTACAGTCTTCAATAGACGTGTCCAAGTGCAGTCAAGGCTCTCTCTCTCTCTATCTCTCTGTCTCTCTCTTTCTCTCTCTTTGTGTGTGTGTGCATGCATGCGTGCATGTGTGTGTGTATGTGTGTTGTACATGTGTGACAGGAGCCAGAGGTTGAAGGTCATTGTCTACTTCAATTGTTTTCCAACTTTATTTTTGAGACAGGCTCTCTCACTGAACCCCGAGCTCACCAATTAGTCTACCAGGGCTGGCCAATAGGCTACAGGGATTCTCTTTTCTCTACCTGTCCAGTGCTAAAATTACGGATATGTGTTGCCATGCCACCTTTTTCTGTGGGTGTTGGAGATTTGAACTCTGATATTCATGCTTGTGTGTTTACTGATCAACCCATCTCATTAGATCTGGTTTGTTTGTTAAGAGAAAATGAAGCCTTAGGGTTTTTTGGGAGGTTTATCATCCTACCTTTAGTATAAACAATCTTATCAATAGAAATGGAATTACTGTCAGTTTCTTAGTTGTTTTTTAAGAAGTTGCTGTACCACTGGCACATGTTTGGCTTGCAGCAGTAGGAACACATTGTACACATTAAAAGATTGATGTGATTCTTATAACATAACCAGAGAACATCGTAGTCCTTGCCTGTCATAATTATTTGACTGTATGAAGAGGAGATACAGTCAAAAGACCCAAGTGTTACATTCAAATTTTGATTCAGAGGTCATGCTACAAGGCTTTCTCTCTCTCTCTCTCTCTCTCTCTCTCTCTCTCTCTCTCTCCCTCCCTCTCTCTCTCTCAGGCCTCACTTTTGAAGGCTGTTGCCACTACTAAGCATTCATCTGTAAAATGGGTATGATAGACCTTTATCTCTTTGTTAGTTGAGGTAGTTGATGCAATAGTTCAAATAAACCTCTATGTGGGACCCAGTTGTGTCAATATCCAACCAATCTATTGATTATATTAGATGATAGGGAAATGAGCTGCCTAAATTCTTATTTTAAAAGCTATCTTCAAACTGACTTGGCACCAGTCAGCTTGAGTCAAGAGGTTAGCCACTAAAGACATTCTATCTGATGCAGTTTGGATGCAGGTTTCTATGACTAAAGCTTTAAAAATTTCTGCTCAGAAAAACCCACTCAAATTAGGCGAGCAAACTACATATTATGTTTTAGAGATACAGGAGGAACATACAGAACTCCAGAACAAAGATAGCACCAGGTAGCATGTGTCTCTTGTGTGGGGCCCTGTCATGGCTCCCTGCTGCTTCTCTCCCAACAGTTGCTCCTCATCTTTGAAAGCCTGGCTTCTCGCTAGTAGGCATGCACACTGTGTTTACAGCGATAAGGCTTTGTGCTTCTCATCCCTGTCCTGAAAGTTTGAATTATTAAATATGAATTGTAAGTCCAAGTTCTCAGAGAAATCAGGAGTTCCTCTCATAGGAAAAAGGGACAGAGAGACTTCTCCAAGTTTAGTAGAACAGGTCTGAGATCTGTCTGGGAAACAACATAACATCCCTGCTAGAAAGATGTCTGTGTGTTTTCTGGCTATCATCAACAGATATTAACACTTAGGGTCCTTCTTTTCACCTCATGAGTGTTTATTAGTTATCTAATGAGGTGAGCTCCCATTTGTCAGTCAGAAATCCTGCCAAGAAATATGCCTGGGGATCAAGAGAGAAAATGCCTTCTCCATGGTCCTCCCAGGAAGAACTATTCCCTACATCTCAGGTGTTACTCCTTTGTGAAGAGGGTGTAGTGTCCACTGTTGGCGAGATGACTGGCCATTGGCAGTGCTGCCGACTGCTGACAGATGACCCATTACTACAAGACAGTAGAGGTATTTGCCAAAACAAATGAAGGGAAAGAAATCCACAAAAAGAATGAGAAGGAGGGTGTTTAACATTTTGGCTACTAAAGTCTTATTATCCACTAGAGCCTTGGAAATCTGCCATCTACCCACTTGGCCACCATTGGACCAGAAATGATGAACATAAGTCATTGTGGGTTTTTTGGGTTTTTCAAAAATAGAAGAAAAAGAAATGTGGCTAGAATGTGGTCTGTCTGGGTTTCCAGATCCATCTATTTATACGAGGAGATAAAAGCCCCAGGCCATGCCATTGTAAGTGCCACTACAGGGGTCCCCTGAATCTCAAGGCTATCAGTCCCTAGAGAGCAGCAGAATATAGTTTTGCTTAACTTTATCATTTTTATGATCATAAATATAGTAGATTTTTATTCTGAAAGGAAAAGAAACTTTTTAGAAATAAATGTCCTTTCTAATCTGACTCTGCAGAATAACCACATAGAAGCCATTTGGTTCATATTCTGACACCTTTTTTTTTCTCTACCTGCATATAAATATAGATCTAAGCATGCTTTTGCTACAAATAATTATTTTTACTTAAGTAGACTAATGCAAAAATGTAGCCCTGGAGTTCCTTTTCCTGTAACCATGTCTCCTTGACATTTCTCCATCAGTACCTATGACTCCTCCTCTTTAAGATCTCAGTTTTCTATTGTGTGGGTGCACTTTAGGCTATGGATTCAGGAAGCATGGAAAGCAGTTAATGATCATATTTATCCCCATGCTCATTTCTTATTGCATTCCACACCTCTGGCTTTTCTGAGCAAAGGAGATTCTCAGATTAAAGGTCAGAAGTGGTTTCTCTCCAGTAGCTGCTTGCTTTAAAATTAGCCTATCTCAGGTATTTACTGTAACACAGCATTGCATGATTATTCAGCCTCAACTTAAAGAACTCACCTCCCACCATTAAGTTAAATAACACAGACTTCTCACAGACTTCCAGAAACCAGAGAAGAAGCTCAGTGATGGATAGCTTTGGAGAAAATCAGAAAACCGTGCTGTGAACCCTTTTGTAATTTCTGTACTGCCTTTCGATTTTTTTTGGCCTTGTTTGGTTTCCATGGAAATGTTTTGTGTGTGTGTGTGTGTGTGTGTGTGTGTGTTATGCATGAGTGTGTGCCTGAGGGAAAAAGAGGGCAAAGCAAGCATGAACTCCCTAGAGCAAGTGCTATCCATCCAAACTCCAAGGAGGTTAGGCGGAATTTTAGGGTCACCAGGCATTTGCAGAAGTGACCCTAATGAATTAAGATAGAACACAAGACAAAGTTTGGATGCTATTTGCCTGGCTTCCAGGAATCTGGCAAATTTATTCCATTATCATTATGATGACGCCTTGGGACTCACTGATTAATTAAATGTCTCTAGACATAGTGACTTCTACATAGGAAGCCTTCAAATATATCAGAACATACTGGGGAAAAAAAACCCACTCTGAAGATCTTCTATGTTGTTTAGGTTACACATAGTGAAAAAGAGCTTTAATTTAATGTGCACGCAGTTTGCCAGGGACTGTGGGGTAAGGTAGGAGTCTGAGATGCATTCCAGGCTTCTTGTTACAGCTTTCAAACACTGTTGTCTGCGGTGCGAGAAATGATGTTTCGAAGGGCACCCTGTCTTGAAGAAGCTTTTATTCTTTGAGTGCTAATTTAAGCACAGCGTGGTTTCCTTAGTATCAATACAGATTTAGTGTGTACTCCTCGCTACTCGAGACACAGATGTGGAGCTGCAAAAGCCACCTTGTTCTCTGTCGCAGAATGCTCAGTGTAGAAGGAACTGTTCGCCTTACAGCTTGGCTTTCCGTTAGGGACAGAGATGGTTTTGGAGTGACCCAAGAGGTCACTATGCCCTTCACAATAATAAATAGAATTGTTTGCACTGAATCATTTTAAAATTGCAGTTTTATTTTATTTTTTGACACTTTTATACACGTCATCTTCCAGTATCCCATCCTCCACTGAGCCCCTTCACCCAGTGTCTTCCTACTCCTGTCTTTTTTATTTTTTTGCAACCTGGTAAGTTTAATTAGGATGATGCTCATGAGCATGACTGGCAGCTTGTTTGCTGGAATGCTCCAGTGTCTACACCAATGGAAAAAAATCATGTCTCCCTCACCTTCAGAAACTGCCAGTAGCTCCTTGGGGTAAATTGCTTTTTAATGTACGAAGCTTCTTCAGTTCTTGATTTCATGTGCTCTTCTATAGAACCGCCTGGGATCTGGGTATGAGTTACGCCTCCTAGGAAAAAATGATTTGAGAAACAGTAGGGCAGGTACCCTGAAGTTTAGTAACATGGACTCTGGAGTCAGGCAGAGCTAGGTTCAAATCCAAATTTTACCCTTAATTCCTCGAGACTATGGTCCTGTTATAGAATTTCCCTGCCCTACAGCTTTTTTACTTTAAAGGGAAGATGGTCATCTTTACAATACAGGAGTTATCACGGGATTGAGTGAAAGAAGACTTGGTAAATGTGGAAACTGCATAGTATGTGCAAGCACACAAAGACAATAGTTCACAAAACAGAACTACAGTTTGAGGCTCTGATGGGAGGCGCCTTTTCTTTTTCTCTTCTTTTCAATCATCATACACAGTGTGTCCCATGCTTGTCTTGGAGAAATGAATTTGTTTTCCATTGAAACAGTCCAGACTCACTGCAAGTTGCATGTCTAGATTACTATAGGAGAGAATATTAAAGATGCTGACAGGTTTTGAACACCTATGGAGTGTCAAGTACCTTTACAAAGTTATGATCTCCTTATGCCCCTTAAAAACCATTGCATGTATGTGTGTGGGTGTTTCCTTAATGCATGTATGCACACATGTGTGTGAAAGTGTACTTGCTTCTGTGTGTGTGTGTGTGTGTGTGTGTGTGTGTGTGTGTGTAAGCCAGGGGTTGGCTTTGGATTTAGTTCTTTATTACTCTCTTTTTCTTTCTTGAGACAGATTCTCTCATAGAACCTAGAACTTCCTGTTAAGCTAGAGTTTCTGCCTGGTCAGTCCTGGTACCTGCCTGTCTCTGCATCCCCAGTGTGGGATAATAGACACAACCAATCAGCCCTGTCTTTTTAAAGTCAGTGCTTGGGATCTGAACCGAGACCCTGACGCTTGCATAGTAAGCACTTTACCACCGTCCTGCCTCTCACCTGTATGTTCTTGCTCATTGCTACGAAAAGTAACAGGAGACTCAGAGAGTAGATAATTTGCCCAAGTTCATGCATATTATATGAAGTAGGGAGAAAGAACCTCAGCTGTCCAACACCACAGCCATCTTTTCTATTGCTTCAAATAAAGGCCACATGAAAGGCCCAAGAGATAAATTTGGGCTGAGAAGGTGTGGGCTGTATTTGGTTTGGCTGCCTGCTTGAGACTCCTTCTTCAGTCTGACTCCCCAGACTATTTTGGGGCTACCATGTCATTTCAGCCCCACTCAAAGAGCCCTGCAGAATGTGCAAGGGGAAAAAAAAAAGAAACCCAGGAAAATCTATTATTGGCACTAGCCCTTGATTCGCTATTATGACGTCCATTCTGCAAAGTGTTTATACCCTTATAAGGTTCCCAGCATCAATTTAACTGTGTTATCTCCCAGTAAATGATACAAAATGCAATCTCAGTAGCAGAAGGAAGAGAGAGGTGGGAGAGATTTTTGGCTGGAGAATGAGAGAGAATTTAAAAGGGCCTACTATGCTGAGTCACTCGGGCAAAGCAGCTTACGACCGACCACATTCAGACCCGAGCCAAGACACAGCGGCAAGTTGGGTATTGGTTAGGGCTGTGGAGAAGCGCCTCATTGGGAACATAAGATATTGCAGCCAAAAAGAAAAAAAAATTGAGGGGAAAAATGCCAACATCCTGAACATTTTAAGTTCATCAGTTATATTTTTATACAGTTAAATCAAGTACAAAAACAGAAAAAAGAAAGTCATGTTTCCACCAGTTTTCCTTGTGCCTCCCCCAACAAAGGCTCACCAGCCGGATGCCTTAGCTCTTGTTGTCCTCATGATAATCTACTGAGTGTTGTTCATAGACCGGGCTCTGGGATCTGAGGATCACATGTCCTATGATTCCTTGCAAAGACCAAGAGTTGAGTGCATTCATCATTTCCATTTTTGAAGGAAGGAAACTCATGTTTAGTGGTGCTGGGTTGTTTCTCAGCTAGTGAGAATGAATCGCACATTTTCTGACCCCAGAAACTGATCCATTAACTGACAGGCAGTATTCTTGTGAAATACATAATACATACATACATACATACATACATACATACATACATACCAAACTATGTAGGATAGGATATCTTTCAGTTTTCAGCTGTCCAAACCTCACTTATTATCCAAATAACTTGCCGAACTTAAAAGCAAACCAGTGTAACAGAATGATGCAAAGCAAAACAAGTGAGCAAACAAATAAGCAGTTTGTACACATTCCCCTTTTGGAAAGTTCAAGCTGGACTTTGGAAATTTAAATCCATTGAGATGCCTCCTCCTCACTTCAGATTTGATCTCATTTATCCTACATATTCAAAAGTAGCATCTGAGGCTATGGCATTGCTGGTGCACTAGAGCTGATTCTGGCTCTCCTCCTCCCATTCTTGTGCCTATTAGCTGATTAACGAGCCATGTAATTATAGCAGTAAACTAGGCAATAGGCTTTGGTTTATGGGCTGGGGACAGTGGAGTCTTGGATATTAGTGAGGGCCAGACTCATCAGGGAAGCATCTTAGGAGGTGGCAGAACCACGTTCAGCAGTAGTCATCCAGCATGCCAGACGCAGTTCTCAGCAAGTAGGATTTGAACAGTTGGGGAATCACGAATCAAATCCAGGATATTTTCAGAAAGTGCGAGAATTGCTAAAAGTGTACACGAGAATGAGATTGCTGTGTCAGGACATGAAAATATTCCAGTGGGAAGAGTCCACTATCTAAAGATGAGCAAGTGCTAGATGAATTCCAAGGGAAAATGAATCAGATTAACACAGCATTTAAGCAGATTCCCTGAAGTGAGCAGTGGACATTTTCCATGGTATCCAGAGTGTGACGTTCCTTTCCCCATCTGTGGAAGTGAAGGAGGCTGGTTAGATAGCTGTTCTCCTACACTCTGGAAGCTGGTGCGTAGACAAGGTGTGTGCACGATGAGATCCTCCCTCCGAGGCGGTGCACCAGATCAGATGACTTTTAGAATTTAAATGGGTGAAGAAAGGGGACCATTTAAAGATCAGCAGGTGACTGAGGGGGCATAGGGCTTGATGTCTGTTTCTGGCACTCCATTCATTCATTCATTCATTCATTCATTCATTCACTGGTTCATTGGTTCATACCTTCATTTGTTCCCTATTTGTTTATGTGGTGGACATGTACACTTGGATTTCCAGGCTCTCCCTTTGTCTCCCCTTGTCCACGAGGCTCTCCTTTGTTCCCACTGAATCTTCACAAGCTGCAGTAGTTTCACCTGCTCAGTTCCTGCTCAGATTTTTTTTTTCCTTCCCTGCTTCATTCATCCTAATCCAGTTTCTAGGTTTTGCAGCCAACCTTATGCCTTCCGTCACCAAAGCCTACTTCTTCCATGTTGTAATGTCTCCACAGCATTGTTTGTCCTGCTTCAGCTTCTTTTCCGAATAAGAGAGCACTTACGGTGGCTTGCAATTTAGTTTTCAGTTTTCAAATCTGGAGAAAGAGGAACTCCTGGGAAGAGCATGTGAGCCCAGGGCCACACTTGGACACTGAGTTGTGTGACTTTGGGTGAACTTTAATAACTTTTACTTTTAACTTGGCAGATGTTGAAAATGATGCAATGGCTACTTATCCCTTCAGAAGGGTGAAAAATCCTGCCACACCTTAAATAGAAGTTATTATCATTATTGGAACTTTAGTCCCTAGAAATTCCCATGAATTTTAATTCACTTTAAATTAATTTATTGTATTTCAAAGGCATAAAATTTATAATGGAAATGAAAATCCCACATACTAAAGGGTATCTGAGCCAACATGTGAAAATACTGGGTAATTTTCAAGCAAATTTGTTTTCAACCACATTTTCGATACCAGCTCTGTCAAGTCCTCATTTGTTGGCCCTGGTGGAGTATCTCAGTTGAGTTATAGCCACCTTGTAGGATCACTGGGCTAAAGGCATCTCTTCTCAGAAAGACAAGTCAATATCGACTCAGAAGGGTTGGGCATTTCCCCTAAAACATATCTGAGAATGGAAAGAAAAATTATGTCTTTTAATCGGAGCCTCCTGAGACCTGACCTTCCCTAGCAACAAAGCCAGTGCATTCACCAACCATGCCAGCTCCAGCCACCACCCTGAGTGAACGGCCAAGGACTAAGAGGCAGAGAAGTCTGACTTCTTTCTTTGATGCTGAGAGGGAAGAAGAGCTTTCTGGGGCACACAGTTCTGTTGCTTGGAAATGATTCTGCTAGGCTAGTGCAATGGTGGCCATTGTCACTGGGAGTCCAAAGCACTCATACTAAACTCCCCTGGGAAAGAGAGGGGGTATTGGCTTTTTCCTCTTTGTCCAGAACAGGAAGCAATTGGGTTTCCCGAGCATCTTGTTTATAGCTCATCCCTTCCTGCTCTTTCTTCCCATGGCTTTTTCCATGTTATTCTTGCAGCAGCTCTTCTGAGTACATTCTGTGAGCCTAAAATACATTTTTATCTGTGTTTGTACCGGTTTTTACTCCCTTCTCCTGATTCCCTGCATGATATTTCAGAAGAAAAGATGTCATTCTCTCTAGGGCTGACCTCTAGAGAGAGGTCTGGACCCATCTTTCCAACACATTCTATCTTTATCTCTTTTTCTTTCTCCATTTCCCAATTCTTCAACATCTCTGCTTATTTTGACTCTATATCTATGAGCTGCCAGCAAACCATAAATTTCCCTTTCCTTTCAAAAAGAATTACTTAAAAAATCACATGCTCCCTTTTAGATATCATTTTTCTGTCTTTTATAGTCAAGCAACTGGAAAGAATTATGTCAACCTCGCTTAATTCATCTTGTAACATTTCCATCTGACTCCTGCTTCTAATCTTCCACTGAAACTTCTCTTCCTCAGCACATAACTCACCATTCAATGGATTCTGTCACTCATAACTGACCCGGAGTCTTAATCACTTCTCTCTGAAGCATCTTCTCTCCTCCTTTGAAGCTTTCTTCCCACCCCACTTGGTTGGTCCTCCACACATCTCCCAGTTTCTTCTTTTATGATGTCCCTTTTCAATAGGGTGTACCTTTTGTGTTTTCTTCTTTTCCTAGCTTCATGTTGTTGTTGTCCAAATGTGACAGTAATCAGTAGTCCACCCCACCAAGTCCTTAGCTCATTGTCACAGTTTGTATATAAAATGTACCATTTTATAGGTGAAGACACTAAGCCACAGAATATTAACATGCTCAACCCTCACAAAGCTATTATAGGCCAAAGCCCAAAGTTCAACTCATTCTCTTTCCCATTGTCAGAGTCCAAATATCACAAATTGATTCTTTTTATAGAAACTTCATCTTCTGGTTGCATACTTCACCTTGGCTGGTCATAATCTCTCCGTGCTAGAGAACCCCAACATGTTCTCTTCTCCTCAGGCTAAAGAAGCTTTAGAAAGAATAACTATAATAGCCACGTGACGGGGTCTTCAAACCTCTCGCCAACCTTCAGACAAACTCTAACTGGATTTTATTCTTCTGGGACTGGAACATACCTGGTGGCACCTAATACTATCCACATGTGTGATCTGACCAGGGACAAAAGACACAATTATGTTCCAGAAATACTAAATTATAGTACTTGCCAATTATTGGTCACTTAATAGGTCAAACTCCAAAGCATGCCTTTTAAAAATGCTTGTTTCTGTTTTTAAATAAACATTTTAATTAAGCTTTTGAGAATTTCATACAATGTACTTTGATTATGTTCACCCCTAACTCCTCTCCTTAACTTCTCCCAGATCCACTCTGAACACCCTACATTCCCCAAATTTGTACCATCTTTTGTTTTTAATTAATACCCATAAGCTCCAATTTCATATATTTCTGTTCATCTATTTCTGGGTATGGGTATCATCCACTGGAGTGAGTGTGACCTACCAGAAACGACACACTCAAAGAAAACCAAATTCCTCACAAGCCACTAACTATTCATAGCTCTTCACAAAGCCTTTTCCGTCTAGGCTGGACTGCTGCCTGACTTGATCTGTGCAGGGCTTGTGTAGGCAACCATAGCTGCTATGAGTTCATGAGAGCAGCGCTCCTGCCATGTTCAGAAGACACTGTTTTGCTCTGGCCCTTCCACACTTCTAGCTCTTTGAAACATTTCTGCTCCCTCTTCTGTGATGATTCCTGAGCTGTAGGGAAGGTGTGGGATCCAGATGCCTCACTTGTGGCTGAGCACTCCACAGACACTGCACTTTGACCAGTTAGAAGTTCCCTCTGAGAAAGTCAGAGAGCTGCACTGAACCCATTACAGGACTGGTCTCCATGCTAGGTCTTTCCTGAACACCAGGCTTTTCATATCTTCTCCAGAAGTATCATAAAGACAAAGAAAGTGACTGTGGTTTCTTCAGGAAGGAGAGGTATAGACTGTGCTTTCTTCAGGAAGGAGAGGTATAGACTGTGCATTCTTCAGGACTGAGAGGTATAGACCGTGTGGCAACTGCCTGCTATCTTGGAAATTCCTCACCACTCTGAGCTTTAAAAATGGCAGTAGATTTTTTCTTTCTACTCAGTAAAGCTCTCTGTTTGGCTTAATATAAAAATAGGTTGTAAGTGATTTGCCATTGAGTAAAACAGAAACACTGGGAACATGCCCTGTGTTTATGCCATGGCCTCCCATACTCCCAAGTATACTGCCAAATACTCCTTGGAATTTGCCAGCCTAATCTGAAAAGTGTAGCCATACATTATCTCTACTACTTACAACATTCAGGCAAGGGAAGCATATTTTGGCACAGTTCTTCAAAAAATAGGCGCAGAAATGACTTGCTCAAATTTTCAAAGAACGAGGTTGAAGCAAAACCTTCCTGGACACTTCCTAGTAAATTCCGGACTGCCTTCTGAGATGATGTGAGGGAGTGTGCATCTGAGACTCCAATGTCAATCTTCGGCAGAGTAGAGGATTTCGTTTCTGAGCTCTCTGAGCCAGCTTCATTCACGAATGCAAACAGTTTCTGTTAACTCAGCCCAAGCCCGTGTGTGGCACGACTAGCGACTTTACTGCCTGGAAGCATCTTCCAGGGCCTGGTACAGGAAGGACTTCCTGCCATGAGAGAAATCAATGTTTGAATCCTCAAGCTAAACTCCCTCCCTGCTGGCCTTTCATGACAATGTTCAGAGTTTCCAATCTGAATTTGGTGAGTAAAGCTGGTTCTTTACTCTTATGACGCGTACTGTTATCTATATTTCAATGAGTTTTCTAGAGGTTATCTTTTATGGCAGAGCTACTAGGCAATACTGTTACTGAAATATAATGAAAGATGTGTGTGTTCAAATTTAAATGACTTTTCTGTAGGTAAATGGCATTAAAATGCACCATTCATCCTTCTCAGTGCAACCAGTGAACATGTGTTTTGGGTGGATCTGAGCCTAGAGGATGTCAGAGGTTGGGAGGTAATAGAAATCCAGCCCCTGAGTGCCTGTCTATATTTTCTTTGAAGAACCACAGAGAGAAATGTTGCCGTCCCTGAAAGTCTGCATGGTGTCTTTGGTCTACTGTAGATCTTCAAGTCTTTAGTGCTTTTCCCAAGGCTGCTCCTGAAGTTTCACTTTCCCATTTCTGAGTCCTTCCCTTACAGTTCTGAATACCCATCAGCATGCTACGATCACTGCTCCCACCCTGCCAGCAAAGGCAGAGCTAGAGGAGTGGAGAGCATGAGATCTGGGCAGAAGTAAGTAATGGCAAGCTAGGAAAAAAAAACAAAAGGAAAAACAAACAAACAAACAATAACAACAAACCCAGATGAGGAAGAACGAGGAGGAGAGCCCAGACTGCCTGCCTGGTTATCAGCTAAACCAGACAAAGACAGCTGGTCTGTATCATGGAGATCAAAGGAAGACTTCATTTCCCTGCATTTACCCTGAACTCCAGAAAAGTGAAAGTGCTTTGAAGCAAGGATCAAGTCCATTTGCTTGATATGGAGAAAATTGTATAGAAACATTTTCTGTTTCTATAGAGAATGCATACATACAAAGAAAATAGGCTTGCTGGTATCTTGGGCAAATGCACTTTTTATAACCATGGGCACAGCCATGGAAGCTCTCCCCCTCCACCCCCAACAACCAAGGAAACCCTGGAATGGAATCATCCTTGATGCTGGTTGTTAACTCTTCCTGTAGGTCAGACAGTAGAACACACGCAGGACAACACTGTAGGCTTGTCCTGTCCACTGCTTTCATTGCTGGCAGCATGAAGCCCAGGGAGGAGCCCCTTGACTTTCTATATCCCTTGGCAATGCATTGGCAACCCAGCTATACTGGGTTACCTTGGTGACTGGCCTTGACCTTAGGCTTTCTACACTTTCACTGGACTGATTGTGTTCCTTGCTGACTGAGAGTTCTGGACATTGAACGTCAGGGAAAGGGCTTCTAGTGGAGAAATAGGATCAAGTCATGGTTTACCATTATGCTAAACTTGATGGCTTCAAGTCCACGGCACCCATGCAGTTGTAGACTTCTCTACTTTTGGCAAGTAAGCTATTCTTCCTAGTTTGCCACTTTCTCATTTTATCAAAATGGTGAGAATAACTAATGCCACTGGGGTTCTGGTGATGGCCGATAAAATAGTGCAGGTAGTATGGTCAGTGTCCAGTAACTGTTAGCCATTGCTAATGTGTACTTAACAGATCATTTAGTGCCTTTCTGGGTATTATAATGTGAAAATGGTAGATATATTTAAAGCCCACATGATAATATACATTTGTAAATAAAAAGAATTGGATTCAAGTCTGCTCTGATATTTTCCTCACTATTTTTATCTGTAAAATGAAGGCTCACTAAGCTCCTTCTGTAATATACTTTATGCCCCAAATTTCCATTAACACTGTCAGCCAATAAGAATGATATCTGAGAATCAGTGGTAGCTATACAAACTGCCAGTAATAAGAGCTTCTTATATTGTTTCCTTGGCTCTCCTTTAATAAAACAGTGTGCTGTTAGTCAGCTTCCTGTTGTGACAAAGTTCTTGAGAAAATCAACCCAAAGGGAAAGAAGGTTTGGTTGGGTTCTTCCTTTGAGGTTGTCAGCTCATGGTCATCTGGCTCATTGTTTTCTGGTTTGTGATGTGGATAGCCCTGGGGCTAATTATATTTGATGTTAATTTCGTTCTCCTGTGAGTGGCTGTGAACAAGGGAAGAGTCAGCACTCAGGTGATTTCCTGTAAACCTGCTTCCCACCTTAATTTGTAAAATAAAGGAGAGCTGTTGATTGGGCAGATAAAAGGGAAGGTGGAGCCAAAGGTGAGGGAGAGAGAGGAAGGAGAAACTGGAAGCAGGAGAGGATGAAGAGGAGGAGGAAAAAGAAAAGCAGAGCAGAAGCACATGGCCTGGAGAAACCACAAGTTCTAAGGGGGTCTCATAGATGTGGAAGATGGTAGTGTAGCGGTAGATCTGCCCAATCTAGGCGCACAGCATATATTCATATTAATTGTGTTGTGTTTTCATTGCGGGGGGGGGGGGCATATTTGGGAGGAGATTTACTGCAACAGGTTTGTATTGAGGCAGCAGGTAATGGAGTGGAACTTGTAGCCCAGCAAAAGAGCTGAATCATCTGCCAGAAGTCTAGATCCCTTCATTCCCTTTACAAGTATAGCTACTCCAAATATTGAACTTCTTTTTACTAGGCTCCCATTTTTAATGGCTCCTTTAACTCCCAGTAGTGCTAGAGGCTAGCAACCAATACTTTAGCTTTCTA
>NC_034592.1:93508545-93513711 GCF_900095145.1 Mus pahari | reverse complement strand
GAAGGATCTGGGGAATCAAGGGGCTTGAGGAGGGACAGCTTTGTGACAGGGAAGGATGCAGGTGATGCCAGAGAAGTGATGGCTCTTCAGCAGTCATCTGGAAAGTCCATTGAAATTTCTTAGGAGGCTATCTTTTTTTATTTTTTATTTTTTTATTGTATGACAAAAATCTTTCTTTCTTTCTTTCTTTCTTTCTTTCTTTCTTTCTTTCTTTCTTTCTTTCATATTTTCTTTATTTACATTTCAAATGTTATTCCCCTTCCTGGTTTCCCCTCTGCAACCCCCATCCCATCCTCCATGCCCCCTGCTTCTATCAACTTTTGCCTCCCTGTCCTGGCATTCCCCTACACTGGGGCATTGGGCCTCCACAGGACCAAGGGCCTCTTCTCCCATTGATGTCCAACAAGGCCATCTTCTGCTACATATGTGGCTGGAGTCGTGGGTCCTTCCATGTGTACTCCTTGGTTGATGGTTTAGTTGCTGGGAGCTCTGGGTTGGGGGGGGGGAGGGTTGTCTGATTGGTTGATATTATTGTTCTTTCTATGGGGTTGCAAACTCCTTCAGCTCTTAGGAGACTATTTTAATATTATATGCTAAAGCTAAAGCTGGCAGTGGCTTAATCTCATACAGAGGCCAAGAAGGCAGCGAGAAACACACAGATTCAGCTTGCACATTGGAAGAAGAAATGAGTTAAGTTGATCCAAATTAAATTTGAAATGATAAGGAAGTAAAGATCATCGGTAAGTTTGAGGGTTGAAATACTGTGTGGATAAAAAAGCAAAAACAATACTACCTCTGTGACACTAGAGGGGTTTAATACTAATTACATTAGGAAGCACACAGTCCTACTACCCGTGGGCTCTTCACTGTCAGAACTTAGCAGCTACTGCACTGAAGTTCACGAAAAACAAAAATACTTATAAAAATCCCATTCTTTTACACCATGGAGGGAGGGAGCATGGTTATAGTATTTCTGGAGAGCCATTTGGCAAACTGTATCAAGAGCCATAAAAATGTTCACACCCCATTGACTGAGAAATTCCAATTTCAGGAATAGATCCTAAGGCGATGCTCAGAGAGAAGCATAATGGTTCTGAACATATGCTAATGTCAACATTGCTTATAATATGATAACAAATGGGAATATCCTAAATGTCTGACAATAGACAATTACTTAAAACTGGGATAAGTCATGTCCTGTTATATCAGACAACCGTTATAGAAATAAGGCTTTAGTGGAATAAGTAACAGCTTGATAAAACTGTAAAAGCACAGTACAAAACCATAAAACATGATCTGAGTTCTATAAACAGCTTATATGGAGAGCAGAAAGCAAGTGCTGGGTTTAAGTACCACATATACTGGGAAATCAGTGACCCGATAAGTTGCTTGAATGAGTGTAAGTCCCTTCCAATGTAGAGTCAACTAACAAACAATATTTAACCCTCCCTGCTTCTTGTGTAGGTGCATTTTACAGATGGGCTGTGTGAGAAAAGGGAGAAAGAATATTGGGATGTGGGATAGTCAGCATCATGATGCTATCAGATGGGCCGCTACTGTTTGTTGTTGTTGTTATTGTTGTTTTATTTATTTGTTTGTTTTGATGTTGTAGATCCCTCCAAGCCCCTTGATCATTTTCTAGTGCATGACTGGTTCTTCACTCATAAGAGTTGGCACCTCTACAGACAGGTGTGGTGAATGATAGTACTTAGGGTATAGAGGCAAGAAGATCAGGAGTTCACAGTTACTGTTTTTGACAGTGAGGTCAGTTTGGACTACAATGTATCCTGTCTCAAAGCTACACAAGACAAATGCCAGCTGCTGTTTAGTCTTATCTGAAATTGATTCTGCTGATGCCATCTTGGTTTTCTTTTGAGGGAACCACATGTTTCTCTTTTTAAGTTCCTGAGGTTTCATTGCACTTGACTCACATACAAGCCCCTCAAACAGGGGGATGAGTACATATCTCAGACCAGACTAGTGAAAGATTCACATCTTCCAAGGCAGTAGGACTAGAAATAAGCCAGTCAGCCCACACAATAAACTGTAGATGTGACAGTTCTGATCCAAATGTCTTCCACATGCTCATGTTCTGAGTGCTTGCTTATTGTTAAAGAGATGTTTGAGGGAAGGTGGGCCTTTTAGTAGGTGGAGCTGGCTGACAGCTATAGGTCACTCAAATCAAGTCTTTGAAAGTTGTACCTCAGCCACTGGTTCCTGGCAGCTCTCTGTTTCCTGATGGGCTGTGTATAAGGAGCCTTGGCTGGATTGCTCCTGTTGCCCCAAACCCACACAGTGTCTTATCCCATGATGGCCTGAAATCTTCTGAAGTCGTGAATCAAAATTAATGATTTCTCCACTAAGCTGAGCTGCCAGGCATTCTGTCATACAGTTGTAAAAGTGGAATGGTGTGTTCTCTTTAAGCTTGTTGAAAGATGGATTCTTGCCCTCCCTCCCTGGAGTGTTAGGATTCATTTGAAGCTTTTTCACACCCCAACACACACACACACACACACACACAAACAAACACACACACACACTGTAAGAGAGCTTGCCTGTGAATGGAGCCTATTAGAAGACAGAGCTGAGACACATACTGATACTGGAATTTATCATAAAGGGGCTAAAATATCCCTAGATATGTACTGTAGTAAAATGTGTATGTCTGAGGAGGGTGGGATGGTGAGAGGGATGTACCTCAAAATACATATTGTAAACGCATTCAGAATTACAGACAGGGAGAGAGCTAATGCAATGAAAGGTTGGACACATCATCTAAACTGAAAAATAAAGCATCACTTATCTAGATACTGGCTTTACTTCTGCACAACCTGTTGTTCCTCCCTTCTCAACTTAGAAAATCCTCTGTTTTCTTTTTTAAAATGTGTATGTATGAAGCCAATGAGATGGCTCAGAGGGTAAAGGCACTTGCCTCCTAGAGATGTAATTCTGGCACTTTCCCTGGAAGCCCCATAAAAGTGGAAGGAGACAACTGACCCTACAAAGTCATCCTGAAATGGAAGTTACTGGTCATGTCATGTGATGCAGACTCATGGTGTTTTGCTTAGGCAAGACCCACGGCAGGACATGGGATGATGGAGCGAGTATAAATAGGACTCAGTGGACAGTGATGACATATTTACATAGCTAACCTTGCAATGCTTTGTTGGTCTCTAAACTTTGATGATCTTTACTTCATCGAGAGAAGCAAGGCAAAGAACCTCTCCTGGCTTCCCAGGTGGTTCTGGTCATTCCTAATGACTCATACAAATTTGGCAGAGGCCCGGCTGGGTCATGCAGGTTCCTGTTTGGTGTCCTGACACTATTGAACTGCACTGCTGGTATCCTGACAAACTGCTTGGAATTGCCCCATAGAACTCCTTCTAACTGGCCCTACATTCCCTTGTCCTATTTACCATCTTTCCTCCCCTACCTTTGGATGGTGAGCTAACAGGGGGTGGAAGTGTTTGAGAACCCTTACTAAAAGTAGGTTTTAAAGAATCCAAGACTACATCACCCTCTGAGCTCCACACATGTGCACATACGCAAACAAAAAAATTGAAAAAAGATATTCATGAGATTTACTGAGATCTATCCTTTCAGGTTATACAATCAGGGAACTGGAGAGATGGTTCAGCAGTTAAGAACACTAGCTTCTCTTCTTTAGAACCTGTTTTCAACTCCCATACTTACATGGCAGCTCACAACCATCTGTAACTCCAGTTTCAGAGGATTTGATAGTCACCTCTGGCCTCTGTGGGCACCAGACACGTATGCAAGACACTCGCACACATAAAGTGTGCATAAAATGGGATTAATGTGTGTATTGTTCTATAACTTACTTCCAGTGTTATAGTTGTGAATTATTTCTCTTCCAGTGTGTGCTTTTAGTCACTTGTTCTTCTTTGCTGTTGTGGTTGAATATTCTTGCTCTTTAGGGAGTGCTTGTTAGGAGTTCTGGCCTTGTTGGAGGAAATGTGTCACTGTGGGGGTGGGCTTTGGAGGTCCCCTCCTATGCTCAGACTCTATGCATGGAAGGGAGTTTGCCTTAACTGCCTCAGGATTTGAGTCCTCTCCTGACTGCCTTCTGATCAAGATGTAGAACTCTTAGCTCCTTCTTCAGCACCATGTCTGCCTGGATGCTGCAATGTTTTCTGCTATTAACTGAACCTCTGAGACTGTAAGCCAGCCCCAGTTAAATGTTTGCCTTTATAAGCATTGCTTGGGTCATGGTGCCTCTTCATAGCAGTAAAACTGTGATGAAGATAGAAGTAGACCATTTCATTGTGTTCCCACATCACTATCTCTTTATCAATCCTGTCTCTTTTGGAGAGCTACTCAGCCTGTTATACTGAAATTTTCAGTGATCCAATAAGTTAATCATTTTCCTAATCTTTTTTTATCTGAGTATTCAGTTAAAGGTTTTGATAGATCCAAAAAATGTTTGCACCTATCAAAAGCCCAAAATAAGGAATAAGGAATATAATTTTATACCTTATAATTATACACAATGAAAAAAATATATCAAAATGTTTGGTAATGGCACGGCAGGTTAAAATTTCTCTGTTTTCTGTATTAAATATGTGCTATTACTATCACAAAAATAAGCTCTTATAAATAACTATTAGGAGGCAGTTGCTGCAAATTAACTTCTCCTGGGTAAAAATAGCACAGATTCATTAGTGCAGAGCAAGGAAGAGGAGTCACAACACAACCAACATGAAAATACTATTTAGATTCTGCTCCAAAAATCTCTCTTGCATATGCCACACAGTTCCCTAAAGGCAAAAGTCGTCATGTATCAGGAGATGGCCTTTCTTCACTCAGAGGGGCTGCCTAGTTTTTCCGGCTTGTGTGTTCTATTGGAATCAGGTACAATACAACCATTTGGGACTGGCAAACTAATGTTCTTTGCTTTATTTCCTCTCAGCATCATAGCTTCCCCCTAACAAGTGAATATCTTCTTAGCCCCCAGCTGGAACCTAGCCCTGTGAGTCACTCCACTTAATAGCTCTAAATCAAGGAAAAAATAACAGCAAAATACTATCAGTCTTTATATAGGTGCTGGGGAAGGTAGTGCTGGAATGGAAATGGCAGTAAGAACTTGTTTCCTAAATTAGGAGAAAAAATTCGTTTGGATTTAGAAGCCAACTACCAAGAAAGGGC
>NC_034592.1:93507954-93508534 GCF_900095145.1 Mus pahari | reverse complement strand
TCCAGCTAGACCTGTGAGTCACTCCACTTAATAGCTCTAAATCAAGGAAAAAATAACAGCAAAATACTATCAGTCTTTATATAGGTTCTGGGGAAGGTAGCGCTGGAATGGAAATGGCAGTAAGAACTTGTTTCCTAAATTAGGGGGAAAATTAGTTTGGATTTAGAAGCCTACTACCAAGAAAGGGCTTTGAAAGTCATCTAATCCAACATTCTCACTTTCTAGATGACAGAAGTGACTTATGTCCAAGGTCAGACACAAAACCNTGATAGATCTTGGATTTGACCACATGTTTTTGCCCATCATTTTAACTNAAGACTAGCAGTAAATCTATTGCTTTTGTAACCATCTGTTATGAAGTTCACATAAATGATCCAGGTTGTGTTCCCTGACCTTTCCATCTGTATCTCAGTCTCTGTCTACCTGTTTATCTATTTCCACCTCCACGATCTCTATGAGTTCTATATCAATAGCAGGAGAGCAGTGCAGGCAGCAAACACGTGAAATGTGTCTTTGGTCACAAAGACAACGGGTGCCCATCTGGAGCTCCTTAAGGACTGTGGATAGTAACAGTTTCCCC
>NC_034592.1:93481411-93507183 GCF_900095145.1 Mus pahari | reverse complement strand
CCCCTCTCCCCTCTCCCCTCTCCCCCCCCCTCTCTTTCTGTAGGCCATATATCAACTCTGAGTATTTTCCTCAGTTTATGTCTCCCTTATTTCTTGAGACAGAGTCTCACACTTAACTTGGAACTTGCCAATTGGCTAGGCAAGCTATGGGTCTGTTTATGTCCACTACCCCACTGCCCTATGCTTATGTTGGAGATGTTGTACACAAACCTCAGATCTTCATGTTTGTGTGGTATCCTTTTAACCAACTAAGCAATCTTTCTAGTCTTATGTGTTATCCTTAGGCAGAAAACAAAACCATAAAATTAAGAAAAGCTTTTTATATACTTCTTCAAAGAATAAAACTTTTCTCTATGATAACTGGAACATTAACTTCTTTTCCTCATCCTTTTTAAAGGAAGTTTTTTTTGTTTTTGTTTTTGTTTTTTGTTTTGCTTTTTTGAGAAAGGGTTTCTCTGTATAGCCCTGGCTGTCCTGGAACTCACTTTTTATACCAGGCTGGCCTTGAACTCAGAAATCCACCTGCCTTTGCCTCCCAAGTGCTGGGATTAAAGGCAGTTTTTTGTCCACCTATATATAAAATGGTAGAGACAACAATTTATATAGATTTATAAAGGGGCAGCTCTAAATGTAATTGCCAAAAGATGTAGAAAAAAGATGGGTCTATAGACACAGAAAACCTTTAATGCACAAATGTACTCACTACCCTACACCCTTTTCTCAGAAGTATCAATGTGCATTTATCCATTTAGGCAAAATTTCAGCTGAGTCACTGAGAACATGAACAGTGGAGAGCAGAGATCCAGGACTGTAAAGCAGTAGCTAAAGCAAATATTTGAACTGTAAAATGGAGCTGGGCTGGTTTAGAGATCACTTACAGGAACAAGGATGATCTGATCCATCAGGAGCAGGTGGCTGGTGCAACAACAGGCTGGGGGGGGGGAATGTAACTAGTGATGCTCGGACAAAGGACATGGAAAAGGGAGAGGAGGGGACAACAACAGGGATTTAAAAAAGATTTGATTCTTAATTGTGTTCTGCGAATGTGTTTCCAAGAGGCTAATGAACACTTTTAAAGGTGCTTGTTGCTTATTGTAAGCAACTCTGAATTCAGAATCTATTTGACAATCGTTGAGCACCTGCGAGATTTGCGACTCCATTATTCCTTAAGCTACTTCTATCTGGTGATGTTTTTGTTCCTACATGAAATCATGATCCACCTTGTTGCCTGTCTCACCTCTTGTTGCCTGTCTCACCTCTTGTTGCCTGTCTTACCTCTACTAATGATGTGCTCACCTTCCTTCCTACCCACTAAGCGAGCCTCTTGAACACTTCCATACTCAAGCCAGCCAGCTCTGTTTCCTTGTTCTCAAGCTCTCATGGCACCAAGTGACTACTAGTCCCAGGCCTTGTTATTTAGCGTATGGCTTAGTCATTTGTAGATCTATCTTTGGTACCTATATTCCAAATCACCAGTATTAGTAAATTTGTGGAAGTGAGGAAATATTTTACAACAAATGTCATACAGGTTAAAGCAAAGCAAAGCAAACAAACAAATAAGCAACCTTTCAAATTTGTAATAAGGAGGTCTGAAATAACAATATGATTGTGATTTCTTTTTGAAAAGGTTATTTACGTGTATATATGCCAAGTGTACAAATAAAGATCAGAGGACAATTTATAGGAGTTGGTTCTCCCTTTTTACTACATGGGTCCTATGGCTTGTACTCAGGTCATTAGGACTGGATGCAAATACCTTTACCAACTGAGCCATATTAATAGCTTGCAGATTCTCCTCCTCCTCCATTTTGCCAGCTCTGTTCAGCTCTCAGACATTAACATAGCTCCAGGTAGCAGCCAGACCAGGGGTATCAAATGGCCTTTGCTGGTAACATGGGACATAGGGATCCACGCAGATCGACACACACCCCCCACCCCCTTCAGGACCATGGACCCAGACCTGGTCTTCAGTGGCAGCAAGGGCTGGTACATCATCATGGTTTCAGGTGTCAGTGCAGGCCACTCACATAAAGCTGTTCCCCATACTCTCTCTTCATTGTGTACATATCAACACTCTCTTTCTCTTCCATCTCTCTACCACATCTTCTCATCTTAGTGTCCCCAAAGCCTTGGGTGTCCTCTGCCCTTCCTGTGCTACCTGGCAGTGGGTGGAGGTCCTGGGAATTATTCTCAAATGTTAATAAATATAACTCACTTTTTCTTCTATCCAAAGTACTAGTGTAATGAAGACATACTGTTTTGCTTTCTCTGTTTGGCTTTCTCTGCCAAACTGGCTCATGCCCAGGTCCTTGTCATATTATTGATGGATTCTCTTTAGTCATCCATGAGCCATTCTTGACAGCTATCTATACCCTACTTCCACTTCTAACCAGGCTCACCATCTTATTGATTTTAGAATAGGATTCAAACCAGTTTTTTTTTTTTTTATATTTCATACACTTTAATGGCAGCATCCATCTTCATGTGGGATGTTATGCATTCAAAATGATTTTTCTAGATCACAGAGCTTATCAGGTCATGGACTTTTCAAATATTCCTTTGGTTTCCTGGTGTTTCAGTCTTTAAAACAACTTTAATGACTCTCAGCAACACAATAGACATGCTCTTTGACATCATGGTATGCTTTCTCCCACTAATTCTTTGCATTCTAATTGCACCAGCTTTCTCTGGTTATCGCATTCTATTCTATCATCCCCGTTTTATCCAACCTCCTCCTCCTCCTCCTCCTCCTCCTCCTCCTCCTCTTTCCTCCTCTTCCTTCTTCCTCTTCCTCCTCTTCCTTCTACCTCTTCCTCTTCCTCCTCTTCCTTCTTCTCCTCTTCCTCCTCCTCTTCCTCCTCCTCCTCTTTCTCCTCCTCCTCCTCCTCTTCATGGTGGTAGTGCTGGTGCTGGTGGTGGTGCTGCTGGTAGTGTCTTGCCTTTTGAGACTCAGCTGAAATATTCAGTTCCTTCAGAAAAACTATGCATTTACACATGAGACTAATTCCTTTCCTTATCAGCTCCCATTGTGCCTCCCTCTTTCCTCCTCCAACCAATACGTGGTATCACATGCATCTTAATGGAGCTGATACATTCATACCAACCATCTTTACTAGAATTCCAACCCAGTAAAGGAAGGCCTTTCTCTTACTCATCTTATGTTTCCAACAATTACTACAGGCTCTACAGTATATAAGAGGCTCCTATTAGATAGCTGTTCTTAAACAATGAAACACTGTATAATCTTCTTGTGTTTTCCAACATATCTTTTCCTTTCTGAAGTGAAATTCATAGATTACAGGATCGGCATATACCCATACTTTGCAAATAATCATTTAGAACATTGTAAATGTGAAGTAAAGGACTCCTTTGCCTAAAAGAAAAGCAAATTATAATAAAATTATGCACACTTCAGTATGTGAGTGTTTGAACACAAGCACACACACTACAGGGCATTATACAATGGATAGATAGTGGCATATGCACATGTACAAAGAACCTTCGGGAATCTTATGTATGGAAACTGATGCAAGTGTCAAGCTCAATATCACTTTCCATCATCTAAATCCTTATAATGGCAATCAACATTCGGTAACATTCTTTTTAAAAATTATAAAAGGCTTGTCACTTATGTAGTAGTTTAATTTCTGGAAATCCATTACATATCAATACTTACAAATAAAATGAAATTGCTTGTACATAAAATGGAACTGGATGATAGTCATAGAGAAATATAAATTTATAAATATGAAAAGGTTCCTTTTTCACACAGATAAATAATGGGCAGGGTATTTAAAAGTCTTGTGGAACATGGATAGTTTCTCACTAGAGAAGATGGCTTAAACTTGAAGGCTTGTAGCATCCCTGTTCCTAATTTATCAAATACTATCATTACTTGCACTAAACATCGTGACAACTCAAAATGTCCACCAAGGGCTAGGCTTTTGAAAAATATTTGCATTAAGCATAATTTTTTATCACCCAAAGCTTTAGACATTTACTTTACATACAGAGTCTTTAACATTGTATGTTGGCTATAACAAGGGTAATTTGGCATTAGACACTTGTTCCACGATTCCCATACAATAAATCATGCCTGCAAAGTCCTATTTGAAGTCAAGGACAGCAAACATGGATGGCTGCCATCTTTTACAGGTGTAAAATAAGTAGACACCTTTATTTCCCCATATTTCTGAAATATGATATTTAGCATCATTAAACCACTATGATTACACTAAGGCTACGGTATCCAAAGAGAAATGAATGAGATAGTTATACCAGGAAGGGACATGTGCAGAAAATGAAATAGAATGTATTCAGCAGCCTGGCAGTTAACAGAACTTATAAAAATGACTTACTTTCTTTTTATATTTTATATTTTTTATTTTATTGGTTATTTTATTTATTTGACTTTCTCTTAAAACAAGTTTTCATACTGTTATGATTTTATTAAAAATCCTAGTTTTTCACCCAAGAGAATCATTCTGCTGGAGCAACAAGGAGAGACAAAGCCAAGTGTGTGGCTTCTAAGAATATGGCATCACAACTTACATATCCTATGCCATAAATACTGTCACATCATGTAACCTGACAAATTTTGCTAGCTGGGATTCACTTTATCACATCTCACTTTTACAGAAGTAGACTAAAAAATCATAAGATATTAAAATGGAAATAGATTGCTGGATTTGGTAGGAAGGATGACAGACAGCAGCCATTTCTGCTAAGAAACATTCATACCTAACTCTTTCCACTACTGGACTTGATGCTGTCTTCAAGTATAGCACTGATGGAAGATATGGTAGTTGAATAGCAGGTTGCCTGTCAGAGTAGCCAGTATAACCAGTGATTGAAATCAAGAACAATGATCCCTCATTCACTCCATAAATACAAACTATCTACTCTGAACCATGTGCTTTTTATCTGATGAGTTATAATAGTAAATAAGATTGAGCTCTTTTCATATGCTCTTCCATGACTGAAGGTAAATACATGAATAGGTGTTTATCTAATCAATAGGTATCAAGAAGGAAATTAAACAAAGATTGCTGATGGATGACTGAAAGTGAGGATGGAAGCTGTCTGTCTGGGGCTGTCAGTAACGTTCTCCATTAGTTGCCAGAAGTCTTTCTTATCTGATATGATTACCTAGGAACTGAGTTGTGAATGACACCAAAAGTGTTCACCCACTCTACGGCTTTATCTCAAAGTGTTTGGGCCCAGTGGAGTTAAGTGCCACATTATTGAGTTCCCTGATTCCTTCTGGGGTCAGAAACTATGCAGGAGCTGCCTATGTTTCATCTTTCCCTCACTGAATATATCCTATGCCCTCAGGAGACAACATAACAAATTGAAAAGCTTGGGCTGAAAATTGGATCCTAGTTCTCATTGACAGAAGACACATTGGTCATAGTTAAGGCATACACCGGCACGGGCTGGCTCATTTCTTTGTAAGATGAGAATACACTGTGTACTCCATATGAAAGGCCCGTGTCTGAATAATTCCTTACTGTCTTTCTAGAATAACAGAATCCAGATCCTCACAAAGGTGAAGTCTCAATAGCTTCCTCATTAGCTGGGTAAAATTTTTCTACCCCTAATAGTTGATTAATTTAACAAGATCTCTTCATAACGATAATATCTTTTTCACTTTGTGCCATGTCTGACTGTACAATAGAGGATATACCTTCTTTCTAGAACTTGCTTTTCTTATCTGTAAAATAAAGATGTCTATCTCAGCAATTTGTCATGGATCTAGAATTATAGGTTTGTAAAGAAAGTTTGAAAATAAAATTGTATTTCCAATACACTAGAGGGACCCTGTGGTGAATTTAAAAAATAAGCATGTAGTAAAAATTTTTCCTGAAGTGAAATGTCTCATTTTCTGTACTATTTTTCCATGATGAGTCTTAATGCATGAGGATGTGCTAACTTTCTTAGAGGGATAAAAGCCACAGTTTTGAAGAGTCACTACTGCCTCGTTGTGATGAGTTGTCAGGGCCATCTCTCCACTCAAATAACAAGTAGAATATTATGGGGATATGTAAGCACACAAAGCTGAAACTCTTCTAGAATGACATTCACTTTTAGAATTAGACAATCACCTTCTCTCTCTTCTCTCTCAGTTTTCTCCCTTCATATCATGTCTCTATCCACTTGTATGATGTCTTTACGCAAAATAAGAAAGGTCTTTGACTTCCAACATGTTGTTAAACCCAGGGTACATTACTTATTAAATATGACTTGAGCATGAAATTAAAAGTCTTGACTTGCTATGTTTAGCTTCCAATGAAAAGATAATATTAGAGAGGTGTTTGTATCAATTAATTTTTACTCTGCTACAAATAATAGAAAAAAAACAATTATGGCACATTTTCTGGTGACTAAGAAAAGGCTGTAAGTAGGTAGATCAGTCTTCATGCAATAATTCTGTGGTTTTGGTTTTGGGGTTTGTCTTAGATTCTTAGTTTTCTCCTTATTGTCAAAGATTGCCACTAAAGATCTCTATTTTCAAAAGGAAGGTACAGGGCAGAGTGACAAAAGGTACTTGTCCTTATACTCTGTTCTCATTCCATAACATGGACCTGAGAGGTTTCAGCATTACTGTGCTGCTTTCTGTTACTTAGATTAATTGAAAGATTTCACGGTGGAGGAAGGAGGGAGTCTCAGAAAACTAGGAAAGTTAGAGAAATGTAGGAGATCCAAGAAGCTGCTGAAATTAAACAATTCAGGGAACTTGGAAAGTTATAACTTTAAGAGGGGTGCCAAGGTTATTCAAACAGTAAACTCTTCCTTTAAAAGGGGCTTTCTTTATTGGAGCTATGGGCCAGAGCTCCACAGAAACAGTTTTCATGACTTAACAGCAAATGTTTGAGTGAGTATCTTAATAATGCAGAGGCATTTGAGTCAAGCAGGCTTTTTATAAGTAACCTCTTTAAACTCATTGCCTCAGGCAGGATTTTTTCTTTTACTTGTCATCAACACCCTATCTGATATAGGTATACATTTGTCACATATCTCTAGGAAAAGTTACACAACACAATTTGTGAACAAATGTGTAGCAACAGAAAAAAAGGTGTTGTGGAAACTGGACCTTTTTCTGAGTCTAGAGTATATGCAGGGACTATTTCAATATGGCTCCCTTTCTCTGATATGTTGAATACGATGGTGGACCTCCTCCCTGCACTGAACACTGTATTTTCCCTACTTTCAGTGATGAGGCGCAGCGTTACAACCAAGGATGAGAGGTAGAGAGCTCTTGAGAAAAGTCTTCTCTATGCTCTAGAGTGTCATACCTTCTTGAGGAATTCGAACTGCTATAAAAGGGATTGTTTCCTATAAAATGAGGTTGCTTTCAAAAGACAAGAGACTATATCGTGATCCTAAAAGCAGGACTATAATCAGGTGTAGTTAAGGTTGTGTTTCCCTTGCTATATACTCTGCAACAGAGGCTAAACTGTTTATTCAGAAAGGACTTTCTCATGTAATGGAAGTATACAATGACATAAAGATACGTATACACCTCTTATTTGTCAAGGAAAGTAGAGATAATGGGAGAGGGAGATGCTGACTTGGTCTTTCTTAGGTCTGGTAAGTCATGAGGGGAAGAGTAAAAATTAAATCTGTGTTAAAGAGGCCTTTCTGGGACCCCAAAACTTGGAGCCCAAGGGAAGAAGATTAAGACATCATGGAGGAAAAGAGCAAGGAAAAAGTGGTAGAAGATATTCTTTAGGTCCAAATAGAGAAGAAGAAAAACATCTATTATTCAACATGAAAATGATAGCCCTAGTAATGACCCAGTCAGGGAATCATGATCATCAGGAACTATTTTGCTTCTGTGTGTTTGAACTGAGAAAGACTTTGAAACAGAAAAGCAGAAAGTTTCCCACAGATTGACTTATGTAGTTGTGAGTCATGCGAGTAGATAGCATTCTTCTGAGTGCCATGCAACTCAATGTTATGATTACCCATACCTCCCTGAGATCAAGGCATCAGAAACTGAGGCAGCACGAGAGAAAACAGTTCTTGATGCTAGTAGGAGCTATTAGTGAAACTCAGTTACTATTGAATGAGGACCCCATAAATATTAGCAACTGGAAGACAAAAGACAAAGGATGAACGCTATTGAGGCAACTGAGCATATAAAAAACAATGTTTGACTGTTCTCAGAAAAGAGTTGAGAAAAGCAGATTCAGGTATGTCAGGGTTCTAGTGGCTTTTTTTCCCTCTATAGTAGAAGATGATGTTTATATACATCTATCTAATGGATATAACTTTCAGAGACTATATATATATATATATATATACATATATATTCATTCTTTGGAAATTTCATATAAGGTAGCTTGATCATATTTTCTCACCTACTCTTTGCCTTAAATCCTCCTACACCCACCATTACCACTCCTTTCCTTTGTAGCTTTAAAAAATAGTCCAATGAGAGACACTGTAGCTTCTATATAATCTGAGTGTGTGTGTGGGGTCATCCATTGAAATATGACTAACCTACTAGGGACCACACTCTCATAGAAAATGGACTCATCCTCCTCTATGGACACCTACCATCCATAGATTCATGGTAGGGGGTAGGGGCTCATGAGACCTTTCTCATTCTGTCTTAGTTTACCTTTGTATTGCTGTGATAAACATCATGACCAATAGCAAACTGGGGAAAACTGAGTTTGATTAACTTGCACACTAACCACAGTCCATCATGAAGTAAAGTATCTTAGTTAGGGTTACTATTGCTGTGATGGAACACCATGACCAAAAGCAACTTTGCTTCACTCCCAGTTCCATTTAACAGTTTATCATCAAAAGCAGTGAGGGCAGGAAGTAAACCAGAGCAGGAACCTGGAGGCAGTAACCAAAGCAGAGGTCATGGAGGAATGTTGCTTACTGGCTTGCTCCCCATCGCTTGCTTAACCTGTTGTTTTACCACCCCACATTGCGTATCCAGGGTGACATCACCCTTAGGTGTCTGGTCCCTCCCCCATCAATCATTAATCAAGAAACATTTATCAAAACTACCTACAGGCAATATGTTGGAGTCATTTTCTCAATTGACATTCTGCTACCCAGGTTACTCTAGCTTGTGTCAAGTTACACACACACACACACACACACACACACACACACACACACACACACACTAAAACACCTGCAAAACCTACCAATCAACTAAATACCACCCCCAAACCCAACTATCCAAAAAACATTTCCTGCTATAACATTGACTGCTTTGATCTTATGAAGACAGCCACAGCTGCTATGGATTCATGACTGCAGAAGACTTGTTTCCCCATGGTTCTCTCAAGTCTGTAGCTCTTACAGTCTTTCAGCACTCTGTTTCCCATGGTCCATGTGCTGTGTAGACAATGGTATAGAAAGATGTGGTTTTTATGAGATAGTAGAGGCTCAGGCAGAGTGGAATGATTTAGAGGAATATGGAAATTGGATTTATAAAGTGTGAAAACATTCAGGAGGAGATGAACAAAAGGGAAAGAGGATGATGGGAAATTTCCAAATCACTCAAAAAAAAAAAAATGTGGCGAGATTTGGTTAGTCAGAGTTATAGGAAAAACAGTTAACAGGCTGCCAAATATTGGGATATAGAGTTGTAGAGGGCTTTAGAACTATAGGTGGAACAGCAATATGAACTAACTAGTACCCTCAGAGCTTGTGTTTCTAGCTGCATATGTAGCAGGAGATGGCCTAGTCGGCCATCACTGGGAAGAGAGGCCCCTTGGTCTTGCAAACTTTATAAGCCCCAGTACAGGGGAACGCCAGGGCCAAGAAGTGGGAGTGGGTGGGTAGGGGAGCAGGGCGGGGGGAGGGTATAGGGGACTTTGGGGCTAGCATTTGAAATGTAAATGAAGAAAATATCTAATAAAAAATTGGAAAAAACCCTCAAGCAACTGCTGTGAAAGGGGTGAAAGAAGGAGTGAATGGCAGAGAAAAACAGAGGAAAAAGTTCATTAGCCCAAGGGATAAATAATTATCTCCTCCCTAAATATTGTGTGTATATTTCTCCACTCTAAGAAAGTCTACTGGGGGTAAAACTATCCCAGGGCCTTTTCTCATCTAGATGTATCTAATGGATAAGTCTTTCAGAGACTGCCAAAACCAGAAAGCCTGCTACCACAGTGGGTAAGGTAAACAAAATCATATCCTCTTTTTGCCTCAATTCTGAGACAGGTAGAGTGGTAAAGAATGTCACCACCAAACCTTTAAAGAGTGGGAAAATGATTGTCAGAACTGTGATGGTACTCCAGGATTAGGAATCAAAATAGCTCATGGAGAATGACTGTGGCCTACAGAGAGTTAATTAAAATAGTATTTCCTATCCATATTCAATCAAAAAAGTAGGTAAAGAGTTCAAATGAACACATCCTATATAAGTAGAAAAGAACACTTCCAGGGGCCAAGAGGTAACTGGATAAATAGACTTTTATAACAACTCCTCCAAAACTAAAGAAACATTGTAGAAGAGGGAATAAAAAAAAAAAAAAAGCTAAGGAAATGGTGAAGTGTTGTATATCATTTCCTTTGAATTGAATATTCCCTCCAGGAGGGAGGAGGGATTTTCATAAGATGCAGGAAATTCATGAAACTTACAAGGCTCAAGAGTTCATAATGTTACAAAATTCACCATACACCCTGTGATGGTTTATATATGTACTATTAGAAGGTGTGGTTCTTTTGGAGTAGGTGTGTCACTGTGGCTGTGGGATTTAAGACCCTTGTCCTAGCTGCCTTTAAGCCAGTCTTCTAGCTGCCTTCAGAACAAGAGGTGGAACTCTCAGTGATAATGAATTGAACCTCTGAGCCTGAAAGTCAGCCCCAATTAAATGCCATCTTTATAAGAGTTTCCCTGGTCATGGTTTCTGTTCACAGGAGTAAAACCCTAACTAAGACACCCTCCCAAAGTGACTAGTCTCATTGCTGCAGAAAAANAACCCTAACTAAGACACCCTCCCAAAGTGACTAGTCTCATTGCTGCAGAAAAATTAAAAAAAAAAAAAAAAAAAAAAAAAAGGAAGGAAGGAAGGAAGGAAGGAAGGAAGGAAGGAAGGAAGGAAGGAAGGAAGGAAGGAAAGGTTTATTTTAGTTTTGGCTTAGAGTTCAAGGGATGTAATCCATCATGGTAGGGAATGTATTTTGTTAGGAGCTGGAAGCAGGTGGTAATGTGATAATGGCACCTACAGCCAGAAAACAGAGAGTGATAGACGTTCCTGTTAGCTAGCTTTACTTTATATGCAGTCCAGGACCCCACCTGAGGTAATGATGCTGCCTATTTTTATGGTGGCTCTTCTCATCTCAATTAATATAATCTCTACAATCCTTTACAGTTTTGTCAAGAGTCTTATTTTCATGGTGATTTGGGGTCTCATGAAATTTTTCACTGCAATTAACCATAGGTTAGACTCTCAATTGAGCAGAGATCTTGACAGGCATAGATTTCATGAGTCAACACTCATACTAGGGCAAGTGCTTTTTTGATGCAGTTGTCTTTCAGTCACTCATGATTCTACAAGTAATTCCAATCAACTCATTTTTAATTGGTTATTTTATTCATTTACATTCAAAATGTTACCCCCTTCCTGTGCAAACCCCCTATCCCTTCCTCCTTCTCCTGCTTCTATGAGGGGGCTTCCCTTCCCCACCCACTCACTCCTGCCTCACTGCCCTAGCATTTCCCTACACTGGGGCATCAAGCCTTTACCTGACCAAGGGCCTCCCCTTCTATTGATGTCGGACAAGGCCATCCTCTGTTACATATACAGCTGGAGCCATGGGTTTCACCAAGTTAACCTGGGTGAGGATTGTTTTGTTTATTTGTTTCATCTTGTTGGTTTTTCATCCCTACTCTATCTGCAGTCAACAAGAACTTGCTAAAATTTCCCTAAGAGAAGTTATACAACATATACATATGATAACTCAGAATTATTATTATTATTATTCATAAGATTACTGTGAAAACTAATCCAGAAAAGTAAGATGTATTCCTTTTAGTCTTCAGAACTTAGAAGTTCTGTGGAATAAAGGAAATTTGGAAATGTTTCTTAATTTGAACTATTCACAGAGTCATATTTCCTAACTCAGGTTCAGAAAATGTGAAATGTTTTCCTAGGAAACGAACAGTTTTATCGGATTCCTGCAGGACTGGGTAACTCTGGGAGACGGTGGAAGGAGGAACCAGAGGGTGGGGACCTTAGGGAACAATGGAACTTGAGAGAACATGGGAGACAGTGGAAGGAGGAACCAGAGGGTGAGGACCTTAGGGAACAATGGAACTTGAGAGAACATGGCAGCAAAAATTTCTGCAAAGTGTGGTAAGAACATATGGAAATTTAAAAGTATGTAATGGAAGAGTGGTGAGAGAAGTAAGGTTTAACTAGTTATGAAGGGAATTGTACACTATGTACATATTGTAACTCTCCCTTTCCTTGGCTTAGTTTTTTTTGTTTATTTTTGTTTTTTTTTATACAAAAATGGCAAATGGTATATTATATTCTGATAATAAATACTATAATTCCTGATGTGCCAGTAAGATATGTAAGATTTTGAAGTGTGTGTACTCATACACTATGGCAGCTATCTGGAAATTCTCTATATGATATCCCAAGAATGACTTCATGACCTAAACCCTTTGAGCATTATTGCTATGTCTGTCTTAGAAAACTCACATCCTACAGGATGCTTGATGGTGACAGCTGGGATAATGATAACAGCAATGAAGACAGTATGTACTGGGCACTTGTTATACAGAAAGTAGAGTCTATGAAGTTTACATACAGGACATCATTAGCTCTTTAAAAGTCTCTATAAAGCAAGTACTCTTTGGCAAATGGAACAAATCAAGTCAGAGATAAGGTAGGGTACCTTGCCTATGCTCAATGTAGTACATTTCAATCAGGAGACTGCTGTGCATGTTACTGTTTAAAGACTCTCTGAGGTACTAGAGAGAGGTTTTACCTGGATTGGCTATTAAGAGCAGCAGATGCTCTTGCACAGGACCGAGATTTAATTCCTAGCATCCACATAGTAGGTCACAATTTCCTGGAACTCCAGTGCCATAAAATCTGATATCTACTTCTAGCTTTTATGGACACTAGGCACACACATGGTATGCACACCTACATGAAGGTGCTCACACACACATATATAAACAAATAAATCTTTAAAATTCTCTCTCTCTCTCTCTCTCTCTCTCTCTCTCTCTCTCTCTCTCTCTCTCTCTCTCTCTCTCTCTCTCTCTCTCTCTCTCTCTCTGAGCGTGTCTAGGTATGTGTGCATTGGTTGTGTGACTAACTAATCAAGTAGTCCTAGGGGAACAGAAGTAAGAGCTGACTGGTGTGCACTAAGGTTTGCTTTGCTAGGGAGAACAGCCTGAAAGCAGGGTGCCTGGTTGAGAGAGATCAATATGTCAATGTGAATGTTTTATTAAAATCTTAGCCTTGGTTTCTGGCCCAATAAAGTGTTTTGTTTAGAGCCTAATCAGAGCTATTGCTGCCACCCACATTCTGTGGCTGACAATAGACTCGAGTCAGTTCAGGTCATTGATTTCATCTCTCTCCCCCTTTTATTTCCCACCATGAATCTTACATTAAATGCCTGGAATATGATGCATCCTATAAGAGGCCTTGGGGATGACAAGATGAATAAAATACAATCTTTGTCCTTGGGGAATCAGGCAGTCACGTTTGTTTTCTTGCCTTCTTCCAACACATTGCATAGCTCTCTGTATTTTTATTGAAAAAAAGAAGGATATTGTTCATTAGATTTGGACTAAGTGCCAGGGGACTAGCCTGGGATGATGTAAAGCACAGGAGGCCAGAAGTTAGGAGACCAAGCCTCTAGTGTGGATTCTGTATCAGTGAGGCCATAGAAACTGACTAAAAGCTTCACATTAGACAGGGCATATGAGAAAGCATCAGACTCGGAGATATGGATTCTATTATACTGTCAATTGACTGGTTGTTTGCTTCTACCTCTAACCATCATGCAGAATGTCTCTGCAGTGGCTTAACCCTGAGGAGAAGCTGTGCTTCTGGTACCTAGCCATGTTTTCCAATTATTACTGTCAAGCTCCCAGAGGTCCAGGGAGGTTGTAGAATCAAGTAGAGAAATTAGGAGGTCTGCAATCACACCTCTGGGAGATATGAACTCTAACACTTCCTAGGTGAGGGATTTGAGGACCTGTGGTAAAGCAACTTTCCAAATAACCATGACCTAAACAAAACCAAATGTCCTTACCAGAAATGCATTTCCTCAAAATAGACCTTTGAGCATGGGTGTGGTAACTCATTCAGAGATATTGGGGACAGTGACTCCATTTATTTGTTATTCTACTATTTCCAATATGGAACCTCTGACTTAAGGTTCAAATTGATTTTTCTTGCTTCAGTCATCTCAAGTAAAATACAAAATGGAGAGAAAAGCTGAATAAGAAAAAATTTTCTCCCTCCATTTAAAAATGATTTATTAGGATTTTGAGGTGACAGGACATATTCACATTAATATACCCATCACATTACACATATTCAAAGGATGAGGATAACTATAGCCATGACTGTGAAATGTCACACAGTAGGTATCACTTATCTATCACTCAGTTTTTCTGGTTTTATATATGTTGGATGACATCTATGAACGAAGCCAATCAATGTTAGATGACAAGTACAGTCCCCATTGTTGCTCCCCTCTCCCCTCCCATGTTTCATGTCTACAGGTATGATGGAAAAGAGAACATTAAAAAAAAAAACTTCTTAATGAATTACCTCTCAACGAAATCTATTTTGTAGCAATTTTCAAAGTAACTTTTACCATTGCATAGAGTAGGGAAGCAAAGGTGAGTGGGGACTCCTTCAACAATCAGAAGTTCTTCCTCCTAGGTATAAGCTAGATAGGTAAAGCTAAGCTGTTAAAACGATAGAGAACTCTAGCTATGAGACAAGCCAATGCTGGGCTCCTTCTATGGGACCAAGGTTCTGGCTGTCATTGATCATATCCAGGCAAGGCCCCTCCAGGGTTCTGTGGAGGAAAGAATGCTGGAGGGCAGGTCTACAGAGTAGGCTTCCATTTCCTAAGCAGAAGATGTGATGCCATTCCGAAAGACCACATGCAGCTAGCAGCTAGAAGGCACTTTAGTTAGGATTTCAGAAAGACATGATTCTATGAAAATCCTTCCTCTAAGCTCCTGTGGATAGAGTAAGGAAGCCACAAGACTGAAAAGGTTAGGAGTGTCAAAGTTAAGAGCAATCCAAGCAGGGTTATTACCATGGCCCCTGCTGGAAATGCGCTTCTCTTACTAGTTAGCACATTCATTCATTCCTTCACTGGTGATGATTAAATGTCTACTAAATTTAAGATACTGGAGATGATAAATACATCCATAAAGGACAACAAACACTATGATGGAGGTCAAGATGAAAGTGAAATTTGGCAAAAAATGGAAAAGGAATGGTGAGGTAGTTCAGTGGTTAAGAATGCATAATGTTCTTGCAGATGCTCTGAGTTCAGTTCCCAGCACCCATGTTGCATGGTCAATAACTTCCAGTAACTCCAGCAGGATCTGCCTCTGCTTTGGTCTCCTCAAGCAAATGGACTTATGTCCATTAAAATGAAATTGAAAAGAAAATAAAAAAAAACAGGACAAAGGAACACAGTCTCCCACCTCCGTGTACTATTTACTAATTACTAATTAGTACTAATTTACTAATTAAGTCCTCTTATGTAGTAACTATTGACAATATAAATAATATCAAAATAATATTTAATTGTTATTTGATTAATTTATTAATTAAAACTATATTAAGACAATACAACCACTAACTTTTTCCCAAATATTTGTTTATATTTCAGTTGGAATGAATATTCATCAGAGAAAATTTAGAAGTTATAGAAAAGAAAAAAGAGGAAAATGAATATCCCACACATAACTTTACAGGAGAGGAAGCTCTTCTCAAGTTAGCTTAGAATCATCTCCTGCACCTCTCAGCTTTCCCCTTTCCCTGCAGCATGGGACTGGTGCCAGAACAATTCTCAGCAAAGTGTGGTGATGTGGGACAATCTTATGTAGGGATGGACTTTACTCTGTATTTCTTAATTGCAAACAGAGACAGTCCACAATCCACTTAAAAAGTTTGAAAGGTAAATTACTTATACTTAAAGCACAGAAATGTGGAGTCATGGAAATCGGCAGGACGTTACAGAGACTTTGGGTTTTAACCTGTAGAGTGCTGGAGGGTTTTGAATAAAGGATGCTGATGTATGTAGATAAAGTAAAGCTATTGCAAAGGTTTAGGTAAAATTAGGAACCTTGGAGATGACCGAGTGAGTAAAGTATTTCTGCACAGCATGAAGACCCATGTTAGAATCCCCAGGATCCTTGTAAAAGCTGGACTTAGATAGCACAAGCAACTCTATCTATGTGAGTCCTGTGCTCTGACGGTCAGACAGGAGGTAGGGCAGGAGAATCTAACCTGGGAATGCAATGGAAAAGCAACAAAGAGGGTCTGACTCAAATAACATGGTTGGGAGGACCGACAGGGAAGATTGTCTTCAGTCTTCAACATGGGTGCTGTGGCATGACTTATGTGTAACTCCATCCACCCAATGTGTATGTATGTGAACTGACACAAGCAGGTACACACACACACACACACACACACACACACACACACACACACACACTGAGAGTAATAGACTGAATAACAGCTCTCCAAACATTTCCTAATTGGGTGTTCCAGAACAATGTGTAAATGCTACCTAATGGAAAGAAAATACTTAGTGTACGTGATTAAGATGAGGAGATTGTACTGTTGAACAATAGACAGCCTTGAAAATCAGTCAGCACAAATGTCTTTTCAGGAGAAAGACATGTGAAGGAAGATGCTCTGTGAAAATGAAGACAAAGATTGGAAGAAGCCAAGGAATATTATCACCCACCAGCATTTCCACTGGAAAGGGTGGTTCCTCCTTGGAGCTGCAAGAGATGGCCCTGATAACCTTTTAATTTCAACACAGTGACACTGTGACTTCTGGCCTCAGGAATTGTTAGATAATACATTTCTATGTTTAAGCCATTCAATTCGTGGTATTGTGTTATTGCATAGACCAGAAACTAATACTGATATGGTATTGGGAAGCAAAGGGCTCTTGTGGAAAATACATAAAGACGTGAAATTGACTTTGGAATTGAGTAATGGATGACAGCTGAAAGAATTCTCAGGGGCATGATGGTAACAACTAGATGTTCTGAAACATACCTACTAGCAAAACTACAGATATCAATGGCACTTATGAAGAGGGTTGATAAAGAAGAATATGGGAGAAAAAAAGCTGCCATATATACTCTCATCAGAGAGTTTATGTATCACCACAAAAGAATATTAATAGAGATATTAACATCTCTGGTGCTTTTATGAATTGGTACAGGATGAAAACCAGGGTTAAATTATGGGAAAAGAGTGGAAAAGCAGCCTTGTTGCTCAGTGGCAGAAAACTTAGCAGAACTGTGTCCTATAGTTATAAGAAATCTTTCTGTGTGAGTGATGACTTTGGATATATACTTGAAGAGATCTCAAAGGCACAGTTGAATTTGTGACAATTTTTTTTTTCTAGATATTTGTGCTGTGATGTTCTGGGAAGGAAGGGAAAAGTTGACAGAAAGTTGCTAAGCAAAAGTGAACCAGGACTGGAAGCTTTAGAAAATTCTTAGTTCCTCTGGATTGTAAAAGATGCTAAAATCAGGAGACTCTCCTTTAGGAATGAATGCTCTGGAGGAAATTACAAGAGGGTGGCTAGACAATTGTTCTGCTAATACTAAAAAGAGCATCTTGGAGATGATTGGGAAAGACTTTTGCAGATATTTCTTAATACTATGACTCTATGTGGCTTACACTAGAAACACAAAGGGATTTTAATAATGCCATAGTCACAAAAGTACTATTGATATAGATAGACAGACAGAGAGACTGAGAGAGACAGGGACAGACACACAGAAATAGAGACAGAGAGATAGAATGAGAGAAGGTTATTGGACTTTCAGTCTCTCTTTTTTAATTAATACTTTCCTATAAAGAGTTTGAAAAATTTAAGACACACAGAAAAACTAGACCCCAAATTTATACATCTCAAAGCACTTCTATAGAGTTGGAATGGCCGTTTTGAAGCTGTGGAGCTTCATACTGGATATGACTCTTACACTATTTTTACGTTCTTATCCACCACTAGAAAAATGAAACATGTGCGACAGAGTTGAAACCAGAACAATTGTCTTTATAATCTTTCATGGCTCAAGTGTCTGTTATCCATTCCCTGATATTTATCTTTTCTTGTTCTCCTTTATATTTGCTATACAGTACTCACAGGTACACTTTTTTATACCTATATATATGTATCGTTGACTAGGATCTGCATATGAGGGAGAACAGCCATTTCTTCTGAGATTGTGTGAATTCTCTTGATATTATACATTCTAAGTTCTTTCACTTTTTTTTCCCCACAAACTTTGTGATATAAATTTTCTTTAGGACCGAATAGTAATCCATTTTATATATGTACCAAATGTTTGTTACTCATTCATCCATTTATGGAAAACTTCATTCGTTCAATTTCCTTGCCAGAGTGAGTAAAGCAGCAATAAACATG
This sequence comes from Mus pahari, assembly GCF_900095145.1. NCBI lineage: Eukaryota > Metazoa > Chordata > Mammalia > Rodentia > Muridae > Mus > Mus pahari. The sequence continues at coordinate 93,488,526 of NC_034592.1, read as the reverse complement.
AGGTATAACTATATCTGTGGTTGGATATAGAATTCCTTGGGTACATGTCCAGGAGTGAAAAACCCCTATCATATGAGCCAAATTTTCTATAGCCAGGACACAAGCTGATAAAAGGACTTAGCTGAAAGATGTAATGTTCTTGTCTGAAGCCAATATACATATCTTATGAAAAAATGTCACCTTAAGAAAGTATCAAGACTGATGGATAACAGGGTTTTCCAGTGTGGTGGTTAACGTTGTCAATTTGAAGGAATCTGAGCACTGCTTCTCAGTCTGCAGATTGAGACCCTTTTTGAGGGGTTTGAGCAACACTTTCACAGGGGGCACCCAAAAACATGGTAAACCACAAATATTTACATTGTAATTCATAACAGTATCAAGATTACAATTATGAAGTACTAACAAAAATAATTTTATGGTTGGGGGTCACCATAACATGAGGAACTGTGTTAAAGAGTCAAGCCACATCCTTAGGAAGGTTGAGAACCAATGGTCTAGAATCACTAAGGACCCCTGCCTGGTGAGGGATTATATAGGTTAGGTTAGATGATGGCTGATCTGTGAGGGACTGTCTAGATTAGATTAATTATGATGGAAGGGTTTACCCCAGAAGCAGGCACGCCATTCACTAGGTTGGGTTCTAGACTGCACACAAGGGAGGAGGCTAGCTAGACATAAACTCACACCACTCTTTGACTGTGGATGAGCTATGACTAGTCTGTGGCATTCTCTGCTGGGATGGGTTAGCTGGACCTTGGAACCCTGAGAACAAATGGTCTCCTCTCCTTAAATTGTCTTTGTCAGAGATTTTGTCACTTCAACAAGGTAAGTAATTAATACAGTAAGTTCAAAGACTAGAATCCAAGATCCTGGTTATCAACTACCAAATAGCCCATAAAGTTTTAGGTCTATGACTCTGATTCAAAATATTATCATGCTGGGCAGACCAATTCTCATATTACACTTATTTTCCCAAAGAGCTGCCTGCAGTACTCTTAGCCTAATTCAAATCCTAAACCTCATTTTACCAGTGACAAATAATTTCTTAGGTTTCTCCTGCTGTTACCTTTGAAGTAGGTAGTATCGATTGGGCTCTTTCAAATGCTAATTGAGCAATTCTAGAATGCAGATTCTCATTAGAGACCTTCATTTCTTTTACCTACTCCATTAATCACCTAGTATGTGTTATTATGTTTATGCTGGTGTATTTCAAAGTAAACTATGCTTAGAATACTAATTTTTGAATTTCCCACCACTCCAGGACTTTAGTTTGCCCACCCATAACTGATCGGTGAGGTGCCTGCTTCATTATCCTCATTGGCAGTAGAACAGTGCCTGACAGTGTGTCTAGCAAAACCAGAGACAAGCCTTTGTAAGTGGTTTATTGATGAAGTGCTCCCATAGGAAAAGCAGGAAGGGAAGGAGAGAGGCTGGACATGGGAGAGGAAGTAGCTAAACCAGGGGGCAGCCTTGGGAGGAGCTCCACAGTCAGCACCTGTGTAGTGCGATTCTATTGGCGCACTCTGCACTCCATTCTTTGCCTCTTTGCAGCCTGCAGCAGAGCTGGGCCATCATAACTTAAGGGAGTCTAGTTCAATTGTCACTGAAAGAACATACCGATGTTCAGAGGATGAGCACATGAAAATGACAAGCAGAATCTGAGACTGTTAAAGTAGTAGCTAGTTGCATATTGGAGAATCAGAGTTTTCCTGGCCCAGTGCTGTCTCAGGCTTCATCTTCAATGAGATAATCATGGAAATTAGAATAATAAACTTAGGGAAATGCACAGGAACCTTATTTGAAGTCTGTTGAATCTAATGTTAATACAAACTGGCTTTATTTTATATTTCTAGTAGTTTTCTTTACTGGCCGCAGAACACATAAAAGTGTTGATCTTGTTAAAATGGAAAACCAATTCCATAACTGACTGAACTTTAACAAACCTAGTGTGGTACCAGGGACTAGAACTTATTGTGACTATGGTGTTTAGAAGTACGTAATTTTATGTGGTGTCAATTACAGTAGGCTGTCATGGTGGAGCTTGAATGATTACTGATGACCTTGCAAGAAGAGAAATATCAAAAAAGATATGTGCGTAGATTCATTCTCTTTTCCTTTTTTGTCATTGGATTCTGTGGTCCTTGGGCCACAGAAAATTATCACCAAAAGAGACCACTATGCCTGTACCTCCAAAACTGTGAACCAAAATAAATATCTTTTCTTTACAATGTAACTTGCCTCTGGTATTTGGCTATAGTAATGGGAAATGGGTTAATATACTATTTAAAAAGTACTATTTAGTTTGTGTCAGGAACTGAGTTATAAATCAGCTATGAAATTTTGTTTGATTTTACATTTTAGTGAAGGATAAAGATCATAAATATCCAAACTAAATTTAAATATCAGACTGGTCAACTGTATATTATAGAATAAAGTGAGGGGAAACTAGATGACAGGGAAGGAAGATTTTTAGGATGGCTTTATTTGTTATCCATTAATAGAAACTTGATGGCTTACAAGACTTAACTGCCTGATTCACTAAGTAAAGATACAGGCACCATTTTTCTGGCCCAGGGCTTTGATTCTTATAAAGTTATAGTCAAGGTATTGGATGAATTGTATTCCCAGTTCACAGCTCAAATGGAGATCAATCTAATTTTCTATTGTGGTGCATGAAATTGAATCCAGGGCTTTACACATGCTAATGCTTTTCTGCCTTCACTTTTTTGAGACAGAGTTTTGTGCTAGCTTTGAACTTACTATACATCCCAAGCAGGTATTCAACTCAAGCTTCTCCTTCATTCACTTTCTATGGTCTTGGATTACAGGCATGAACCATCATACATGGCCCTAGACAACCCACATCTAAGGTCATTCTAGTTGTTTTGTAGAAACAAGAAAATCTTGTTTCTTGTAGTTGTTGGTCAACGTCACCCTTATTTCCAAAGGTTACTCTTTAGTGGGTGTTCTAGGCAAAGGAGAACATCTTTGAAATGACTCTGATGGCAAGAGGGTCATAAGTATAATGTAATCAGAGGATGGTTTCCCATCATCTCTCCTAACATGTGTCCTGCTCACACTCAATGGTAAAGATTATACAAAAGGCCAAATATGAGATGGGGGATTATGACTGCCACATTAGAGGTATCCATCACAGTGGCCTAAGAAGGTACAAGTGATATAATATCTAAACACTGACCTGAAAGAAGAAACAAAAAAGTGGAAAGATAACTGGGAGAAGGTTGAACATTGTAAGTTTAAAGCCCTGTAGGGCAAACTTGGTTGGTGAGTCCTTGGTCAAGGATATCTTGAGCAGAAGGAAAAATTACAAGTAATGAGCTTAGAGGAATACTGGGGAGCCAGACTATTTAGGGCTTTATAGATTGACATCTCAGGATGTCATCTTTTACCGAGTGAGATGGAACTATGGACAGGTTCTGAACTAAGGGCTAAGATGATCTGATAAAGTCTGTCTGTCTCTGGTATTAAAGAGAGAATTAGGACTCTACTTAGTAATAGACACACACACAGTGGCTTCTTAGACTAAGAGAGTAAAAGTAGTACTTGTGTTCAGATGGTAACAATGATAGAATTTGCAGCATGGTTAGATATGTACCAAAGAAAAAGAACAGAGCCAAAGATGACTTCAGAGTCTTTGGCTGAAGCAGGCAAAGCAATGAAGCAGTGTAACAGAGACCAGAATGATGGTGACAGGGATGATGTTAGGGGGGCATTCGTTGTATAAGGAAGTACAGAAGTTTGACTTTGGATATGTTATTTTGGTTTGCTTATGCATTAAGCAAGTGATAAATAAAACATTGAGTGTGTGAATCAGAGATACATTGGTGAGGTCAGGATAAAGAACAGAACTCAGCAGTCATCAACACACAGAGTGATGGCATAAAACCATGAGATGTGATCAGTGACCTGATGGAGAAATGTGAGGACTCAGTCTCCAACCGGAAAGAAGACACCCCCCCCCCCGCCCCCGGATATAGGAAATGACCTGTCTGTGTGACAGCAGAGGAGACTAAGAGTGTATTCCTGGAAGTATGGAAGTTTAGGGGTCATGAAGGTGAGAGACAAATTTACATTTTCAATAAGAAAGACAAGGAAGAGGGATAGATTACTGGTTTTAGCCACATGGAGGTTACCAATGACCTTGACAAGGGTTATGTTCAGCACAAAATGTGATGTAGGTTTGATGGAAAATGGAGGGGAGGAGCTGGAATAGAAAATACACGCAACTTTTGGGGGATATTATCCTGCAAACAGGAAAGAAGAATAGATGATGGTTGGAGAAGCCTATGTCATAAGGTCATTGGGGCTGGTAAAGTGTTTACTTTGCAAGTGTGAGAACCAGTGTTCAGATCTCTAGCACTCAAACAACAACAACAACAACAACAACAACAACAACAACAACAACAACACCCTGGCATGATAGTAGCTCCCTGCAATCCAAGTGCTGAGGAGGCAGAGACAGAAGGATCCCAGAAGCTCACTGGCCAGACAGTCTAGCCAATCCGTGAGCTCCAGGCTTAATGAGAGACCTTGTCTCAAAATACAAAGTGGAGAGGGATAGGGGAAGATATGTGTAGTGTTAACCTCTAGCCTCCATTGGCTGTGAACATACACTCACTTGTGCACATACACAGGAACATACACAGACAGAGGATACTATGTCATGTTTGGATGCTGATGAGCATGGCCCACTAAAATAAGAGAAACTGAAAATTCAGAGATGGAAGAGAACAAGTCAAGAGTTCGCATAGCAGTGGGGTTGTGGTATTGCATTTGATGAAGGGGATAATCTAAGATTACAATTAAGGTAGGTTAGTCATGACTAATGTGAAATGTACAGGCCAGAAACAGATCTCTTGGGTGGTTCAAGTTTGATTTATCTGAGACAAGTGAGAACCTCTGGGGTCAAATGCAGACAGCCTTCAGGGAGCTGTGTGTCCTCTCCTCATGGAAGTCTCATTGTAAGAAGTAAATGCCTGAGTTACTGCATGTCTCCAGCCTCTCTCCCAGAAGCAGAGCTTTCATTATTTTGATTTGGAAGTTAATTCCAAAAATAAATTCAAATTAGCTAATCAATCAGTCAATTAAGTGTGTACACGTACACATAAATGTGTACACGTGGTTTCAGGAGCCATGGAGGGGGGCGATGTAGAGAGATCAGATGACAACTTGTGGATATTGGACCTCTTCACTCAGGTCACCAGGCTTGACAGCAAACACCTTTACCTACTGACCAATATTGCCAGCCCTGGAAGTTATGTCTAAGAAAGCAGAAAGAGAAAGCTGGAGAAAGTTGTGTATGCAGAACAGCCTCTCAAGTGAAAATTGGAGCTGTCTCCCATAGCAGAGAAGTGGGGATTCCACAGACTCCCTGGGGTTAGAAAAACAAATACTGTACTGTACACAATAGGTCCTTGAGTCAGAAGGGAGGGGAAAGGGAGAAGGCAGAGCAGTACCCGGGATCAGGAGTCAAACAGCAATTAAGGGAACAAAGGTCAGCAGATAATAATTACAGGCGGTTAGGGAGGGAATTAGAGCTAGAGAGGTGCTAATTACATGAGCCATTTAGACGAGGGTGGGTTTTTCTGAGAACAACAAAATGAGGGTTGATTACTTGCTAAAAATAAAGGCAGGCCCTCTGAGCCAGGCTCACAAATCTGGCTCCACCCCAGTCCTGTTCTGTTTAGCTACTCTGTGGATCCTGTGGGAGTGGCCTGCCTCCAGCTTCTTCCAAGTTTTCATGCTGGGTCGGGGTATATGAATGACATCAGCTCCCAATGCAGTGGCAGAGTGGAACGGAGTTTGAGTTAGAATATGGACATCTAGCGATTCATGTCATCATTCTAGTTGGGCCCTGTAGAAGGATGATGACCAAACAGAGCGAGTGAAATCCTAGCTCCTTCTATTCTCGGTTAAGCTGTCCACAAGGAGGCTGCAGAAGGAGAGATACTTCTCTTAGATTTAAATGCAATCAATTTCCAGACTATTTTAGTTTTGTAACCAGTGCAGGAATGTTGGTCTATCTTTCTCAGTGGCTGACATAGAATCTTTATTTTTCCTGTCGTTTTGTGAAATCACCATTCCCTACTGTGGGTTGTGGGAGTAATTGAAAGGTACACCAGAGGCAGTAGAAGCAGGGAACACATACTCAAAGCACTTCTGCTTGTCCAGTCAGCATCTTATTATACCAATATCCATGAGGCTTCATGGGATATTTGCACCCACTTCCTGAAAATGAGAAGTTTTTGTTGTGAAGCTTTTCTATTATGATGGATGACATAGTTTACCTGGGAGGCCTTGGTGTGTTTCTGTAGCTATGATTACCTTTGTTGGGCTTTTATTTTGTATGTTTTTCTGTTGTTGAATGGCAAACTGACACAAGACCTAAGGGCTTCAAGCAGCAATGAGGTGATATCATCTAGTGCTGCAGTTATCTGAGGGTATAATTCACAAAAGTGAGGTGCTGTGCTCAAAGAGCTGATATATTTGTATTTGGTGTTAGTTGGAGGTCTCACTTCCCCTTCATGTAGTTCTTCAGTTGTGCATCCTTATGATATAGAGGCTGACTTATTCTAGAAGGAGCAATAGGAAAGCCAGAGAAGGAAGCCCAGTGTGGGTTCATTTGTGTGGTATCTAGTCTTGGATATGACACATCATACACTGAAGCCTTCCCCGTATTAAATTCGTTATACATTTCATTCCCAACTCAAAAGGATGATAATGCTACTGTGTTATAATTTTTTAATTGAATTTGTTCTTTAAGCAATATATAAGCATTGGTTAAATTCACTCACTGATTTATTAACCCCAAATATTTGTTGGGTCCGTACTATATGGTAGGCACAGTTTCTAAAGACCTGGTAAATGTCAAATGAAGCCTGAGTGAGCTGTTTGAGACTCCCAGTGGCAGAGAGAATGAGAAGAATGTGGGAAGCTTAATATCATTGAGAAGTTGATCAACAGCTGAATGAAGACACAGAGCTGAGTGAAATCCCTGCTTTTGAGAAATTGAATGTCTAGTGGAAGATATTATGTTAAAAAACCTTCACAGAGAGATAATAATTCTGTTAAGTGTACACACACACACACACACA
>NC_034592.1:93479211-93481296 GCF_900095145.1 Mus pahari | reverse complement strand
AGAGAGAGAGAGAGAGAGAGAGAGAGAGAGAGAGAGAGAGAGAGAGAGAACATAGACACACCTCAGAAGTTTTCAAAGTATAGTATTATATGCTTACCTGCGTTCAGTTAGCAAGCAATTATTTTACTGTATTTTTGAGGGTAAATGAGGGTGTTTCCAAGTTGTATTTCTAAAAGGAGAGGCATACTGTGAATTAAGAGTAGCTTTCCAGAGGGCAAGGGAGGTGTGATTTGGAAAGGTAGTAAGAGAAAAACTGTGGCACCAAGTATAAATTGAATATATGTTGATTTCCTGGAAATATTTAAATGAGAACGTGTGGATTTATAATTGAGCAATGTAGCACATAAACACTTAAGCATCTTGTCTTTGCCTGTGCCAGCTGGGCACATCTATAGCTGGAGTCAAAGCAGGATGCCAGGAGGCCTTTCCAAGAATAGAGACATGATTCCATGGTTTTGAGGTGGGGAAAGAAGAGACTTAAAATGGCTTAGTTTACATACAATCAAATGCCCCAAACACTATGTGTACATACAAGCCCTTACTCAGTGTCATATGTACTCTGCCACAATAACTTAAATGTGTCTGAGTCTGGATACAATTATATTGAAATTTGGAGCAAATGTGTCTAGATATAATATTTGTTGTAGGAAAATTCCTCTCTTAATCAATATCAGAGCATTTTTAGGGTTTGGGTGGGACGAGAGCTTGGCTTGCACATACTGAACTTCCCCTAAAGTCCTGCCATGTCTTTGTGAGCTGCATATCAATAGCTCCATTTACGGAAGTGAAAACCCAAAATATTTACCCAATATAATCTCTTCCAAAGTCGTATTATTTTATGATTTTGTATGGAACATAGAGCCATGCTAAAATTTACTAAAATTCTATTGTAAAGACACCAATACTAGTTTTCATGTTTTGATTGAGAAACCTCATCTGTGGCCAGCCCTGCCCCAGATGCTAAGCAAGAAAGCAGAAAAGATTTCGGTGTCTGTTTTTAACCATTATGAACACTCTAAAATGTGTCCAAATGAAATGAAATCCAAACATAAGTTCTGCACAACTCGTTAATCACACTTTGAATTAATGAGGAAGTACTAATAGAATGAATTGTGTGAACCAGGCTTAGCAGCAAGGAGAGACTATTAGATTAGACATAGAAGTCAGAGAGAGAATGAGAGACAAAGAGAAAGAAACAGAAAGGCAGACAGACAAAGGGAGGTATGCTGTCCCAATAGATTGGCAGGGTTCATGTCTGTCCAGACGCAGAACAAATAATCCTTCTACTCGACACTCATGCCCCTGTCATTGGAAGGTATCAGGGTCTTTGATGTCATCAAATTTGAAGTACTTATAGGAAATTGCCTTAGTTACTTTTCTGTTGCTGTGAAGGGAAAATATGGCCAAGGCAACTTATAGAAGAAAGACTTTATTGGGGCTTATAGTTCCAGAGAGCTAAAGTCTATGACCATCACGGCAGGAAGTAAGGCAGCAAGCAGCAGGTAGCAGGTGTGGTCCTGGAGCCATAGCTGAGAAATTGCATTCTTATCTGCAAGTAAGGAGCAGAAAAAACTAACTGGGAAATGGAGGGGGTTTGAAAGCTCAAAGCCAGCCCCAGTGGCATACCACATGTCCTAATCTTTTCTCAACAGTTTCACTGAGGACCAAGTATTCAACTATACAAGCCCTTGGGAGTCATTTTCATTCAAACTACAACAGAAGTCTATCTAAGAAGTTGTTAATCAATGAAGGCCATTCAGAAGTATGATGGAATAGGTCACAAGAGAAGAAAAGATTCACATTAGAATCAGGGGTAGGTGATGGAAAGATAAGATTTCCTTTACAAAGTTCAAAGAATACCTTGTGAGACTCCATGAGCTCTGTTATTAGAACCTGCATCTAAGGCTCTATTTTCTAGGAAATGCTTTTGTTTTTTTAAGCCTCTCAGTTTTGATGGAATGAAGTCTCTCTCTCTTTTCCTCCCTCCCTCCCTCTTTATTTCTCTCCCACTCTCTCTGTCTCTTTCTCTCTGTCTCTTTCGTGGTCTCTCTGTCTCTGTCACTCTGTCTCTCTGTCTCTGTCTCT
>NC_034592.1:93448778-93479046 GCF_900095145.1 Mus pahari | reverse complement strand
CACACACACACACACACACACACACGCACACACACGCACACACACACATACACACAGCTTCCTTAATGAAATATAGTTGCTTCTGTTGAAAGTTCTGCAAAGGCACTTTATATTTGAATTTCATATGTACTTTAGAGAATGCAGAAGTTCATTGCTGTTTTCACTGGTGCCCATTTTAATTTTCAGGGACAGTCAATCCCTTCCTTTACAAAGCTTCTTATGAAAGTGGTTCATGTGTCAAAATGAGAAGGGGAGTGACGGTAGGCAGATACATGGCCTAATTTTCAGAAGATGTTCTTTTTATTCAGCAAATATTTACAGGGACTCTTCTCATGATTAGTCATACAACAGTGAACACAATAGTCTTTGTCCTTCCAGCTCTTAGCCTGTGAGATATATATATATATATGCAGCTAAGAGCTGCAACATATATATATATATATATATGTATATGTATATATATATATATACATATACATATATATATATATATATTTGCTTGGTGTCATTGGGGTTCTGTCCAGATATTGGCAATGAGTCAAGAAAGTGCCTGCTCCAGTCATCAAGCACTGTAGACACGCTGTTCTTTGGTGTTGTTGTTAAAGATATTTATTATCAAATAGTTCCCTGCCATCCTAGTTTGCTTTCTACAGCTGTGATGAAGACTATGACCAAAAGTAACTTGGTGGGGAGAAAGGCTTATTTCATTATGCAGCTTACTGTTCCCCCTGAAAGGAAGTCAGGGCTAGAACCTAGAGGCAAGAACTGAAGGTGGAGGCTTCTGCATCATGCTCTTTAGGACTCAGTCAGCTTGTTTTCATATACAGCCCAGGCCTACCTACCCAGAGGAAGCACTACATACAGTGAGTGTTTTCCTCACACATCCATCATTAATCAAGACAGACTTACCTATAGGCCAGTTGGACAAGGCTGACTCCTTAAATGACTCTCCCACTTCCCAGATTACTCTAGCTTGTGTCAAGCTGACCCAAACTAATCAGCACGCTTGCTATTTAACAAATAAAGAGCGAGAGATCTATAGGAATATTAGGACATGACCACTCCTCAAATGATATGCCCAAATCCTAACATACAGCCCACGAGAGGATGACCCTATTTGGGAAAGAAATTTTTGTATATAAAATTAACTGGGAAGAGGGATATCATTTAAAATGTAAATGAATAAAATAATTAATAAAAGATTTTTAAAAGATTTTAAGGTAAGATTTAAGGTTGGATTAAGTCCAATGACTGGCATCCTTATAGGAGAAGGGAAAGTACCCTTTGTGTAGCATGTGGGTGTGCCTACAATCCGAAGATGCCCATGATCAGAATCCAGGAGAGGGGCAGGGAGCAGTATTTTCTCAGAATTTCGGGAGGAAACCATCATGGTAGTACCTTGATTTCAGACTTTGGGACTCTAGGACTGTGAGAGAATCAGTCCTATTATCTTAAGATCCCATATATTTAGACTAGGAAAGTAATTAGATGGTAATGTGAGTTTCTTACTCTCCCATTCACTGACTAGGCAGGAACCAGAGATTTAGATGAAGGGGTTCCTAACAGTTACAGAGAGTGAAAAGGTGGGATTTTATTTCTTCAGTCCTGGAATCTAAAACAGGCAAGTCTAGGTGGATCCATTTCTTTCTTCAGTCTTAGCAGCTCTTAGACAAGGTTTGAACCTCAGACCCAAGGATACTATTTTTTAGGTGTCCTAAAAATAGAACAACCACAGATATTAGCAAATTCAGAGATAACATGTCCAAATTACCTTTTAGAAACATTAGGATATTTGATATTCCAAAAAAAAGAATTAAAATAATTATCACGACAAAAATCATCTTCTTTGAATTTCTTATATGTATTATGCATTTGTGAATGCCCTAATTTTAAGTTATTCTCTACTTTTCCAATGATAAAATCAACAGAAAAGTTGTCAACATGAATAGATAAACCTCTACATATGTAGATGAAATAATCAAATGAATGCACATGCTGTCTAATTTCTTAAATAGTATACTTATATATTGTAATTACATAAAATTCACCCACTTAAAATTATACCTGTTTTTTTATATATCATAAGCCCTGTTTAAATTCTCCAAAGACTTTTTGATAGCATCTTTTGATATTATTAGAAACATTTTTGAGTTAAGTAAGTTAATTTTTAAGTTTTTAAGACTCAAAAAATTCATTTCTAGAGTAAATCATTAGCATTTCTCGATGAGTTGTTAGAAAGATAGTAATTGTAGAATCCATATCCAACACAGTGACATCTAACAAAGCACTTTCTGAGAATACAAGAAGCCATTACCATAGTATGTAGAAACTTGAAAATTCCATCATTTGCTTAGTTTCGTGTTCTTTTGAAATGGGATCTTGTTATGTAAACCAGGTTGGCCTTGAGCTCTTGAGCTCTTGATCTTCCAACCTCAGCTCCTCAACTGCTGGCATCATAGGCATACCTTACCACACTCAGATTGAGTTTTTCATAAACACAAACACATACACACACACACACACAGAGAGAGAGAGAGAGAGAGAGAGAGAGAGAGAGTCCCTAGTTTTAGTATTTTCTTACGTATTAAAAATGAAAAATTTTGTTTACATATCTGGGTATTAGAATACATACTTATAATCCCAGTACCAATTTTGGACTTCAAAAGTAGGAGGCTCTTGAGTTCAAGGCCAGCCTTGGCTATATAGGATTACCTTGTCTTAAGAAAATAACCTCTTGAGCGGACTGGAGAGGAGGGACCCGCATCTGGACCCGATCGTCCTGCGCCTCTCCTGCCCAGGAGGGGTGTTCGCCTGGCGGCTGTCCGCAGGCTGATCCAGCACCCAACACCTTGCCTCCCCGACCGAGGAGCCAGAAGCTGGAAAGAACCCAGATGTCCCTCAATAGAGGAATGGATACAGAAACTGTGGTACATTTACACAATGGAGTACTACTCAGCCATAAAAAACAATGAATTTATGAAATTCTTGGGCAAATGGATGTATTTGGAGGATATCATCCTTAGTGAGGTAACACAATCACAAAAGAAGTCACTAGATATGTACTCACTGATAAGCGGATATTAGCCCAGAAACTTGGAATATCCAAGACACATTATGGAAAACAGAAGAAAATCAAGAAGGATGAACATTTGTGGATACTTCATTCCTCCTTAGAATGAGGAACATAACCTCCATGAAAAATTATAGGTACAGCGACAAAGTTTGGAGCTGGGATGAAGGGATGGACTATCCAGAGAGGACCCCATTCGGGAGTCCATCCCATCATCGGCCACCAAACCTAGATACTAATGCTCATACCGGCAAGATACTGCTGAAGGGACCCTGATATTGTGGCCTCTTGTGAGGCTATGCCAGTGCCTGGTAAACACCGAAATGGATGATCACAGCCAGCTACTGGATGGAACACAGGGTCCCCAATGNAGGAACTAGAGAAAGTACCCAAGTACCTGAAGGGGGCTGCAACCCTGTAGGTGGAACAACAACAGGAACTAACCAGTACCCCCTGGGTTTGTGTTTCTAGCTGCATTTGTAGCAGAAGATGACCTAATCGGCCATCAGTGGGAATAGAGGCTCCTTGGTCTTCCAAACTCCATATGACCTAGCACAAGGCAAGGCCTGGGCCAAGTAGTGGGAGTGGGTGGGTAGGGGAACAGAGGTGGGGGGAGGGGTATGGGAAACTTTCGGGATAGCATTTGAAATGTAAATAAAGAAAATAATAATAATTAAAAAAAAACAAAAAACAAAAAAACAAAACAAACAAAGAATTAATAAATTTCAACTTTAATATTCAAAAAAAAAAAAAGAAAAGAACCTCTTGTTTATAGTATCTAAACTGTGAAATTATGGGCTTGTACTCATAATCATTTTTCATAAACACAATAATTAGTAGATTTATGTTGACTTTTGTTGTCTGTTTTTAAATCAATTTTGTCAGATAACTTCTACAATTATCTTATGTTAGCAGTGATTAATATGGCTTTAGATTAATGTATCTCTCCCATAATGTACTTATTTTTTGCTGAGAATGAAGAATTTGACAGAATGTTTTACAATGTAAAACATTTTGGAAGATCTTAGTTACATAGGACTCCCTCTATTCTAATGTACTTTTTGATGGTACTGGTATTTAACCAAGAATTGTGTACAGGCTAAGCATGTGCTTTACCACTGAGCTATATGCCTAGAACTACACTATTTGTGTGTGTGTGTGTGTGTGTGTGTGTGCGTGTGCGTGTGCGTGTGCGTGTGCGTGTGCATGTGCGTGTGCGTGTGCGTGTGCGTGTGTGTGTGTGTGTGTGTGTGTGTGTGCAAAGACACGATCAAACAATTAAAACATAATTTAACTAAATAATACAGATAATCTGACTGTTTTGTTATCTGGGGTTTCAAATGTCTTGTTTCATCTTAATTTTATTCAAAAGCTACATCGACACAATATGGTGTGTCCATTGAAAATTTAGACTGACATACAACAAGACTAGGTGGTGGAAACCTTTGAAATGAGAAAGTCTTTTGAGTCTTTGTGTGGATAGTCTGTCTTGGTCCAGGGTCAAGGTGAATGGGTACAGAGGAAATGACTACTGAGAAAAGCTGGAGAGTGAACCTGACCAGCAAAGCTGTGACGATGGGAGAGAGCATGTCACATCAATCCCAGGAGCTGCAGCACTAGATTCTCTGTAGTCTCCATGGGCCACAGCCATACTTTAGGGTTCCTCTTAAGGTTCAGGTAATTCACAGCTCTCTTCTGACAATATACCAATAAGCTACCATGAGTCCAAATCTAACACCTTTCGGTATGGTTGTCTCCAGGTAAATTTTCTTTCCTTCCAACATCTCACTTTCTCTAGCTGATAAATGGAGACACTGGTGCTCTTTGCTGGCAGCATTATGATCAGATAACAGGGGTGCATGCTCGTGAGTCATACAGTTACTCTGATTATCAGGGATAAGTTATGGGATGTTCCTCACATGCCTACAGAGCATGCTCATGAAGCAACAGTGCTGCTCTAGAGTTTTAAACTCTAGATCATGAACTAATACACTTAGCCTCTGTCGGGCTTTGAATATCGCTTTACCTAGTGATCTAATATTGAAGTCCACTACAATGCAAGTCTTTAGACTCAGCAGAATTCCAGCAAGGATTCCCTCCAGAACTTAATTGAGCCAGTGTAGCAGAAGTTCTTCCCTTCATTGCTTCTTGATGCCTGCACCTGTTTCTTGGTTCTTCTAGTAGCCTCTGAGAAGGCTGCTGTACATTCCCTCAAGACTGCTCTCCACATAGCAAACATATCCTGCAATTTTTTGTGTCAAAATCTGCCTGATTTCAGACCTTACTTTGATTTAGTCTTGTGAGCAGTGTGAATAGGCAATTCCAGGTAACATGGTTGCATTGTTAAAAGCAACTTGCTTTTTTTCTGATTGTGTGAGCAACTAAAAAAATGTTTAAAACTTTCTCTATATCATTAAGAAAGCCAAAGACAACACTTTGATATTTTATATGTAATGAAATATAACAGAATACATACATACATACATATATACATATATATGTATGTATATATGATCACTTTTTCTTTTTTCACTTTTCATATTATATTATGAATATTTTATTGTTTCAGAGTTCCTCAAAATGTTGTTTTAGTGTAGGCATAGTAATTATTTGACATTTTCATTACATAGCTCATTGTTATCTCTTATTTCAATGATACATCTATATTTTACACTGATAATCTCTGTATCTTTGACTATAAATCTTATTTCCTCTAAGTACACACATATTTACAATTAGATGTATTTATTTGCACACACATAATATTACCTTTAAGAGAAA
Organism: Mus pahari; assembly: GCF_900095145.1. NCBI lineage: Eukaryota > Metazoa > Chordata > Mammalia > Rodentia > Muridae > Mus > Mus pahari. The sequence goes on along the minus strand of NC_034592.1, from coordinate 93,473,195 downwards.
GAAAGGGCTAAGGATGGCGAGAATAAACAATTTCAGGATTTGGCTACATTGGTGAGCCTTGTGTTATGATTTCATTTTATTTACATTACTAATTTTTTGATAGTAACCTTCTGGACTTCTCTCATGGAACAACAGTGCCATGTTCTCAGTCAATGTTCTTTTATAGTAATAGCTCTACCCTATGACTTATGACTTCAGACAGACCACCAGGGCATCTCATTTTTACAACCATAGTCCTTTTCAGCATGAGCATATGAATAGGGATGAGGCGTTTACATCCAATAAGAGCCAAGGACAGCACTTTGTCTTGAGCATAAATGCAAATGTATTGTCTTTATTGAGTGTGGAAATAGGAGAAGTAGAAGTTCATTGTTACCCCAGTGTCTTCCGCTTGCCCACCCCAAGTCCTGATCCTGGAGGCTTGAGAAGAAGCAGCAAAGGGCCCAAAGGAGCAAAGTGAAATGGGAAACAAGTGCCTACCACACAGCTAAGTCTCTAGAATTGTGTTCTTTCTAAAGCCATCACATGCCATGAATTTTTTAGGAATATGAACCAATATATTTTATATTTTCTTCTTCATCTTTGTTCTCAAAACACTTTAATAAAATTAAACATTCTGCTTGATAAGTATAATTGTGGAGGCCTTTGTGAAAGAATGATTCTGTAACACAAGTATGATTCTAAACCTATTACTCTTTGGATCCTTAGCAAAGAAAATAGATTGTGAGGTACCCTCAAATCAGTAAGACTCATTGCCATTGTTTTGTTGTCTTTGTTGTTAGAGTTTTCTCTCCTCTTAGGGCAGGGCCTGGACTGTGAGAACAGATGCCCCCTCCTTGCTCCAATAATGGCCCAACAGGAAGTTGGCATCTATCCCGGACTCAACTGATAAAGGAGTTGGTTCAGCAAGAGGAAGGACATGTACAGATGGCTTCTTCTTTCCTTATTAAGGTTACAACTCATGGCCAGAAAATCCCATCTAGCTTAGGGATTCTTTCCTAAGTGAGTTTGTATTTGTCAACATTCCTGAAAAAGTCATGACTCTGATTACAGATAAGTAAGTGTACAGGAATGTGGTCTAGCAGCATAGAAAAGGCTATAAGTGTCTTTGTTTTAGAAAATGGTGTTGACTTTAACTAACTCCAGAATTCCTGTCACTTTTTTGGCCTGCATCCATTCTTCATAACAAAGTCTTACATTGCTGGGGAGACGGCTGGATGATGCATCCATCCAAATAATCAAGATGTCTAAATCTCTTATGTCAAATGTCATATACTACAACTTGTAAATGGGTTGAAAGTGATGCCTCTTGACTACCACGCTGAAAATAACCAGAATAACAGGGAGCAAAGGGGGATGCTCTACATTTTAGGGATGGAAGGCATGTTTTCTTGTGATTTGGAGTTCAAACCAGACTTGCCAGGGAAAGAAAACAAAACAAAATCCTTGGATCACTTTGAGCTCTGAAATCATACACATACAAGCAACCCTGAACAGACTCTGCAAGTCATATTTACATACTTAAATGTTTATATGCACAATGACAATATGAATTACAAGAAGACATCAATTTTAGAGGGAGCAAGTAAGTGAGTGACATGGGAGAGGCTTGAGGGAGGGGATGTGAAAGGATTCAGAGGGACAAAGGGAAATGGAAATTAATTATATTTTAATTAAAAATTTAAATGAAAATATAATAATTTTTAAAAACCCTGATTGTCTGCTATGTGCTATGCCAATTTTATAGTAAAGCAGAATAATGAAAGAGAAACTCCAGGGACCTATCCCTGCTAACAGGACAGCACACACAGGAATCTCTGGCAGCTTTCTGGAGAACATAGAGCTAATCCTTTGATGTAGTGGCAAAGGAAGACTTCCTCAAAGAAATGAGATAAAACATACAGAAGAGACGATGAAGTGGTCAGAGAGAATCCTGAAACACCAAGGAGCACAAAGAGACTCAAATTTGAGAAGCTACAATTTTTTCATGAGAGCCAGATTAAAGCCTAGAAGACTAAGGGGTTGATAAAATACATGCAAGTCAAGCTTGGAAGGATCTTGTAAACTATATAGCCAAGTGGGTATTTACCTTGAGGGTAGTCAATCTAAATGGAAAGGTGAGCCTTTCACATTAGAGTTTTGATTTTCACATCAGAAAGCATCCAGGGATTATGAGAGTCCTTCAGTTACCCAGACTAGGTGTCATTAACTAGAGAGAGATGGCCAAGGGAGACTAGAGTAAGAACTGTAGGAGTGTATTGGCATCTGCCCATATGTCCCACTGCTTCCTTCTTTCACCATGGTGCTTGGTTGTACAAAAGTAAGTATCCTTCTAGATCTCCAGGTCACTGTTGGGTATCCACAGACCTGAGATTATCTCAGATCTGAGATACTGAGATCTTAAGAAACACCATGCCAGCAACAGAGAAGGATTAGAGGAGCTTCCAAGAGGTGCTGTATTTGAGCTCACAGATTTGTTTCAGCATTGCAGAGCCAACCATGGAAATACTCCCAGGGAAAGCCCTTCTGGTAGTTGTTGCTATATTTGCATTGGATCTTATATGGGAGAGGAATCCACAAAATACTTTTAGTTTTTTATTTAATCTCCAAAACTCATGTCACAGCTAGTCTTCCTTTCACACTTGACAGATGAAGAAATTGTCGCTCTCTGTGGCTTGCCTAGACTCACAAAGCCCATTTGTAATGAAGGTTGATCCAGAACTTGATATAATTCCTGGCAATAAGGTAAATATTCTATGAAGGAAATGGTGGGGATAGTCTGTACCTTGAACGGTAAATATTCATTCATTTAATTTGTGACATATATAGTCATTCAAAAACTTAATGTTTTCTATGTGGTAACGACTAATGATTAAGTCTGTTTTTGTTAATTTAATAGGAACAATTTAACAATAACAGAACTTTTAATCTTTCCCAGGAATTTCTTCCTTTGAGAAATGGTTTGTTACTTGTTTTATTGTGGTGTGTATAGGCTTCTTAAAGTATGGGCTTACTGTTTTTCCCACAAATCTACTGAGCTCAGAGTGTGCATGTTGTCCATCAGTGCCCTCTGACCTTAGAGTTTTTTTGAAAATGCCACATAATCCAAGGCTTGAGTATGTCTAAGAGTTTACAGAAGCAGTTGCTGAAGACAGCTGTCCTTGCCTACTCCTGGATGTTGGTCTGTCAAGAACTATAATACTGGAAATTATCCTACAGGGCAGGGCAGGGTGGTTGGTCAAATATCTTACTAAAAATAAAAGGTGGTAACACAGAATATGATGAAATTTAGAAATTAGGAGGAAAAGATAAAAAGAGTCCCCCCTCCGCAAGTGGCAAGGAGGGAATGTGTGGATCTGGGAATGATCTGGGATTATTTAGCTTTCAGTTTGCTTGATTTTTTTTTTTTTGTCCCACTTGAGATATACACAATTACAAATTGTGAAGATCATTAGGAAGAAAATGGTCATGAGACTAGGGAGGGGGAGTTACAGTGAGAATGTGAGTCGCAGCTGCAGTCAGATCATGGGTTGCATCATAGCACATCTGGGGGTGTTCACCAGGAAGTCCACGGCCTCTTATCTTTGAATGGATGCCCTAGGGTCTACAGTGTTATTTCCTGACTTTTCCCAGGGAAATGTAAACAAAATGTCTGTTTACCTCAGGTAGGTTCCAGGAAGAGACCATTCTAGTTGGTGAATCAGTGAGCGTATTTGGGTTATTTATAGGACTCTGGGTGACTCAAAGGCAGATAAATCACCAGAAGGCCATGCCAGCATCAGGGATAACTCTGTGTCCATTGCTGGCTACTCCACAGCAAAGTCTCTTCCCTAGTAATTACCTTCTACTTATAAAACCTTGGAGAGGAGCCGTACATGGCCTGGAACCTTCTTAGTGTCCTAAGTCTTGCAGTTTTATGCATCTCTTAATTTCTTTCCAGGAGGAAATGTGTGTGTGTGTGTGTGTGTGTGTGTGTGTGTGTGTGTGTGTGTATGTGTGTGTGTGTGTTTAGGCTAGAGACCAAACTCAGGTGTCTTTGCTCAGAAGATATCCACTATTTGTTTGTTTATTGATTGATTGATTGATTGATTGATAGGCTATCTCAGCCCGAGATAACCAAACAGAAAACTGGATGGCTTCTGAGCCCCAGAGACGCTCCTGTCTTCACTTCCCCAATCCTGGGGTTAGAGTTACACACCAGCATCCTCACCTTATTTTACCTGAACACTGGGGCTTGAACTCAAGTCCTCAGGCTTGTATGGCAAGCATTTGTATCAACTGAGCTATCTTACTAGCTCTAGAATGTTTCAATTCTAAGGAAATAAGTACACAATAAATGCTTAGTTTCTGACTTAGACGGAGGTGCTTTGGGGGAGATTTTTGTCATTCTCCCCTAGACAGGGGAGACATGATTCAGCCTAAAGCCACTAACAAGTAACAAGCTCATAGACAGAGGGAGGCCTGGGTTCTGGGAATTGTGATAATGAGGCTGCTAAGGGCCTCTGGGCCAAGTCAGCTGCTAAGGACACAGGCCCTGGCCAGCTCCTACCTCGTGTGGGCTTTGACTGGAAACTCTAGAAGCTCATTAGGGACGAATGGTTTTAAAAATAGTACCATCTTCTCTAATCAGGCAGTGGGCTCGCACTCAGACCCTCTCAATAGGAAATGTGGGCTGAGAGGGGAAGTCTGGGCGCGTCACTGAAGGGCCTGGTAAGACAGCTGTAGCCAGCTGCCACCAGATATAATTCTGGTCCCACCATCACCCACCTCCAAGGTCACAGTGCTTGAAGGGCTAATTAGGCACCCCCTATAGTACAACAGTGGATTCCTTGTGAAACACTGCCAACCACTGCCTGAACCGGCCTTCCAGAAAGAAGAGACATTATTAGGCTTGGGCTTGAGCTTGGGCTTGGGTTCGGGCAAGGCAAGTCTAGCTGGAAGTAAGCGTAGAGAACAGCATTTCACCCACACAGGCCTGGCCTTGCCAATAGTTCCTGGCTTGTGCTTCTGGGATTTCTGATGGGAATGCTGAGAATGGCTGAGAGGAAGGCTCCGACTTCCTCCCCACACAGACATTGCTTATTGGAAGGATCCTGGCGCAAACCTCATTGCTGGCTCTTCCATGCTTCCCCTCAGCTCAATTAAAGCAGCAATCGGTATTTCTTAATTGCGGCTCCTGTTCCATCTCCTGCCCTCCCCCCTCTCTTTGTCCACTGCAGTGTAGTACCAGGAGACCAATTTGTCCTTTGGGAATGCCCAAGAGAGAAAAGGAAGTGACTCAAAGAGGCTGAAAAGGTTTACTCTCCAGAAGAGTCTTGAAGAAATAGTGGAGAAGTCAGAACTCTGTCTGGTCAACCTCAGACCCAAATCTGAGGCCATCCTCCAGCAGCCAGAGTAACACATGGCCCAGCACTTTGATTTATATTTATCTGGCCTTTCTTTTCCATATCTGATTTTCCTAGTTCCCTAGCTCTTACTGCTGAAGTGTCTTATTTTAATCCTTGTATCTTATACGAGAGACTTTGTGGGATGAGGTCAGCTATAAATATTAAAAGGAAAACTGAAATTATTTTGTGGAAAGAAAAACAAAACCATGAGTGATGTGATAGTAAGAGACTCGTGTGTGCATGTGTGTGTCCATACTTGTGTGTTTGTGATATGTGTGTGTGTGTGTCTATATCGTCTATAAACTTTAAAGTGGTTTGCTTGAGTCTTTCAAATTGAACTTGTATGGTCTTTGAGAAGAAACTAAGGAAACTACTTGACATAAAAGTAATTCCAGAAGTTTAGTGGTTAATTCTAACTGAGATACTCAAGGAGTTTGAAGCAGCTCAGTGGATGGTCTGGGGTTCTCAGATTAAGATTTCCTAACAACTGTGTTCCATTCTTTCTTTTCTTCACTCTCTGCTCCCAATTACCTTTTTCTGTTTTCCTCTTCCTTGTCTGCATACTTCCTTTTATGTTTATTGAATATTCAAGTTTAAGGCTCTATATCAAATATAATATCACAACTAATCTGATATAAATCTTTATTAGAAGCTTCTTAGTGTAATTCCTAGAGATCAGATACATTCAAACATGACCATCTGACCATCATAAATGATGTGCATGTGTGTGTGGTATGTGTGAGTTTGTATGTGTATCTGTGTTTGACTTGATACAGTCAAAGCCCTGTGGATTTTATTTTTCTGTTTTCTGTTGTCTTGGCTGTTTCTGTGTCATTTACTATGTCCAGTGCCTATTGACTTTATTTTAGTAATCAATATACTACAATTCAATATGCTCCCTTTCTTGAATGACATTGTAAACATAGAAACTCTTTTGTTTCAAGGTAAATACCCTTTTTAAGCCCCTGAGACCAGTAATCTGTTTAACTTCTTTCTTGGATATACCCAGTTGGTTCAGATCCTCCTAATTGGTGGTTAAATTGGTGGTCCTAGTGTGTCTGTGGGATGTGGATAGAGTGTGAGAATGGATGGTGTGACAGACAGCAAAGTGCAGTCTGAAATGGTTAATTCCAATTAATGCTTTCTCTGAACTTAGCTTTGGATTCTGTCTCTTTTATTCATCATCTCTGGCAAAAGCCCAATTGAGTATATAGGTAGCAAGAAAGGTCATGCTGCCACAGTCTAAAAATTCAGACAGGCAACTACCTCTCAAAATACTAACTGGGCATTGTGTAAGAATAGTTGGTGGCTCCATGCAGCTGTTGGGCATTATATGAACTGATTATGAAAAAGGAAAGGCTGGAAAAACGGAATAGTTCTATGTCTTATTCAACCATTGGACCATGATGTCTAATAGAAAAATGTGTAAACACCAAAAATGAACCTTAGAATGTAATCTAAGATTTTCTGGTACTGGACATATTTTAGCAAGTAAAATGGAAGAAGTGTCAGTTATTCTAATGGAATTTTTTTTAATTCAGTGTAACAAATGTTATTTTACTGTGAATCTAGGTAAAAGGACTCATACTCATGTGTATTCAGTCTGTCCATGTGTGATGTGTTAAGGACTTGACTTCTAGCTTCTGTGAATATTTGACAGTGAATGGATCATGGGGATTCTGGCTTCATTACTGGATGGGTTCACTGATGGATTCATAATCTGATGACATTATTGGGAGTGGTGGAAATTTAGTAGGAGGATGAAGGAATTAGGCATCCGAATGGTATTCAGACTGGCTTGTCTTTCTCTGCTTCCTGGCCTCCATGCCTCTTGGGGGTGATCTTTGTTTCACTGTGTTCTGTCAACCATGCTGCTTTTCCTCCAACACATCCAAAAACATGCAACCAGCCTTTATGGACTAAAATACACCTTATGTTCTTTAAGCAGTTTCTCAGATAATTTTTAAAGCAACAGAAAATCTAACAACTAAACCTTCAACTTTTAGTATGTATGTCAGTTGATAGCCACATTTCAAGTGTAGCCACCTTGTAAGGCAGCACAGATCTGAAGAGTTGGGAAAACCTTGTCACCACCAAAGCCAAGTGGCAGGAAATAGCAGCACTAATTTTTCCCTTTATACCATACACCCCCCACACACACCCTCCCACACACACACACGTGCACCGTTTGTGCAAAGTACACTTTATCCATGTAATAAGTTAGAAACTGTGTATTTTGTCCCTGTTTTATGCATAAAAGACATGAAGATCAATGTCATGAGGTCATTTGCATTACACATGACCATGACAAGTCACAGAGTTGAGATCTGACTCTTTCAGCTTTATTTGATTCCAAATCTCCATATTTCCCTCCCTCCCCCAGCCAACATTCTATAAGATGTGGCAGAACGTGGCAGCAATAATTGGTCGTGGTATTTTTTCTTTTGGGGGGGTTGGTTGGGGTGAGTAGTACCTGGAAGGTCTGGGACGTGAATATAATCAGGATCCATTATGAGAAATTTCCAAATAATCAATAAAAGTATTATGTTTGGGTAAAAAAATCTGTATACTCCACAAGAGGAAGCTTTAGGGTCAAAGATATTGGAAGAGTGCATTGAACAGCATCTCAATTTTGGAGAATTAGTACATACATTGTCCTTTTAAAGTTTTGGAAGAGTACTGTAGTTAAACATGAAGAGTGGGCTTGTTTGTCTCTGGAATATTTATCAAGTTCTAAGGAAGCAGTGCTTCCTGTATCTGGCTGTGAGATGCACTGTGCCAGCGGGATTCTGCTTTGTGAACCAAGTCTCCAAGTGACATAAGAAGGTAGTTCACAAGTAAAGACAGGATTTTTGAATGTCAGGCTCAGACATTCAAAGGGGGTATTGTCTAGTGGCTCCAGTCTAGCAATAACATTGTTCCCATTTGGCCTCTGTAGTGTCAGATTAAAATCAGAGCGAGTGACCTGTAAGGCTCATCTAATGCACCCTGCATGCACACAAGAATCCAGATAACTATTGCTCCCTGTACTTCACACAATGATGGTTTATATTTACAATGCTAACTAAGCACCTATGAGAGTTTAGGGCAACCTTTGAACCAAAGCAGTAAGATTCACACTCACACAGTGCAGTTTTAGCATAAGGAAAATGTGATCATATTTTAATTTTTTGAGGATGATGGGCATGGATACAAGAAAATTAGCATTTCAACTAATTAAGTCCTAAATATGACTATAAGACTTTATAGCTCACCAGTAGGCAGGAGCAATCATCATTACTATCAATATTTTAAGTTGTCAAAATGGAGTTCCAGTGAGGGTAAGTAACATATCAGAATTCACTCAGATAGAAACTAACATGACTTTCCTTCAAGTCAGCAGACCACTGAGCCTGAATGTACAGCAGTTACCACTGGATCGTGAGTGGATAAATCTAGAGCAGTCCACTTTAGAGCCCAATTGGACAAGGCTGCTAGGTAAGTTCATTTACATATGTGCAGAGAGACAAAGAGAAATGTAAAAGACCGAGTGCAGATAAAGATATGTTAGAGATTAGGAGAGAAGCATAATAGGGCTTGCTTTCATATAGTAGAGTTTCATAGAGTTCATACGCACCATCACAGCTGATGGTCAGAATAATTTGTTTGAGTTACATTTGTTTGCATTAGATGCTGCTATTGATAACGGTGGCCAAGCGGGAGGGGATGCTACCTATTTGATGTCAAATTTCTACCCTTTCTAGCACTTAACTATTGCTTTCAGAAATGAGCCTCATGTCTCTTCCAGTCTCTTCTTTATGCATTAACTTTTTTTTTCCCCTTCTGGTGATGGCTGGTATCAAACTTAGGACATCTTACTTTTGAGACAAACATTCTAGAATTGAACTAATTGCCCAGCCTAGACACACTTTACAAGCTTGTGTGTTCCATGTCCCTCTTTTATATCCTATGGAACATCCTGCAAGTTCGAAGTCCAGACACCACCCAGGCTGCACTCCACACGTTTCTAAGGTCCCAGTGAGACTGACCAATGTTGTGTGGCAAGAAGCCAACGCTCTTATTTCCTGAGGTTGGATGGCTGGGAGGCCTCCTCCTGGTGTCTCGGCCTGTTTCCCAGCACACAGCTGCTGTGCTAGAGGCTGGGTAAGTGTTGCAGCATTTGACTGGGAAACCACACAAGTGAGGGTTGGAGGATGGAAAGGCTCCTCCAGAATCAGCGTCAGGGAAGAAGGATGCAGACCATGGCAACAAGGAGCCTGGTTAGCATCTGCCAGGATGGTGCCTAGAGAGTCCCATCCAGGTAACAGCAGAAGACTTAAAGTCTAGTTGGGTACTGGTGTAGAAAGTCCATTGCAGGGGGGATGTGGGTACTGGCATTAAGGGGATTTTTGGAATTCTCTAGTTCCTTTGCTCAGGCATCACACAGAGTAAGTTCTCCTTTGAGGGGACCTGGCTGTCACTCTGGCAAACTGTAGGCCATTTTTTTTTTATTTTCTCCTTTGTTTCTCCCTAATATAACCAACAGCTGTACAAATCTGTTACACTTTTTGGATTTTATTTTTTTTCACACAAGATGCACATCAGAATTCAACTGGGGACTCTACAAAATGGTCCAAGTGGCCCCAGGCCCTAAAAACCTCTCATTTGGACAACTGCAGGATGAAGAACTAAGGACATCCCTTCAACATCTTACAGTTTAAGGATGAAACTGGCCAAAATGACCTCCCCTAAAGAAATGATGGGAAAGAAAATATAGTGAACCTAGTGCTGTGAAGAAAATTAATTCTTTCACTGACACACGATGATAATGACATTAGTTATCATTCATTAAATGATTAAATGCAAAACAATTACCTCATCCATTTATGTCATTAATTCAATAAAGATTACATTGCCTTCCTCTCTTTCTCTCTCTCATTCTCTCCCTCCCATCACCCCCTCTCTCTGAGTGTGTGTGTATGTGTGTGTGTGTGTGTGTGTGAGTGTGTGTGTGTGTGTGTGTGTGTGTGTTGCTGAGGATTGAACACAGGGCCTCATATGTGGTATGTGCTAGCTCACTAAGCCAGATACCCAAATCATATTATATTATTTAATTCTCATAATAACTTTTAATAAGATAAATTCATTCATTCAACAAACATTTATTGAACACCTACTACCTGCACTCCTCAAGGTGCAGGTAATATAAGAGTGGACATATAGGATGTACATTCTAACAGGTATGAACAGAAATCATGAACATGTAAAATTGTCATATTCTAGATGTTGACAAGAGCAGAAAGCCAATTTAAGCAGGATAAAGAGTGTATAGAATAATACCTGAGCTATTAGATTTGTCTTAGGGTTTCAGAGATGACAAATCATGATCAAAAAAAGCTTGGGGTAGGACAGGTTTATTTCATCTTACAAATTCTAGACTATCATCCAGGGAAGTCAGGGAAGGAACTCAAGACAGGAACCTGAAGGCAGAAACTGATGCAGTGGTCATGAAGAAATTCTGCTTACTGTCTTGCTCTCTATGGCTTTCTCAATCTAGTATCTTAGAGCACCACCCACAGTGAGCTAGTCCCTCTAAATAGAAATCATCAATCAAGAAAATACCCCCTAGACTTGCCAACAGGCTAATCCCATAGTGTTATTTTCTTAATCGACATTCTCTCTTGCCAAATGACTCTCATTGCTATCAAATTGACATAAATCTAGTAAGCACAGGGGGGCTGTTCACAAAGTCTTTCCCTGAGCCAGTAATTTCAAGTATATTCTCTGCTTTCTCCTGTGAGATTCAGGATATTGAATATTAGTTGAGCTCCTTGGTCTGTTTGGAGTTGAGTTTATTCAGGGGCAAGAGACGAGGATCTAGTGCCACTCTTTTATATGGAGCTATTCAATTTGATCTTCACCATCTATTGATGGTTCTCTGACTTCTTTAGAATGTATTTTTGACCTCTTTGTCAAAAACCAGGTGTTTGTAGGAACATGGTGTTCTATGCAAGGCTTCAATTCTATTCTGTTGATCAGCATGCCTGTTTTATGCTGATACTATGCTGTTTTTATTCCAGTAGCTCTGTTGTATAGTTTAAAACAGGAATGGTTGATACATATATTTATTTATTTTTTTTTTTAGGATTGTTTAGCTATCTGGGTTTGTGTTTGTGTGGGGTTTGTGTGTGTTTACATATGAAGTTTAATTTTTTTCAATTTCTTTGAATAATTATATTAAAATTTTGATGGAAATTGTCTTGAATCTGTAGATTGCTTTTGGTAGAATGGCCACTTTCACACTGTTAATCCTACTAATCCATGAGCAAGAGAGGTCTTTACATCTCCTGATGTCATCTTCAATTTCTTTCTTCTGTGTTCTAGTTTTTATTATACAAGTCTTTCACTTCTCTTGCTGATTCTAAAATTTCTCATTTGTTTATTTTTAAGGTTATGGTTAATGACATTGTTTTTCTCATTTATTTTTAAGAATAGTGAACACACTAAGTCTGTCACTAAGTCTGTAGGAATACTAGTGACTTTTGTGAGTTAATTTTGTATGCTACTACAGTGCTGAATGTATTAATCAGCTGATTCTTGCTGAAGTTTTTAGGGCTTTTCGTCTATAAAATTATATCATCTAAAAGTAAGACTATTTTGACTTCTTTCTTATTTGTATTCCCTTGATCATCTTCACTTATTGATGTAGACAGAAATTCAAACACTATGTGAGCAGGGATGAGTGGAAATCTTTGCTTTTTTTCAGACTTTAGTAGTAGGTATTGCTTTGAGTTTCTCTCTGTTTAGAATGTTTCCTGCCAGCTTGCTATCAGTTTCCTTTATTATGCTGATATATATTTATCATATTCCTTGTCTTCTCAAAATGTTTACCATAAAGAGATGTTGGATTTTGTTAAAGGCCTTTCCTGTATCCAATGAGATAATCATTTGGCTTCTGTATTTTAGTTTGTTTATGTGGTGGATCATATATATTTATATATATATATATATATATATATATATATATATATATATATATAGAGAGAGAGAGAGAGAGAGAGAGAGAGAGAGAACTATTTCTGCATGTCTGGGTGAAGTTGACTTTATCATGGTGTGTAATCTTTTCCATATGTTCTTGAATTCAGTTTACAAGTGTTAAATCGAGCTTTTTGTATCAATGTCCATAAGAGATATTGACCACAAATTTTCATTTTGGGTTGAGCCTTTGCCTGGTTTTGGTATCATGGTTAAACTTGTTTCATAAACAGAATTTAGAAATGTTCTCCAGTTTCTATTTTCTGGAACAACTTAAAGGCGTATTGTTGTTAAGTTTCTGAGCATCTAATAGAAATCCCCCAGCTGAATCTATGTGAGCCACAGTAATGACCTGCCTGACAATATTTGCCCACGAGTCCAATAGTAGAAGTTACCAATCACTTTTTAATTAGATTTAAGTGCACTCCATAAGACAGAGCTCACTTCTGACACTGTTAATGAGGCCAGTTAATGGAGCCTCGAGGAAAACATACTATGTTTATTCTGCTAAATGGGCATAGTAATAACAAGACCCCCAATGATTTGGTATACTAATAGAGCACAATAACGATCAACCTCATCAGAGAAGCTTCTGCTTACAAGAGATGCACCAAACACAGAGACCCTTAACTAGTCCAAAGGCAGAGAATAAGAGAGTTTGGAATGTTTGTCCCTAAGTAGGATGTCTGCCATCACATCCTTCCCTCAAGACTCACGCATGAATCTGGGAAGAAGAGAGGTCAGAAAGATGGTTAGGAGACAAAGGTGGTGGATGACTTTAGGGAAACAGTGTTTTCCCCATGTAATAGGATGGATACACATAGGAAGTCACAGAGATTGTTCAGCATGTACAGCAATTGCACAAGGTCAAGCCAGACAAGAACCCAGCATGGGGGAGGGGAGGTGGATATAAAGTCCCATCCTCTAGCTCAAGAATATTGGCATTTGGTTTCTGCTGGGAGAGGAAAGTCACTTTTCTTCAATGGAGTGACACCCAAGGCAGGCCCTAAGCCCATACGTAGTTGCTTAACACTGACTGTAGTTGTTGAATTTTGTTTTTTAAGAAATAGCCATGCAGGTAGGCATACAGTCAGATAAAATATGAAGTTGAGGGATAAGGGGGTGAGGAAGGATATTGGGGAAGGTGGTGAGAATCTGAGAGCAGTTGGAGGAGTAGAAAGGATATAATCAAAATAAACTATGAAATTCTCAAAGAATAAATAAAAACATTATTTTATTTTAAAAATTGTTTTATTTATTCACATTCCAAATGTTGCCCCCTTTCCTGTTCCCCCTCCAATAGTTCTTTACCCCATTCCCCCTGCCCTTTGCCTCTGAGATGTTGCTTCCTATGCCCCTAACCTACCCACCCCCTCACTGACACATACTCCTCACCTCCCCATTTTACGCCCCCACACACATATCCCCCTTCCTTGGTGAATCAAGTCTCTATAGGATTAGGTACATCCTTTCCCACTGAGGCCAGACAAGGCAGTCCTCTGATACTTATATGCTAGGAGGCCTCAGACCAGTCTGTGAAAGTTCTTTGGTTGGGGGCTTATTCTTTGGAAGTTCCCAGGGGTCCTGGTTAGTTGACACTGTTGTTCTTCCTATGGGGTTGCCATTCCCTTAAGCTCCTTCAATCCTTCCCCTACTCTTCCATAGGGGTTCCTGACCTCAGTCCAATGGTTGACTATGAGTATCTGTATCTCTCTCAGTAAGCTGCTGGTAGAGCCTCTCAGAGGACAGCCATGCTAGGCTCCTGTCTGCAAGCACAAGATGACATCAGTAATAGTGTCAAGAGTTTTTTCCCCCACCCATGAGATGGATCCCATGTTGGACCGGTTATTGGATGACCTTTCCTTCAATCTCTACTCTAAAAACATTATTTTAAAGAGGAGTACAGAGAATGTTACCCTGATTTTAGCTAAAAGGCTAAGAAACAAGAATATAGGGAATGCAAGTAGCAAAGGAAGAAATGTCATTTTGTAATGGTTGGTAAGTACTGCCATTCCCTCATAAGGAGATTTCTAAACAGAGGTTTAAGGGAGTAAGTCATCTAGATGAAAAGCATTACAGTCAGGAGAATAAAAGCAAAAACACTGAGGTGGGAGTTTGTTTAGTGCTGGAAGAACAGCAGAGAGGCAAGTGACTACAGTAAGGCAAACTTCTTTAGGAAGGCCAGAGGGTCAGAGAGTGAGGGAAGACCACAAGATCAGTAGAAGCGTAAAGCATGTTATGCAGTGAATGAGGCCAGAGGTCCAGGGAGGGCTCTGATTGGAGGAATGACTTGGGTTGGTGACATTCTGAATGTGGGAGTTAGTGTGAATGGGCCCAGAACAAATAAAACATTCACATACACATCTAACATCCAAATCTTGGCTTGGATAGGTTGGATTTGGGGACAATTTTCTTGAAAGAAAATAGGTGTTTTAGAGATACAAGTTATTAGTATCAATAAATAGATCAAGATTAGGTTGAAATAATTTGTGATAAAATATGTCAAAAAGGGTAAAGACTTGTAAAAAGGGCACAGAGGTCAGCATGAAGTTCATATCTAAGACAATCTTAAGAGCAAGATAAACATGGAATTAAGTTAAATCTACACCATAGAATATAAAGACATAATTATGTAATTGAATAAATAGGTGGGGTAGAATGAGCTGCCACTCATTACAGAAGACCTCAAATTGGTAAATATAGAATAAGGGGCAAGGGAGATGGCTCAGTTATAAAGTCTTTTCTGTCTGAGCATTAGGACCTGACTTCAGAACCTCAGATGTAGTGGCATGAACCTGCTACTCCAGCATGGCAGGAAGGGACTCTGAGGGTCACTCACCAATCAGTCTGGCCAAAATGGTGAAGTCCGGACTCAGTGAGAGAATCTCTCAAAAAATAAGGTGGAGAGAAATAAAGGAAAACATCCAATTTTGACCACTCCTCTTCATTTATACCTGCACGGCTTATAGTGCACGCGTGCACACGTGCACACGTGCACACACACACCTGAAACATATAGAATAAAATACAAAGTTAGCCTTGGAAAATGAATAGGAAAGAACACTGCTACAGTTTCAAAGTGTAACCTCCAAAATACTGGCCGGTTACAGTGGAAAACCTGACGAGCTGACAGAAGTGTGGGATGGGTCACATCAAAAGCAGCATATGTCAGCAGTAGGTACCCTACACATGACTGAGAACACTAGATGTATCAGTTCTGCAGTATACTTACTAAAGCAACCTAATCTGGAACTGGAGAGATAGAATAGTCAATTCAGCAAAGTCCTTGCTACAAAGCATGGATCATTAGCACACATATGAAAGCCAGAGTCTGGAGAGATATATGTAGGCAATCCTAGTGCAGATATAGGTGGTTTCCTGAAGCTCACTGGTCAGCTAGTCTAGCTGAATTGGTAAAATTCAGGTCCAATGAGAGGTTGCCTCAAAAAAATAAAATGACCAAAAAAAGACCCATATATGCACACACATGTAGCTGTATACAAATATACTCATAAACACAAACATGTATATAAATATGCTACATACATACCATCAAAAGAAATACATAATCTCAGTCATGGGAAAGTCATAGCATGCTGTTGGAAATTTTATAATACAATTGACAAATATTCTTCAAAATGTTTCTCAAAAGATTAAAGACTAAAACAAACAGCAAAAAAGTTTCCCAAAAGATTGAAGACCAAAACAAACAGAAAATAAAACAAAACAAAACAAAACAAAAAAACTATCACAAACTAGAAGAGACAAGAGAAGCAACAGCTTAGTACAGTATGATATCCCAAGTTTTATCCAGGAACAAAACTGTACACACAATGCATTAGAGGAATGGCAAATACCAAGCAGAAGCTGTGACCAGTGACATGCTACATTTATGCGTTTTATGGCTCTAGTCATTATAGATCAAACCTATGGTGACACTGGGCATATGGAAACTCACTGTGATGTCTGTGGAACTTTTTACAAAGTCATTGTCATAAAGTAAAAAGATAAATTATTGAAGGACAGACAAATTCTAAGGCAAACGACATGTTCCTGAATAGACCTTATGTGGACAGATGAAACTCAGGTAAACCGCTAGGAGATTCTCATAGAGGAGAGCCAGCAGAGAGTGGAGATGGTTTGGCCCAGAGGAAGGGGGAGGTGGTTGGATTCTGGAAAGCTTTAACAATAGAGCTATCAGTATTTGCTGGTTGAATGATTTTGAGAGAAAAAAAAACGATTAAAGATGACTTTTATTGCATCTAATCCAAGCATTTGACTGAATGCATTTATAAAGCACTCTACATTCATTATTCCTAACACTCAAAGTTCTGTCATGGAGCCTATTTTAACTAGCAGCAGTAATAATTTCCAAGTATTTGTACTGGGCAATCTGTATGGACTGTCCCATCTGCTCTTCCCCTTCCCCTGCTTGGTAGGTGTTCTTGTTACACCTATTTAACAGAGAAGAAATGAAGGCAGAGGCTGAGCAGCTTCAGTATGTGCCAGCATGTGAGTAAGAGATTTTTGTATGGAAATATCTAGAGCCTGACTCTGGGGCCCACACAGTTAACTGGTGCACTCCGCTGTCTAATTTTACAGTTGAGGAAATCGACATTTAGGAGGTTGGATAATCTGCCACGACTCACACTGTTCCAATGTGGCAAAGCCAGGATTTGGTGCCAGCTCTGATTCCAAAGTCCACGCTCTTCACCACTCTGCTCTGCTGCCGGAACAGGAACACTAGAATGGAGGGTGTTAGGTGCTTCCATGGCAAAGCCTGCATGAAGCCTAGGGCTGTCGGTGAAGCACAACTTAGGGGTAAATACAGTGGTATCACAATATGTATGTAGGGCAGGGACTTGACTGGTGTTTTCATTCAGTGTTTGTATACTGATTAAGACTGTTCCATGGCCCTGAACAATGAGGAGGGGATGCTATTATCAGGCTCAAGGCATCAACATAGCTCCATATGCTGGAACCACATGTACCCAGAAATCCTGCTATGCCCATCAGCCTCTCTGGTTAGCAGCCAGCTGGAGAGGAGAGAAAAATCATGCACTCATTTTAATGGGCCAAAAGGTCCTTGTTTTTACCTTTCTACTCTATTAAAGGCATTGTTCACATATTTTTATTCCCCAATCATAAAGAACTATTTTCAGTCTCTGAAAAATAGAGCTTTCTTATAACAAATAAGAGGACACCCCAAAATAACTAGCCCTGAGCACCATGGAAATAATTTGCCCTTAGTACTAAGTCAGACATGATTTTGGTTGCTAAATTATTTTATTTCACTTCTAGTCTGTTTTATATTTAGCATGTGAATTGTATAGGTATCTAAATTATTGCTGAGGTGTCAATTATTTGAAAGAACTCTAAAATAAGACTTTCCAGATATGAGCCTGGAGTCTATAGCCTTCTTTCTTGAGCATGGTACCTCCTTAAAACAGAGCCATAATCTGTAGAAGGGGCCAGTATATGCATTTCCCATGAGTATCTCACTGGGATTAAGGAAGACACTATATGTAGAGAATTTAGTGATAACTTCTGACTCTTTGGTTGAGGATAAAGAGGCTAGACCTTTGAATGAAGTCATTTCCTTTCTCTCTTGTCCTTTCTGGGGACTGAACTCATATTATCAGCCAACAAGAATACTCTGGGAAAAGAGAGGTCATCACTTGGGGGTCTGAAGGAGGTGGAGGGTGTTTGTTTTTTTTGTTTTGTTTTGTTTTTTTTCAGAAAAAGTGATCATTTTGGTTTTTATGGTTTAGCTCATAGCAAATCAGCCCAACAAAAGCTTGTGTTTTTTATTTTCCCATTCTCAAGGGGACGCATGTTCAGAGTCTCCAGTAAATTGGACTTTCAAAGGTAAATGTAAATTCTAGTGTTAATTTATTTAGAGTAAATTATTCAAAGAGTCATATGTCAGCAAACCTCATTTTGTGGCACTATATTAATGTCTTCCTTAAATACAGCTCGCCCTTTCTAAAAGCTGTTTTATGGGTCCAGGAAATCTGTCTATTACAAAGAAGTGCTTATTGTAAAGGATGTTTTAGTTCTTGGGTTCAATTAGGGAGAGAGCCAGGGTCAATGGGAGCCCTATGTGTGAACAACTTTAATAGCTGGGATGTGGTAGGGAAGTGGGAAGCCCACTAAAGCACATGAGGTTTCTACCCGGCAGGAAGTGACTTGAAGAAAGATAAATGAATCTTGTTCACATTTTCTCATCCTTCAGGGATCTTAGTGACAGTGTCTGACCAGTCCACTGGAGTGGAAAAAAAAAAAAAAAAAAAAAGAGGGAAAGTTCAGAATGGAGGCTTCTGGGTCCTAGAGCCTTCTCTGTAGTTCTCACAAGGCTGGAGTTTCCTCCTTGCTGAATGTGAGAGAGCAATATCTATCTTCCCTATATAACAGTTTATGATTAACACCAAACAATGGGCCATGAAAGAGATTGAAAGATTCAAAGACTAAGTATAGAGTAGTGTATGATATTATATTTATGATATCATCCACTGTTTTATCACCAGATCTCAGGTGCACAGGATAAAATTACTTTCACTTCTTGATTCCTAGGTCCTTCATTAAGAAACGAGTTAATACCTCCTAACCCAGCTTTGTTTAGCTCTACTAGGTGTTAGAGCAATACTAAAAACTCTGACATGGTCCTCACTCTAACAGAATATTAGACACATACAGAAACACTGGTTAATCTCTGTCCCACCAGGACCAGCAGTATTCCTGGTTCTCTCCAGGAGTTCAGTTGGTTAAACCAGTGAAGAGGAAACAGTGGATATCAACCACCCATAGCACTTCAGTCTTAGCATAAGAGCAATTCTTAGCCCTAAGGTGGCTCCCCCAGGTAAGGACAGTTCTTTTATGTACCACAGCTTGTCCTTGGTCTCCAAGGCAAGCCTTATCTCTCTGTGAACGTTGTTTGTAATGAACATTTATTATTTTCTAAGCACTTGGCAAAGTTCCTTTATCCTGTAATCCTCATTCTGTGATGTGGGCACTACAGCATTACTATGCTTATTTACATATGGGGAATCTAAGTTCAGAGCTGTGATAGAGCAGGCCTCCCATCTCAGAGCTTCTGAAATGCGTTCTAGACAGTCTAAATAATTTTTGCTCAAAGGCCCACATCCTGTCCACTGCAGTATTATGTCGGAGGAAACATTGTCTTTACCTCCATAGCACTAACCAGCATCTTACATATGCCTCTTACCTTCTTGACAAATACCTGTTGAAGAACAAGACATTTTTTAAACCAATGGCACTGGTTTATAGAAGATTAAAAAAAAAAAAAAAAATCACACTCCCTCCTGCAACAGCACTCCCTTCAGCAGCAGAAAAGGGCTCATTAGAATGGAACACCAACCTCTGCCCTGGCCCCTCCCAGAAGCCTCAGCCAGCCCCCTTCCAAAAGATTCGATGGCTAGAGCTAAAAAGATTTATAGCCTCCTTCAGCTGCTGACGATGTTTCCCTATTGATCCCGCTTCCGGAGCTCTGCTCAGGGGACAGGGAGTGACCAAAATGCTAAATTTTTACCAGGCTCACTGCAAAATCAGCCAGACAGTCTAAGCCTCCTTTGGGACCCTGAGCTGAAGGCGGAGAGCTACTGAGTCACACATTTCCTCCTAATGCACAATGGGCAAATACTCTCCCTCCCCTTTACTTGGGGCTTCAAAGCCAGTTTCCAAATTTAATCTATAGTCTCTGCATAAAGGTTTCAACCTTTCTCCTCTGTTGAGACACTCAGTCCATCAGAGACCACTGTCCCATCCATATTGCAGCACAAAAGTCCCTCTCATATTGCTAACCTGAATTAACCAAACACATGTTTTGCTTTCTTGCTGTTATTTAAATACTCTGAGAGCAAGGGCTGTATAACCCCAGTAGCTGGAAAAGGTTCTGATGTAAACATAATGGGTTAGAGGAAGGCACACTGGTCAGTGTTTTCAGCAGGAGACCAGGCAATGAGAAGATGTTCTACCAGATAAGTGTTACCCATGAAATTTCAGTTTTAAGATTCTTAAATTAAGAAACAGGATGTGTTTCATGTTTAGTTTAGATAGAAGACATTTTGTCCACTGTTAAGAACTGTGTTAGAGATGTCAAAATATACATGCACATGGTCACCCTTCCTGTGTATCATACCCATGACAGACATCATTAATTGCTCAACACATATGATTTCATTGAGTACCAAGGTAGGCAGTACCAGTCGGGGGGGGTGTGCTATGTAGCTTCTAGGAGTAGTATATCACAGTGTGCTTTGTATCATAGATGACACCACAGTTTTTAGTGGTTTGTATATGCAAATTATCATTACAGTTTCCTATGAAACCATAATTTGTCAATTCATTTAAAAACATTTATTAAGCATCTATTATATACTAGGAATATAGAACAAGTACATACATATAATGTATTCTTTATATATACATAGATGTAGATAGTATTGAAATACTTGCCTCATGAATATAAACATGTATGATGTACTCTTCAAGACAGTTCTTGTCTAATAGAGGGCATGGGTACATACAGATACATACAGTTGATTTACAATGAGGTAAGGTGTCTGACAAAGCTATAGGAAAACTTCATCCAAAAAAAAAAGTGCTCTGGTATCTTCCGGTAATCACCATAAACTGGTAGCTTGAAATAATAAAAATCATTATTAATGCTTTTGCTGTTGTGGAGACTTGAAATACAAAAATCTTACCTTACAGAAGCTTCTTGTAGCTGTCAGCATTTCTTGGTGTGTGGCCTCATCTCTCTCTAATCTTAAACTTCAGATCTTCAAGTCTTTCTCTGTTTTGTCTTCCAACTCCCTTCTCTGTCACATTCTTTCTCCCCATTGTAATGACAGACATGACAGTGTCCCACACTCCTCTAGCTATCCCAGGAGAATCTCCCCATCGCAGGGTACTTAACCACAACTGTAGTCTTTTTTTAAATTTAAAATAATATTTATAGATTCTGGTGGTTTGGACGTGGATTTATATGGCAGAATCCAGCACCTGAGCCAGTGACTGGTTCATTGTATATACTCAACAGATGTTCCATGAATACATGAAGTTGAAACTAACCTGGGAATACAACAGTGAATGGATAGAGCGCTACGCACTACTTGTATGGACAATTTATGGGAAAAAACATCTCATGGCAACATCATATGCTGCAAAAGGAAGCACAAGGACTAAGAATAGGAGACATCAGATTCACCAAGCAGACGATAGACAGTAAGACAAGTACAATGTTGGGCAAAGATGCTGAAGAGAAGGAAGTCAGGACTGGCATAGGACTAATCTCTGCAAACTCACAGGTTACCAGTGGTCCACTGCAGCCATCATCTTCATCTCTTGCTTTGGCATCATTCAGCTTTAGAGTTTCTGTTCTATTTCTCTGCTTACATTGTCTTTCCATCTTTTTTTTTTCTTTTTCTTAACCAGTGTCTAGACATTTTTTCTGGTCTTATTTAAATATTTCTTCTTTACTCTGCCTTTCCTATGGCCTTCCTTCTTCCTACAGAGCTCAAGAGACTACTTAGGAATGGGGAATAGGAATAGAGCACAGGGTGGAAGTGGGCAAGCTAATATTGAAGTTGTATCAAAGTAGCGTATTCTGTGTGTTGGTTTTGTCCACCCCCAACCCCCGTTTGTTGCATGTTCATAGCCCACTACAGGGCTTGCTGCCCAGCCGGCACTCAATTAGGTAAAAGAATGATTACACACAGTCAGACTTTTGCAGTAGAGCTCTGCTTATGCCACCAGCAGCCCCAAGTTTGCAAGTGACTTAAATTCTCTGTGACTCTGTGGCCTTGCCTATCGAAATCAGTCTACTCATGTCTGCATCTCAGAGAGGAGACCAGATGAGTCAAATCATTTAGAATTTTCCTGGGGGGCAGAGGTGTTTTTCAAACTCTGTTGGATGTTTGATCAAAAATTATTTTTAAAATTATAATCTTCCAAAGCATATAAAAAGATTCTATAATTACAGTGACATACAGTAAAATGCCAATGTGCCAACGTGCTTTCTACAAATTGACTTTAAACTCAGAAAGTGATCTGATCTAAAAAATTTAATATCAAACAACATTAAGAAAACCATCATCTATTCACTCGGGTGTGGGTCACGGAGGATTTCACTTGAAAACAGTGCATCTTCTGGGGAAGAATTTCATAATCTGTTCACACATTTGCAAAGAAGAAAGCTACTTGCCTTATTAGAAAGAATAAAAGTTTTCTACTAAAGAAAAAAAAATTGTGACTTGCTAAAATTTAGTGCTTTTCTTCTAGTGGTCAACTGCAATTGCAAATTGTGTGGTACCAAGGCAGGCCTTTAGTTCTTGCCCAGTAGAAAGTTGACCCAGAAATGACCAGTTGATAGGATTACTTCCTTTCTTCCTTCTTGTCCTCCCTCCTTCCTTTCCTCTCTCCCTTCTTCACTTCCTTTGATTGTTATTGTCTTCATTATAATATCCCCCTTAATGCTAGATTTTTAATTTAAATTTGATTTTGTTAGCATATGTTGCTTATATATAATAATAGCTGTCTTTGTTATGACTATTGCACATTCACCTATTACATATTCTGCTACAATAACCCATATTACTTTGCCTTCTCCTCCTCCCACTTCTGGTATTTTCTTTCTCTTCTCACAGTATTTTACTTCAATGTATGTATGTATGTATGTATGTATGTATGTATATTTGTTTATTTATTTATTTATTTATTTAATGACCCAGTAAGTCTTATTAGGGTTATTTACAGGTTCCTAAGAAGGGAGTTACTTAGAGGAACGTGGCAAATGGTTACACCATTGGAGAAAATAGAGCTCCCTCCCATAGCAACCATTAAAGGTCCACAGACACTCAAGGAGGAGCACGGGAGCCCCATGAGTCCCTCCCCTCCAGCTACCACTATCACCCTTGACCTGTGGTAAATACATACGGGTGCACATATGCAGACACACAAAGTCACACAGATGCCAGGAAAGCAGTCAGGAGATGGAGTGAGAGAAGAAGCCTAGTAAAAGAGGAAAAAGGAATGGATGGGGTGAATGTGATCTCCGTACATCACATGTTAGGGAAAAAAGAATTCCACTACAATTACCCCTATATCTGAAACAAGTAAATAAAGAACTATAAAAGAACACAATATACCGTTTTCCAGATGGTCACAACTCTTTGCCACATGTCCAGTGCACCTTCAGTGTTTTGATCTTCTCCTGCATCCCCGGTGTAGCTTTCTCATTCTGACATAAACGACACCTTTCTGTCTGGTGGCTGCCCCAAAGCTTTTCTTGTCTGCCTTTCTTAGGACTCAGGTTTCACACCCACAGATAGAAATCTTCAAAGAGAGATTGACCAACATAATAAAGTCACCAGTGCAGGCTTTGCAAAATGAAGTAACTCTTTGATCCCCCTCTGGTTGCCCTATAGAATAAAATGAAGTCTTTGAAGTGAAGATCAGAATGCGCAGAAGTGACAAAACAGGACCAGGGATGTTGCTGGGTTAAGATGAAGATGGGGCTGTTACTTTGCAAAGGGAGGACTAGCTCAGGCTGTTAAAATTAACATTAGGAACCAGATGATAATTCAAGCTGAAAGACACCCTTGCTATCCTGGCTGTGTGTACCAGTGTGACAACCCCAAACCATAACACATCCTGCCCCCAAGAACTTTCCAGAATGTAATCCAGATGCCACATAAATCAATATCCAGATTCGCTTCACATGGTCCACAAACGTACAATACCCTGCCTTCTAGAATTACACCTTGAAATATGTTTGCCACTGAAACTGTGCGTCACAAGTCCAAATGCCAGAATGATCCAAGACCAGCTCTGTAATGTGAGAGACATGTGATTCACACCACAGGAAGGGGGAATAAAAAATGTCTACCAAGCAAGATGGTTATAGGTTGCTCTAGGACCTGGGAAAAAGCTTCCAAAACCATTCAATGCTCACTGTGTTCTCTCTGAGTCAACTAGATATATGAAGGCCAGTTGC
>NC_034592.1:93403381-93446138 GCF_900095145.1 Mus pahari | reverse complement strand
CTCTCTCTCTCTCTCTCTCTCTCTCTCTCTCTCTCTCATGTGTTTGCATAAGTGTAAGTGTGTGTATGTATGTGTTTACAACCCTTGCTCTCCTGACCACTCCCTCTCCCTTTTCTGTCCTTGTGTCTCATTTCTCGGAAATCATAAACTCAAGGAGTTTCCCAGGTTATTGCTGGAGAGTCCTTGAGGCCCCCAATGATGGAAGATGATTTAGCAGAGGAGAAAAGTAAAGCTGTTTTCTGTAACTCTGAGATCTTAAAACATGTTGTTTTCCTCTTGCCTCTTCTTTTCCTTCATAGGTGTTTATCCTTGTGTGTTTTTCTTCTGATTTTGGTCCTACTCACTCAAAGCTGTTCTGAGACATGTCTTGCTATCTTATAAAGACTAGCAGAAATGTCTCTTGTTCTCAGGACATGGTCTGTGGGCATAGTGTGTCTGATTTTCATAGCCCTTTATCAATCCCTGATACAACATTCTGATCGTATGGGCTATGGCAGCCAATTGGAAGAATTGTATTTTTCTTGTTGAAAATAATAATGCTATTACTTGAAAAAAGAAATAACTACTTCAGGCCTGGGGAAATTGTTTCTTTTTGCATTTACAACCATATTTTTTAATAGCATGCTCATGGTTTTATTTCTAATTCCATCTTTCTTATTCAGAGATTACTTGCTTACTTGATAGTATAAAAAAATGAAGGTTGTGATTGTTCCCAATCCAACCCCATTGGCCCACACCATCTCTCATCCCTTAATTCTTTACACATAGCACCACCACAAATTTTAGTCCCATAAATATTCAGTGGTTACTTTAATAATAATCAGATGTGCTCTGTTATGATAATATGTCTTAACATGTATAACACATGCCAGAGAAAAGTCAAAAACAGTCAAACAAACAACCTTTCCACTGGGCAAAACAAGGTTGCTAGTATAGTTCACAATCCACTGCCTTTGCCTTTCTTGCTATTTGGTCCATTTAAGAATTCTACATATATTGGATATTAGAAGCCCAGAAACTCAGAATACCCAAGATACAATTTGCAAAACACATGAAACTCAAGAAGAAGGAAGACCAAAATGTGGATACTCCGATCCTTCTTAGAAGGGGAAACAAAATACCCTTGTAAGGATATACAGAGACAAAGTTTGGAGCTGAGAATGAAGGAAGGACCATCCAGAGACTGCCCCACCCAGAGATCCATCCCATAAACAACCACCAAACCCAGACACTATTGCAGATGCCAACAAGATTTTGCTGACAAAACACTGATATAGCTGTCTCCTGTGAGACTATGCCAGTGCCTGGCAAATACAGAAGTGGATACTCACAGTCATCTATTGGATGGAGCACAGGGTGCCCAATGAAGGAGCTAGAGAAAGTACCCAAGGAGCTAAAGGGGTTTCCCCATAGAAGGATCAACAATATGAACTAACCAATATCCCCAGAGCTCCCTGGGACTAAGCCACCAATCAAAGAAAACACCTGGTGGGACTCATGGCTCTAGCTGCATATGTAACAGATGATGGCCTAGTTGGCCATCAATGGGAGGAGAGGCCCTTGGTCTTGCAAAGATTCTATGCCCCAGTATAGGGGAATGCCAGGGCCAGGAAGAGGCAGTGGGTGTGTTGGGGAGCAGGGGGAGAGGGAGGGGATAGGAGATTTTCAGAGAGGAAACTAGGAAAGTGGATAACATTTGAAATGTAAATGAAGAAAATATCTAATAAAAAAAGAATTCTACAAGTTGCAGCGAATTAAAAAGCCAAGTTCTTACTATGCACAGGGTTGCAAAGTGGTAATTTTTTCCTTTTAAAATTATTTTTATTTCTCTGCTTAAGTTTTTTAAATTTGGGAGAGAGGCTTTTGGTTTCGTTTTGGTTGTTTATTTATTTATTTACATCGCAAATGCTGTCCTCCCTCCATTCAACCCTCACAGAGACCCTTTCCTCATCTCCTTCCCCTTCTCCTCTGAGAGAGCAGAGGGCTCCCTCCTGGTATCTCCACCCCCTACCCCAGAGCATCAAGGCTCTACAGAGTTAGGTGTATCCTCTTCCACTGATGCCAGACAAGGCAGCCATGAGGACTGAGTTGTACATCTGCAACTTCTGTGCTAGGGGCCAAAGTACAGCTAGTGAATGCTCCTCGGTTGGTGGCTCAGTCTCTGAGATTTCCCAGGGATCCAGGTTAGTTAGCTCTGTTGGTCTTCCTGTGTGGTTCCTATGCACCACAGGCCCTTCAATCCTTTCCCCAACTCTTCCATAAGGGTCCCCAATCTTGGTCCAATTTGTAGCTGTGGGTATCTGCATCTACTGCAGTCAGTTTCTAGATAGACCCTCTCAGAGAACAGTTATGCTAGATTCCAGTCTACAAGCATGACAGAGTATCATTAGACAGGACAAATTTTGGGTTGAAAGTTTTTCGGGTGGGTTGGTGTCCTTATCCCTCCCCTAGGGGGTTCTGCTTGTCTATAGGAGGTGGCCTCTTCAGGTTCCATATCCCTACTGATAGGCATCTCAGTTAAGGTCACCCTCATTGACTTTTCTGAGCCTTCCCCATCCCAGGTGTCTGGGACTTCCTAGAGATTCCCAACCACCTCATCCCCAGCAGCTGCAGGTCTCCCTTCATTATCCTGGCCCTCAGGGTCTCGCTCCTGTCTTTTCCCACACCTGATCTTGCCCCATCCTGATTCTCCTCCCCCTCTGCTCTCCAACCCAGATCCCTCCCTCCTTCTTAGAGCCAGAATTCTAAGGCGACCTTTTGCTGTGTGACTTCCCGGGGAGACATGAACAGATGTCTATTTATCCCAAATACGCATGAATGACAGGCTTTAGAAATGATTCTATCCAAGTCTATCTTGGTGAAAACACAAGTTTATTGAAGTTACTTACAAGAGCATGGGTGTGTGTGTGTATGGATTACTTACAGAAGCCAGCATCTACTTTACTAAAAGTCGACCCCAGCACATGGTGACCCATGAGAACTGCATTAATGGAGTTCCCTCTGCAACTTGCCCTCAGCTCCACTAAAGAGTTTCCTCCTGCCCAGCAATCATTTGCTGCTTTTATAACCATAGAGAACCTTGAGAATCTCTTAATTTTTTGAACTTCCTGGGCCTTCTAAGTTTCCTTAGCTTCTTGAATCTTAGGAACCTTCTTCTTTCCAGGAGATACCTCAAATCAGAGGAAATAGAGCATGCTAAAAGGTATGGACTACTTTCTGGCTTTAACATTTTTTTTAATGTTTCATCTTCTCCAAAGTTCTATGATTCTATAAGGGTGTGTTATAAATATCTGACATTGTTTTAAAAGGCATGTTTTATAGTGAACTGCAATCTCAAGGCAGTCATTTATTCTCAGACCAGTTATAAGTCTCTTCAGTAAACACTGCTCACTTTAAAGCAAAATAAAACAAACAAACAAACAAACAAACCCACTGACAAAATAGCAAGTACCACAATGATCAAGATGGACAGCAGTGGTATTCAATGGGAACAAGCAAATATTTAGAAGTCAATTAAATAGGCATATCATATTCATTTAACGTAACAGGAGTGGTTGCTTTTGTATTGGGGCCAGTGACATCTCTAGCCAGAGGTTTTGTCTCATGATACCAAATATTGTTTCTTTCCTATGGAGAAGACCTTAAATGTAATTTAAAAACAGTCAGTTGCAAACACAACAGTTGTGCCACTATTTATTGCCTAGTAGGTTGTTACTGTAGCACATAGGACCTGTATCTAAAAATGACTGCCAGCAAAAATTGTATTCTGGTGACTTGTGTATTGTCTGCTGGCATAATGAAAGCCAGTAGTTAGTGTGTCAGAACCCAGCTCAGTCACAGTCTGAGCATGAGGTGTCTTCAGCAATAAAGTCTTATCATTTATATAACAGTTATGACATATAAACAACTCCAGGAGCAATAGCCCATATTGATTTGTGGGTCACTGCACACATTTCGACCCCGACAGTTTTTATGGAGATGGCTTTTGATGCTAGACTTGACTCAGGCTCAAGTAGGAGCAGGTCCATGTTCTATCCTGTCATAGCTACTCCACTATAGGATCTGGTTCATCAGTGCTGATAAATTATAAGCCTGGACTAACTTTTACACCAGCTCTACCTAGATGCTGAACAGAACCTAGTAGGGAGGGGACAATAATCTTTGTCCTCCAAATGATTCTTTTTGTTTGTTTGTTTGTTTGTTTTTGAGACAGGGTTTCTCTGTGTAGCCCTAGCTGTCCTGGAACTAAATTTGTAGACCAGGCTGGCCTCGAACTCAGAAATCCGCCTGCCTCTGCCTCCCAAGTGCTGGGATTAAAGGCATGCGCCACCACACCCAGCCCCAAATGATTCTTATAGGGAAGGATTGTACACAGCATACCTTGGGAAAAAAATACCCATTCCTACGACAAGCTTTGTCTTCTCACCTGCAATATCTCATCACTTTATGTAATTTGATAATTATTATTCAGGCTTGAAAGACTTCCATGTGTTAATTAGACAAATAGGTTTTTTTCATTGCATTATTTTTATTGAAAATAAATTATTTTCATGCAACATATTCTAATCACAGTTCCCCTCCCCCAGCTCCTCCTAGATCCTCTCCACTTTATCACCCATACAACTCCATGCCTGTCTGCTTGCTTGCTTGCTTGCTTGCTTCCTTCCTTCCTTCCTTCCTTCCTTCCTTCCTTCTTCCTTCCTTTCATTCTTTAGAAAACAAAACAGACAAACACAAAAAATCAAATAAACCAGAATAAAAAAAAATAACAAAGTGAAATAAACACACACACACACACACACACACACACAAAATCTCTGAAAACAAACAACTGGAAACCACAATATCCAAGAAAAAGACCAGGAAAGACCAAAAAAAAAAAAAAAAAAAAAAAAAAAAAAGCCCAAACCAAATAATATGCATTAAAAGGCCTACAAAAATAGCATTGAATTCATTTTGTACAATAGTTATTTCTTTTAAAATACATATTTTCATATGTACTCATAGCTTGCCAGTTACCAGCTTTGCATTCAAAAAACCTGGACAGAGTCCTGTGTCTCTTTTACTTTATTTTTATTGATTTTCTGTTTTTATGAACATGCTTTACACTAAGTCTTCATCACCTAGATCTATCAGAGCCTTTCTGACACATGTCATGACTCACGTCATAAGATGAAGCTCAGCTTGTTGACTAAACTCGTGTTTAGCGTGTTCACTAAAACTCTATACTGTTATCAGTATTCTTGTTGAAATAACTTCTTTTCCTTTTAAACTCTTACTGTAAACATAGTACTAGCTGGCCTAGTGAACTTGATATTAAGTCCCTCCCTAATGCTCAATAATAATTGCTTTTCCTCTGCTTTCTCTAGTCCCTGATATTTCTGGGCACCTTCGTGGTGATAATCAAGAAGCCCTCATGGTTTATTTAACCATCCCATTGGATACTGATTTCCTTCATATTGCTTCACATTGTTCAGTAGTTATATCAATGAGGGATAAATAGTCATATTATTTCAGTTTCATGTTTCCATGGCACTTAGACTAATCCCTCCTATCATATAGCCCCATAATCTAGGCTGGGCAGGGTTTTTTTTTGTTTGTTTGCTTTTTTTTGTTTTCATTGCTTAAAAGTCTTTATCAATTCAAGAAATTGAGATGGAAGCAATCTTTAATTGTCATAGATTTCTATACTAGACATCTATTAAGGCTTCGCTTTTCATATTTAACCATGGCCTGTCCCTCTGTTTATTAGGAGTTGTGACTGAGGAGGATGACCTCCCATTTTTACACCTCTTCTTCATTGTCTAATTCTCCTCATGGGACAATTTTACAGGTGGAAAGGGATACCCTCTAAGGGGCTGACACTGGGGATCATATGATGCCACCCCACTTTTTCCATTCATTCCCATAGAGTGTCTCTTGAATCCACCTGTCTCCTCTCAGTTTCCATGCCCCTATTTATTTTCTGTTTTTTTTACAGTGTCTTGTCAATTAATATTTTCATGTATACTCTCTCAAATTGTCCATTTTACAAACAGGTATATTTGAGATATGAAATTTTAAGATGATTATTTGTGGTGGTTGGCACTTACAATTCCAGGGGTCAGAACTGAGGGCAAGAGAAACAAAAAATTCTAAGTCATCCTAGGCTACACAGTGAGTGTGAGACCAGCCGTGGATAAAGAGACCCTCATCTGTAAACAAAAGAAGGAAAAAAGAAAGGAAAGCAAAGAATGATGGGAAAAAGGAACGAAAGATATTAAGAAGATAAACTCACTCAGTTGAAGTGCTTGACTTGAAAGCACACGAGACTGAGAGCATAGACAAAACTCCAAGTGTGTTGGTACATGTAATTCTTTGCTGGGGGTTGGGTGGAGAACAGATCCCTGAGACTCCCTGATCTATCACTAGTCTATCCAACTTGAGAAGTTCTAGGCCCTGTCTTTAAACACAAAAGGGCTGGGCCAGTGAGATGGCTCTGAGGGTAGAAGCGCTAACCAGAAAGAACTCACAACCTGAGCTCTATACCACATCCCATGGCGAAAAGAGAGAACCAATTCTTGAATGTTGTCTTTGAATCTCAAAACACATACTGTGTGGCACAAGTGTGCCAGAACTCAGTTTACACATAAGCATGTACCCACGAATATGCAAACACACACACACACACACACACACACAATTTCTTTTCAATGGGGAGAAAGGTGGATGGTACCCAGGGCATAACATAAGACAACTGAGACTGTTCTCTGGCCTCCATCTACATACATACACATGTGCACACACAAACATGTACACACAAAGTGCTTGCTTTCTTATATAACACCTTGACAGCTTCAGAATGCATCTAGAGCAAACTCATTATCCCCAAGTTCCCCTCAGGCCTTGCATGGTAGTCTCTGCCTATTTCTCCAGAATGAGCAACACCACTCTCCCTGTCTTCTGTTTTCTGTAGCAATTCGGATTCTGCTACTGTTTCAAATTCTACCTTGGAGATGTACCCATTTCCCCTTTCACAGGACTGTGTAGTATAACTGTACTTGGAGCCAAGCAACTGCCATCTCAGGGACTTCAGCTATGTCCTCTTGCAAAAGGATTATCTCTTCTGAGCAGAGGTTATCATGAGACTCTCACCTGAGTTTCTAGCTTCTCTGTACTGCAAATTATATACTTTACTCTGCCTTAAATACATGTCCTTTCAAAGTGGCTAAAGTATATAGGCTGGGGGAGACTGGTGTTGGGGTGGCATGGAAGGGCTGCACATATGAGGTTACAGGCAAGCCCTCATCCCTGCTAAGTGATGACTTTCCAGTTGCTGCCTGTTGGAAGAGGAACAGCCACACCTCTAAATAACTCCTCACCTGTGCTCCATAAGGAAGCCCAAATACACTCATAGAATTCCCCAGAGTGATCACTAGTAGAATCATTCCTCAGTTTGTTGTTGGCACCTTAAGAGAAGGATTACACATTGCTTATGCCCTTGCCTCACAGGTCAGCTGAAATTCACTCTCGTGACTTTTCTGATTCCTCAACTATAAACAAAGATCTCCCTCTCTCCGTCTTCATTTCCTTTCCTTTACAATAACTATGAACATTCTGCAGAACTGTATTTGTTTTCTATTTTTATTTTCCACTTGACTGAAAACTCTATAAATATGAGTACTGTGTCAAGTTTACCATCATCTGCATGACTTGAGATCTATTGATGAGGCTCATCTTTCAAATGGATGATTATTTGTTTGGAATTTTAGTAACCCAAGTCCAATCCTGGCCCCTCAACTTCAACAATTGTGAAGACTTGAGCAAGTTCCTCAACCTTTTCTCAGTTTATCTAATTATAAAATGAGAGCATCTGGAAGCTACTGTGAAACTTTAAAGGAGAGACTCTGTGAGGAATAGTTTATACCACCTGGCACATATTAAGTGCTACCTGACTTTAGATGTTAATTATATCAATGGAGGAGTTTCTGACTTTGGGTCTAAGAGTGTACAAACTTGGACAAAAGTCAAGTAAAGGATTGGTTTCATTTCTACATAAAGTTACATGGTTACTGATTGACTATGACAATAACCTTATAACCTTGTCTTTTCCAGAATTATACTCTACAAATGGATGAGTACAGATGACAGTGCTGTTGTCTATCCCATTGCTGCTTCTCCTCTGACTGATGATAACATGCTTCCCATCACATTCTTCCAGTGGGGACTCATAATCACCTCAGCCTAACTATGTCTTAATGCAGATCCCACTTTCAACATAGTAAGATTCAGATTCATTGAACAATCGTGGAAAATCCACTCTATTTTCAGAAATTAACTCAGCACTGAGCATATAGATTAATTCATATAAATGAAGAGAAGGGAATGTTTCTTTTTATCAGAACCAAAGAACAAACTGTCTCTTCTCTACTTGAACTCTGGCTGTAGCATGCAACTATGCAGATGTTTTATGAGAGAAAGTAGAAATAGATTTAGAAAAAAAGTTGCCACAGAGATAGCTCTACAAAGGTATCATTTAATTGCTGTTATTCCATGCCTACTAGTCACTGCTATGGTTTGGACATAGTTTGTTCCCACTGAAACTCATTTCTTCTTCCAGCTCCTGGCAATAGGAGGAAATTTCCCCTAACATTTAGGTCTAAGTCAGGACATAAAGTGCTATGCAGCATCTCAACCAAAACCCAATGGCTAGTTAGCTCTTTAGAGGCCACATGGCCTTGAGGGTTGAGAGACTTGGACTGTGTTTTCAGCTTTGAGATAACATAATGACATTTAGTCATTTATTAGAAGAAAAAAAAAATACTTGAAGGGGTGGGGGGTGAGGAGTTTGAAAACATTTTTTGCCAGTAAACTGAACTTCACATTTGAGTTTTTGTAAGTGGGTGGAGTGATGTAAACTCACCACTCCCCACGGCAGGATGGTGCCACAATGGTTCCAGTGAATAGGCTTTTGTTTCCACAACATTATTCTTCCACTGTCTTGCCAGTTGGAAAACATCATGTGTTTTTCCTCTAGAGATAGGGGATCAATTCATTTCTCAAGTGTGTGACAAAAACATCCATTGCCCCGGATCTGTAGCCCTATATTGGATGTTTTCTGTTACTTGGCCCTAAACTCCAAAATGGATGAAGGCTTACCAGGCCCACCTGAACAGAAGAAGCAAATGCTAGAGGGCAATGGAGTTAGTAGAAGGATGAATATTTTTGGTCCAACAACATTCCTCATGTATTTACTTGGAAAGTTAAATCTGAGGCAGATTGCGTGTAGTCAAAAGAATTCTTGAAATGGCACTTACAAGGTTGATGTTGAAGAGTGCACATAGTTTGCTGTGTGCAGCCTTATACATATACATGTATGACATGCAATGTATTTGGTGATGTAGAGTGGTACTTAACAAGGAAGTCAAGAATGTTTGAAGAAAATAATCTATTTTGCTTAGAATAACATTCACTGAAGCAAGACAACTACATCATGAAAGGCCAGAGGAAACTGGGTCCACAAAGAGCCCATAGTAGGTTCATGAAATCAAATTAGAAAGAAGCTTCTGTACAGATCTGAAAAGTATCGCCAAATTATTATAATTCCATGCCTAATAGTCACGCCTCTCAATTTGGTATTCTTTTCCTAAATGAAGCTCCTATCATTAACGGTGTTTACAGTTTTCATACTGGTGGGGTGTGGCTCAGGACTCTATTATGTTTTAAATACAGACACCTAGGAGAACAGCCAGGAAGCTTGTTCAAAGTCATAATAGTCTTGGAGACAAAACTCGTCTGTATCTCTCTATGGCTACAGTGGTCTGTATGTTTGTACTTGAACTTCATATACCTGCCCAGGGGTGTCCCACTGTAAGAAATGCTCTTTATAGGACACCTTGAAAAAAGCCAATATGTGTATCATAAAATGATTAAATGAGTATCTGGCTGCCAAAGCAGATCTGCTATATGTTGGCAGGAATGTAAGGCTTAGAAATGCCATTCTTTATATCTGCTTTTTTCTCATGACTTCTCTTGCTCCCTCTCCCTTCCTTTTCATTCACTTCTTTATTTAAAAAGTTATTAATAAAGTTTGATGTTTATAAATTTTGCCTATGAATTTCAAAGAATTACACATACACCTACTATATCTATCTATCTGTCTATCTATCTATCTATCTATCTATCTATCTATCTATCTATTCATCAGGGAGTTGGA
Organism: Mus pahari; assembly: GCF_900095145.1. Classification (NCBI taxonomy): domain Eukaryota; kingdom Metazoa; phylum Chordata; class Mammalia; order Rodentia; family Muridae; genus Mus; species Mus pahari. The sequence continues at coordinate 93,435,943 of NC_034592.1, read as the reverse complement.
ATTTAAGACCTTATGCAAACATTATACCACTGAGCTATTGATCTATATCCCAAGTCTCCGGTATGATAAATTTGTATTATTTTAAGAGGCATGAAGACAGTTTATAGATTCAATTCCATGAGTCATCAACTTGGGTGGTGAAGAGTCGTGAATGTGGACTTTTCCTACAGCTTCTGAAAACCTGAAGGTTGATTTGGGTTTAGAAGAAGGTTGGCTGACATTCTATTGGACTGTGTACTTCTCAATATTGGTGGGTTGGAGTCATAACCTTGGGCTCTTGAAGGAGGTATTTTGAGAGGAGGAGGAGAGGTAAATCTGATGTAGTACTCAGTTCCTGTGAAAGAACTTACCTTGAATGAGACAAATTAATTTCATAAAAAATGGGGCTCATTTGGTTAATGATTGTAAGCAAATTGTAGTAATGTCACCAAACAATTTTTTGTTCTTGCTTCACTGAAATCCTGATAGAATCAAGGGAGAGAAGATAATTTTGAACCTATGCTCTTTTTATGTATTAATAGTATTCAATGCAAAACATAAGTTATACTTGATTTATAGTATTTTAAAATTTCATACTTGTGTTTCTTCTCTGTCTCCAATTTGGTCAACAAGAATTGGTGAACAAGGGTTGTAGAATGGACTTTTTAAAAAGAGCTTCATCTAACCCTTTATCTTACTAGCCATTTGTTGGGCAAGTCCAAGAGTACCCAGCAAATGGTTCAACATATCTCCTGCAGTTGATTTAACAGCAGCCAGAGTATGCATTTGTTTCAAAATATATTCCACAGCAATGCAAAAAGATGCGTAATGTGAGCCACATGCACAGACTTAAATATGCTAGTAGTCATGCTAATAAGAACACAAAAGGAAATATAAAAGTAATATCAGTAATAAATTTATATAATGTATTATGTGCCTGTAATATTATCACTGTGCAATGTAATGAATGTAGAAAAATTACTGAGGTGTTTAACATTCTATTTTTCATACCAAGCCTTTCAAATCCACTACATATTTGTACTTACAATACATCTCAGTTAGGGAGGCCTATGCGTAAAGTGCAGATGCCCATATATGTTTATTGCCACCCAGAGTGGACAGGGCAAACATAATGAAGACACTCTTTTCTATAATCCATTTCCCATGGCAGGATATTTTCCATCTGCTATGCATTATTTATATGTAAGTTTCATGAAAGCAAAGATTTAGTTTATCTCTCTAGTACCTGGACCAGTGCTTGTTATGCAGGCAGGACTTAATGACTATTTGTTGGGCATGTAGCTTGTCTGTGAATGAAAGAACATGGAACATGGTCCACAATGAGCTGGGGAGGATGGCTCATATTTGTAATTGCAGTACTTGGGAAGTGGAGGTAGTAGAATCAGGAGTTCAAGGTCCTTTTCAGCTTCAGCTTTCTAGAGTTTCCTGAGGTCAGCCTTAATTACATAAGATTGTTTCTGGTTCCCTTGCTGTCTCTCTGCTGAGGTTCATACACACAGCCAGTTCCTGTCTCAAATACTTGAACTTGGAGTTCTCACAGTCTATAAGGCATAACTCTCACACTCATTCAAATGGTTTCTTTCTTTAATTGATAGCATTCTTGACCATTTCATTTAATACTGCACCCCTAGACCCCTGTGCAACTCTAATTTACTTTTTCCATGTTACAACTTAAAATATATTTACTTACTTACATTGCTATTTTTTTCTCAATTAGATTTTATGCTTCATAAAGTGAATGTTTTGTTGGTAATGGTCTATTTTATTCACTTCTGTATGTCTGCTACTTACAAAAATATATGGGCTGTAGTTAGGATTCAGTAAATATCAGAATAAATGATATTTAGAAATGAGCTCTTGTCTTGGGGAACCCTAGCTCCTTTTTCACCATGTCAAGACTATGTGGATTTAAGCAAATACAAACTATCAGACAAAAAGTTATGACAAGCATATAAAAAAAAAGTTATGGCTAAGCACTAATTTCATACCAGGCCCTGGTCTGCAATTATACACTACTTCATCCTTACATCAGGTATTCTTATCCATTTTCTTTTAGGGGTGAGGTTGAAAGAGGCTGAATTTTATCATCTGTAAAATGAATAAACTGGAGCTAAATAATCCCCAAAGTCTCTTTTTCTCTCTAAACTTCCAAGGTAACTATGTATTTCTGTTGGTACAAATCCACTTATTTACTCACCATAACTGGAAGGAAGGGAGGAGAGGCCCAGATCATCTACAAAAATGTGTATTTCACCCTACTGCTAGGGAAATTGTCTTCTGCATTATTGAATGCTGGAATGTTCATCTAGTTTGCCAAATCTTGGATAAAGTCTATGGTGATCAGAGACCCCACAATACGCTCATTACACTTGTAGATAATTTTAAATATGGAGCAGGGTGGAGCAAAAACTTGGCAGTTTACAAGAAATACCATGGCTAATTACTTTGAGGGAAGTTGGAGCTTGGTGTTCAATATTGTTTTTCTATTAGGGGTAGGATTTAGGGTTGTTGTCACCAACGTTCTTTGCCTTCAGCTCAGTTATAGTCCTTCTTTAGCAACTGTCCGTATACCTCCAAATACCAGAGTGAGGTAACTCTCCCATTTTGCAGAACGGAAGGAAGACTCAGAGAAGGTAAATCGCACAACAAGCACACCCAACCAGCAACTGACTGGGTTGAAAATATGAATGGCAATTTATTTAGTTCCCAAACCAGTAATTGTCCATTGTGTAGCAATTCCTGACCATGAGCCTAAGGATCAGGATTGTTTCAGATTTTATTTAGAGGATTCCTTCCCTTAATAACAAATGTGGTAGATGAAACCTGAAGGTGTATCATATTCTCATGGTGTATTAGTTATCTGCTTGTTGTATTCAAGCGCCCAATAAAAACTATAAGGAGAAGTTTTGAATCACAGTTTCAGGGTACAGTTCATCATGGTGGGGAAAGAATTGGGGCTTGAGCTTTCATCAGTTGGTTATAGTGCAAGCTCAGCCAAGAAGCAGGGAGATGTATACCCTTTCACACTTGGTTCACTTTCTCCTTCTAACTCAGTCTGGACCCATGTCTAGAACATCTAAGGTAGATAGTCTCATTTCAATAAACCTAACCTAGATGGTCAGATTGTTTCTCCTATGGTGATCCTAAATACCATCAAGTTGACAAGATTAACCATCACACATGTCATATTTAAAATTTTATAAAAATCAAACAAGATTTTGCAAACAAATAAATGAATATTATCATCGGGGTAATTGCATTACCAGAATTTGTAAATGGCATGAATATGCAAAAGAGTATAAGGAACAGATGGAGTTATAAGTACTTCTTTGCATTTGATACAACATGATGACAATATTTTTAGTGTTTCAGGCATAAAGGCATTGTGTATTAAATTTTAAGCTAAGACTCAGATGCAGTAATGCTTAGTGATTACTGGTCTCTATAGCTGTTGGTTGTTGAACTGGGGATTGTTGTGCATTGAGCTTCTCTATAAAACAGAGTAGTACTATGACACCTTCTTAACAATACTGTTTGTAAGGATTAGGCTATGAGTTTTATGCTATGCCAGTCTCCGTTATGAGCCCTCTGTGAGTACACTCTCGTTTCATTTAAGCTTTACTGAAATACATCTACAACAGCTCTGAGAGGTTTATTTTATTCACTGCCATTGGCACAGTTATGTAAAGGATAAAGCAACGGTGTCTGGAACATTCTAGAAGCTCAATAAATATTTATTTAATGAATCAATTCCTTGAGCTACGTGCCTGTATTGTCCTCATTTCTCAGACTGAGAAGCTTGGCTTTTGTTCATTGTTCTCAGACCTCATGACTCACATATGTGATTTGGCGGCATTTTAAAATATAGGATAATCATGTTCATTACCTTGGTGTGCTGATAGTTTTACAGACTATGTAAGGCCAAAGCTCCTAAAAATGAGTGCATTCAGCTTCTTAAAAATGAGAGTAAAAAGTCTAATAAATCACAAAGCCAGGCATGGTAGCTTATGCATGCTATCTTAGTACTTGGAAAGCTGAGGTGGGAATATTACTGTGAGTTTGAGGTCAGTTGGGCTACACAGTAAGTTCAAGGTTAACCTGGATGACATAGCAAGCCAATCTCTTACCCCTTCCAACTTACAAACTACAGCTATATTCAGCTATTCATGAAGCCAAGGCTGGAACTCTGGAGTTCAAGGCAGCCTTAGATAGCTCTGTCTCAAAAAAAAAATGTACTTGAAATGCTTTATAGACTCACATTAATAACAAGCAGCTGTATGACTTCTAAGCATGATGACTTTGCTTTTATATCAGTCTTAATGTACGTAAAAATAAACTATGGTTGATTTTTTTTTAAAAGACAAATAGAGACAATAGAGATGGCTCTAAATCTGTGCTAATTAATTTTAATAACTATAAAAATCATTAAGTTTCCAACTGTGGATACTCTTACCATTTTACGGTATAGATTACTGGAGACATATTTGATACCTGGTTGGGATATGTCAGTGTGCTGGAATAAACTGTACACCATGCAGAACAGTGAAGGAGCCAGGCCTTGGATAATGCATCAAAGGAATTTAAGCAAGGTAAGTATGACACAAATGTTGTACATGAAAGACTGGAGGGGCACCTTGTATTAGGATGGATTGGAACAGTACTAAAACTACCTTAGAGTTCCCCCAAACCATTAGATAATTATCCCAAACCTTGATCTCACTCATCAGGACACAATGAGTGGGAGGAAATCTAATCCAGGTTAGTAAACTCCAAGTGGCCTCCAAGCACCCTCAGCCCAGGTAGGAAAGGCTAGATGGTGCATCTGCCTGACCCCAGGGATATTGATAGGGTCCTTTGCAGGGGAAGTGAAAAATTTGATCTGGGATTTGCCTGTGACTGTCCCAAGGGATGCTGTGCACTCATGAATAATCCAGAAGGAATTTAGAACCCCAGAGTGTCTGCTGCTCCGACATCGGGTCTGGGTTGGCTAACAGAGTAATCAGACTGGTGTAGTGACCTATGGGGTCAGCCCAGCGCAGCACAAATTCCCCAGTCCCTGTTCTGCAGCTCTATGGCAACAGACACCTGGGATATGCTGGGATTGTGGTAGAGAAGGAAATCGCTCGAGAGAGAAAAGTAAGTGAGACAGAAAGGACTCAGCTAAGACCAGTGGGACACAGGGTCTTGCTTTCCCTGATGACAAGCTGTGGGGTAGTGAGCCAGGTGGGAGCAATCAGATCAGCCTCCATTACTAGAAAGAGTCAAAGAATGTGGCCTCAATGCACACCTTATGTTTCCACTAATGAGACCCACTGGAAAGCAGGACATGCAGAAAATGGTGCTTGTATTAAAATTCTGGATCTGTTTAGATAAGGATGGCACAGAGGACAGGTGTTTCTCACTTTGTTGGTTTTTGGCAGTTGTACCAACAACACTATGTCTACATGTGTAGATGTACTCAGGGCAAATGAAAATGAGTCTCAACTCAGTAAATTCATTGGCTATGTCTAAAACTAAAGCAAGCAATACTGAGCAACAAAAGGAGCAGACACAAAGGTCTCTCCTCCCATTGAAGGCCAACTAGGCCATCCTCTGCTAAATATGCAACTAGAAACAAGCTCTGGGGGTACTGGTTAGTTCATATTATTGTTCCACCTGTAGGGTTGCAGAGCCCTTCAGCTCCTTGGGTACTTTCTCTAGCTTCTCCATTGGAGGCCCTGTGTTCCATCCAATAGATGACTTCTGTATTTGCCAGGCACTGGCATAGCCTCATAAGAGACAGCTATATCAGGGTCCTGTCAGCAAAATCTCACTGGCATATGCAATAGTGTCTGGGTTTGATGGTTCTTTATGGGATGGATCCCCGGGTGAGGCAGCCTCTGGATGGTCCTTCCTTCTGTCTCAGCTTCAAACTTTGTCTCTGTAACTCTTTCCATGGGTATTTTGTTCCCCATTCTAATAAGGAACAAAGTATCCAGATTTTGGTCTTCTTCTTGAGTTTCATGTGTTTTGCAAATTGTATCTTGGGTATTCTAGGTTTCTGGGCTAATATCCACTTATCAGTGAATGCATATCATGTGTGTTCTTTTGTGATTGGTTTACCTCACTCAGGATGATATCCTCCAGATACATCCATTTGCCTAAGAATTTCATAAATCCATTGTTTTTAATTACTGAGTAGTACTCCATTGTGTAAATGTACCACATTTTCTGTATCCATTCCTCTGTTGAAGGACATCTGGGTTCTTTCCAGCTTCTGGCTATTATAAATAAGGCTGCTATGAACATAGTGGAGCATGTGTACTTATTACAAGTTGGAACATCTTCTGGGTATATACCCAGGAGAGGTATTGCTGGATCTTCCAGTAGTACTGTCCAATTTTCTGAGGAACCACCAGACTGATTTCCAGAGTTGTTGTACCAGTTTGCAACCCCACCAGCAATGGAGGAGTGTTCCTCTTTCTCCACATCCTTGCCAGAGTCTGTTGTCACGAGTTTTTGATCTTAGCCATTTTGACTAGTGTGAGGTGGAATCTCAGGGTTGTTTTGATTTGCATTTCCCTGATGATTAAGGATGTTGAGCATTTTTTTTCAGGTGCTTCTCAGANATTCAGTATTCCCCAGTTGAGAATTCTTTGTTTAGCTCTGTACCCCATTTTTCATAGGGTTATTTGATTTTCTGGAATACAGCTTCTTGAGTTCTTTGTATATATTGAATATCAGTCCCCTATAGGATTTAGGATTGGTAAAGATCTTTTCCCAATCTGTTGGTGGCCTTTTTGTCTTATTAACAGTGTCTTTGCCTTACAGAAGCTTTGCAATTTTATGAGGTCCCATTAGATGATTCTTGATCTTATAGCACAAGCCATTGCTGTTCTGCAGAATCACTTTCAGATTGTGTATCCTTCAACAAATTGTATCCCTTAGCTGGGCTTCTGGTATATGCCAGGATCAGAGTTGTATAGCACAGTGATTAAAAGTTATACCTATAAATTTAGTCTACACAACTAGCTGGTTATGCCAACATGGTAAAACAACTTTTCCGTTTTTTTATTCCTTCTAATGTCATATTCAAAGCACCCATTTTAAATGAGGAAAGAGCTCGTGGATGTGAGTAGGAGTTGAGAGGATGCCATATGATAACGTATAGGTAAAGCTACACCTAGTGCTTGGCACAGAAAATCATTCAAAAGATACTAGCAATGATTATCAGTTAACAAGAGTGATTAAATGGGAAAACATGGAAACTGATAATCTATTTGTTGTTACTTGCTCTGCTTTTAGTGCCCCAGCCCCTTGCATACTTTCCTTTTCCATCTGGTTGAATGACTTCAAAATCTCTCATCTCATCGAACTTGACCTCCTGCCAGAAATTTCCTTTGTTCCAAGCTGGCTACAACTGGGAAGTCAACATAATGTCAATCAGTCCAATAGATGTGAGAAATGGGTCTTTGTTACCCACATGTACATATGATCTGGGTGCTAGGAACTCCTCTCCTGGATTCACACTCTTCTTCCCTGCTGTCACCCAATATTCAGAATGCTTGAACATCTCAAATGTGTGAGATATTATGGGAAATTCAAGCTCATTTATAGGCTCTCTCTTTTCCTCCCACTTGATGAATTCATTGCAACTCATATGCACATGTAACTCAGTAAAACATGGGGCCCTTCCTATGCTAGGCGCAGAAGCTCATGTTAAGCAGACATGTTATAGTATGTGATACCCCTTCACATGCTCTGAGTCCCATAGAATATGTGCTCTTCAAGAGAAGAGAGCTCTGTGTGTTTTTTATTTTTCTTCCTCAGACTTCTAGACAAAGTTCTGGTGGGTGGTAGACATTCAACAGACATGATATGTGGTAGACATTTAACAGACATGATATGTGGTAGACATTCAGCAGACATGATATGCGGTAGACATTCGACAGACATGATATGTGAGTGTGTTATGCTTCTCATTGCAGCTCGGTGACATGAGAAGGCTAGCTGTTATTCTTACCACATCCACATCTCTAGCAAGGAGAAATAAGGCTCAGTAGTAATGCTAAGAAGATAATTTCAGTCTTTAAGTCCATCTGCCTTCTAATAGACCATCATAACCTCATGTCCTTTTCCCAACTGAGTTTGAAGGTTTTCTGTAGTCTGAATGAGATTCCTCCTTGTGGATATGAATGCCTTTTAATTCTCTCTGCCATATTCTTTGTGTGAGCCTTTTGACTTGACTTGGAGTCTTGCTTAGTTTTTGGTTCCAGGCCACTCTGGCTTCAGAGTTGGCCTTTAGTTTTCTCATGGGGACATTTGCTTGTGCTCTGCTTCTGGAATAGTCCCCTCCCAATGCCAAGTTCTGCTAGGATTACCAACTCTTTGAGCCACCACAGATCTGGTGTATCAGTGCCAACACTCCATAAGGCAGACTATATCTGGACTATTGGACAATGTATATTTACAAATATTTTAAAGGCATTTGCCTTGTGGTTGATAGCTATCTAAAGTTGAAATAGACGGGAATTTATATTATGACTCGATAAAGAAAACTAAAGTTGTTTTGCAAATATTAGTTTTATAATCAGCAAAAATATTTTGAAGTGAAATTTAAAGCAGATTTTTATCATCATCTCAGTGAGTCATACAGGACATACTCCAGTAAATCATACACAACAACAGTGTTAACTTTGAATTATGCCACTTCATTAAAGGTAGTACCTATAGTTTACTTTGTCCATTGTTAAACTAGCTATGTGCACTCAGTGTCCATTTCAAGTTACCAATCTCTGGGCCTGTTCTTCTATCTTATTTATGTCTGTTCTCTTCTCCTTGGACATTCCTCTATGAGGCCCTTGTTGCCAAGTAAGTAGTCTGAAAAAATGAGCTTCAGATTTATCAAGTAAGGAAGAACCAGAAATTTGGGCTCCAAAGATAAGATAATTGTAATATAAAGGACACTTCTACAACTCCACAGTTTCTGGTTTTACCATAAAGCTAAATACTGCATATTCCATATCATGAGTCACGTATCTCAAATAATGACCTCTTGACCACATTTAGAAGAATTGTCTATGCCCTGAATTTAGCTTCCTTCTTTAGTGTTTTACAGAGGAGATGACCTGGGACTTTTTGCCAAGAATGGCTATCATGGGTTGTTTTCTTTGATTGCTTGTTTTGTTTGTTTATTTGTTTTGATTAGTGAGTACAGTCACGATATTTATTATCATTTACAAACCCCTTCATCATGGAATACCAAATTGTGTCACCCAGCTAATCTTGAATCTTCCTTACCTATCCTTAGCCCAGTTTCCAGTAATAATTAATGTCGTCATTGTTCCACAAATGTAGCCTTACCATCATTATTAATCATCAGTTAATTATGTTTCATGTGAGTGCCATTGCCTCTTGTGCATAGGTCACCCTTTCTTTCCCACCCAATCTGCTGAGTGCTCTGTCCCTCCTGGCCTTTTAGTGCCCACTGCTTTCTCCATCATCTTTTCACAAGAGGCCTTTTACCTCTTCTTATTTAACTCTATAACTCTCCTACTCTCAGTACCTCTGAGTGAGATGTAAGTCACTCCTTTTGGAACATCTCTGGAAGTGCCCTTTATTATATCTGAATTGGGACCCAATAAATATGTGCTGAAGAAATGCATGGGCACAAGAAAGCAAGGTTTAGGTAGTTACCTTGATGGATCAAATGCAGAGTGAACAAGGAAAGAAAGGTGGGGGAGAGCTCGTTTTACTGGAAGTCTAAAGGATTAGCACTTGCATCATGCAGTATAGCTGACCACTCCCAGAAGGGAGACATCCAAATGTAAGATGCAGAACATTAAATATTGAAAGCAAAAGTTAAATATTAAATTTTAATATGAAACATTAATGCCAATAAACAAAACCAGCCAGAAGGGGGACAAAATTAGGACCAGGCCATAGCCAAAACGGAGAGACTCATGGATTAGGCTGAAAGCTGACCATGACCTAGACTTTCCCAGCAGGGCCCATTGGTAACAGTCACACCCACCAAATTTCCCGGGAGAAGCAAAGGAGGAGGGAAAAAGCCTTTTATAACCCACAGCCATAAAACTCAAGTCTTTCCTACAAAACAAAGTACAGTAAAGTGTTTCAGGACCGCCAAGGCTTCAGAACTTGTGGTACACTGGAACAAAAATAGAGGCAGCAGAGAGGAAAATATGAGATTGCTGAACCCTTGGGGCAGGAATCCTATCTTTGTTTGCACTGTGTACTATAAGACTTGTGTGCAGGCAGCTTGGATAGAATGAGAGAAGAGCCATGAAAGAGGCAAGAACAAGATGCTTGTTCCTGCTGCCAACAACAACGCCGGCCTGTCTGAATGAGAAAAGGCCAGGAGAGCAGAACTGAAACCAGAGCACAAGAGGTCAAAGCTTCACCCAACTGAGGATACAGGAACACTTAGAGCTACCTTGACTGTTCAGGGTCAATGACCTACCAGGCATTGAGGGCTCCAGCAATATAGCCTTAAGGTTAGATGTCAAAAGTCTCTGGTTAACTTATTTTCACATCTAGATTCAAATGATACCTGATACCTGATCTCTCTCTCTCTCTCTCTCTCTCTCTCTCTCTCTCTCTCTCTCTCTCTCTCCCTTATTCTAGAATGAAAACTGGAGTTGAAAGACCAGATCAGATTCTTCTGTGGCAACTATGGTAAGGTATTAAGAATCAAAGTCCATGAATTACTTCATGGTTGTGGCCCTGAATGGTAAGGTCCAAACACATGGCTGTTTGTATTGCTTTAACCCTTGGAGGTGATAGGAGAAGTGAAGGATTCTGAAAGAGAAACCCCCATCACAGCAAGTGTCATATCACCAGTCACCCAGATTATAGGACATTTAAGAGGTCACTGAATAAAGCCTCTGTCTCTGCCATGTGGTCCTTAAACTTTGGAACAATCCTGACGGTGCAGAAAACATCAGGACAGAGAAGCACATTGACAAGCCTCCTGCTCCCCAAGACCCGTTTTAGTTTCTGGAGAAACATGGATATGATAGTACTGAAGTGAGGCTAATTCAGCTAGAAGGGTAATCTTCACAAGAAATTAGCAAGCATAAAAGGGGAAATGAGCCCAGATTGGTGGATTAATTTTAACCATATGGAAGGATTAGCTGATCGGTGCTATCAAGTAACCCTATCACATGAAAGTCAATCAGGAGACAGCTTGGGGAACATTGGGTTTTCTGAAAGGAAACAATGACAAAGTGAAAGGCAGAGCCCACACGATTCGATGTTGTATTTCCTTGGGTTTCTTTAGTCCTCAGATTTGGGGTGTTTTCTGCCAAATCATTTTGAGCACATTAACTTAGGCTCCCTCCTCTTTCTTCTGGATAGTCACGTGACAGCGGCACAAGTCAGCCTTGGAAGTTAAGATTGTCTGATAAGTTTCAGAAGAGAGCATGGTATTTCTAAATGGGGAAGGGCTTTGCTTTTCGTTGTGTATACTGCCTTACCTCTGTGTGGGGGTGAATATAGAATGAATATAGAATACAAACAGATCCTTTGACTGATCAGTGCCCTTCGTGCAAGTAAGACTGAGTACATGTTGTAGTGGCAAAATGAATTATTGTCATTCTTTATCTGCGACACTGAATTATTTTTGATGCCTAACAAAATGCAGGATAAAAAGATTAACAAGCCGAAGGGTCAGAGACAAGAGGCCAGTTTGGATACTGACTCAGTGAGTGACTCTCAGGTGAGGCCTCAATACTATCAGGCTTCAGTGTCCATGCCCAGAATGTATGAAACCAGATAGATGATCCTAAAACCACAACCCTAATGGCTCATACAGAAGTGATGTAAGGTCCCCATTAAAGTGAAGGCAACTTTGTACACTCACTCTTTTAAACAAAGTAGCTTTATTTCAATCATCTTACATTTTGGGTTATTGTGTAATAAACTTTATTTAAAACTGGATTCATGCTTCAGCAAGTTGAACCCTCACTAGACTATAGTAAATAATAACTAAAACAGAACACATTTTCCCCCAACAGTTCCTAATACACAGAGATAGTACATTTCCAAATGAGGGAGTTGTAAACTCTCAGGGAACTTCATTTTCTTGACATGTCATCATGGACTGAACAGGCAGTCCTTTGATATGGAATCAATGATGGCGAGACCCAGGATGTTAAGTGCTAGGGCAGCTTTGTGTGACACCATACCACGGACTTTCTCTGCCCGCTACTAGAAGCTAGAAGTCCAAGATGAAAATGGCAGTAAAATTTTTCTTAAGACTCTCTCTCTCTCTCTCTCTCTCTCTCTCTCTCTCTCTCTCTCTCTCTCTCTCTCTCGCTCTGGTCTGCAAAAGGCTTATAATCTTTTCTCTCCCATTTTGATTTCCCACATGCTCTTTCGCTGACAAGTGTCTGTGTGGTCTGGATAAGAAGCCCCCATGACCTCCCCAACCTCTTTAAGGGCCTTGTTCTCACTATGCACATATTTTGAGGTTATGAATTTGGGAGAGGAAATGTCACAATTTAGTTCATAACACCTGGTAGTCATAGAGACCACCCAGAGAGTCTCTGCTTCTTAAATTGCTTTAATACTGTTGAAATAGTAATATATGCACTTTGCAAAGATCAAGTGATTCAGAATGGACATATTCTTCTAGTTTTTTTTGTCTCATGAACAACTGCTATCAATTCTTCTTATACATCTTTTCAGAATAGTTTATGAATATTCAAAACAATAGTGTATCTCTCCCTAATATTGTATATACTGATGAGATTTATGACAAAACTCCCCCTGGCTCAACTCCAGATTAATTAAATTAGAATGGAGTATAGGGCCTCCCAGATGTCTTCAAGGATAGGGTAGATTTGAGAAACTGCTCTGGGTTCTTGCTGCTAACACTGTGGTTTAAGGAGTAGACTCAGAATGGGCTAGGCAGTGTTCAAAATGCTGACTCTCAGGCCCCACACAGCCTATTGATGGGAATCCACATTTTAATAAAACCTGTTCATGTCATTTGAGTATAGGCAAAGTTTGAAAAACTTTTACTGGAATTTCTGCTGGATCTATGAACTATTGGGTAAAGGGCTACCCTGAACAGGTCTGACAGGAAGGAAAGACAATGGCTGATAACTCCAGGAGTAGAAGATGGGTTTTCATGATAGTCTGTTATGGCCTACAAGCCCCATGACTTCATGTCCCTTGGGAAGAAGGGACAACCTCCACAGCTGTTTTTTTTAATGCCTTCTTTTGTAAACACCCAATGCCTAATTTGGAGCTGGCTGCTACCTCCTGGGACTCCAGTTCTGTGACTGGACAGTTGTTTGCTAGAGAATAAATGTGTGTCTACTGTGAACTGGAGGATGGCTCCTGTAAACCACAGTGAACACATTGCTGAATTGGCAGTGTGGCATTTCTGGGGCCTGGTGTAATAAATTACGGAGGCCATCATCCGTGGCAAATAACCTAGCTCGGCTGCCTTGCAGGCCCAGGAGGGAGAGAATCAGGGAGGGAAGTGTCATTTAGTCAATTAGCCATGGAATCAGCCTTCCTTCCTGGAGGGTAGATTTTCCTCTCTTCAGAGTCACAAACTCAAATGTCAAACAAGTTGTAACTGCCACGGATAACAGGCTAACTACAGCATTTGCTTTCTGTAATAGAGAGAAACAACTGGGCCATTTCAGTGTTACTGTTGGGGCTCTGGGATTTGGAATGGGGCCGGGTGGGCTGTTTGTTAGCAAATTCTTCACTGTCTCCCTATTCCTATACTAGTGCTGCTCTTAGACATCCCCAGTGCAGTGTGCAAAGCCAGTACTGGAGGAGAAGGGGAAGTTTTACACGAGGTGAATGTGATTAGATGCTGGCCCTAATTAAATTAGAGCATATTTCCAGCATCTCTAAACACACCTCAAAAAGCTAATGAGGACTTGGATTCTACCCAGCCCTGGAATGAACTGAGATGCCCTTCATGATCCTGTAATGCCAGGTGTTTGCCTCAAAGAGGCATTTATGACAGACACCAGTCTTGGCAATTCTTTTTGGCAACAGCAAATGATCCAGGGAAGTGACCACCTGTGGTGGGGGTGAGGGAGATGTGGCAGGATTGGGTGCCAAGAGCTTCTGTTAGTTACCTAAGATCACTTGGCATGGAGATGACTGGAATCACAAATCTCTGAACACGAGCTTCTAGATGGCAGGGTAGGTGTCACAATTTGTGAAGTGTCTTATGTGGAGTTTGGTGAGTTTTTTGGAGCGGGAATATAGAAGAAAGTCGACTGTTGGGTAATGAAAATGATTTTGAAGAGTGTATTCTACCATGTCTATTGCCCACCAGAGCAGTAGGAAGATTAAGGGGTAGGGATAGTTGACAGCACTGGATTTCTACCCAGAAAAGACTAATTAGTCTTTGGGAAATGCAGATGTCCAAGGACTTAGAGGGTGTATTAACTAAGGAAACCAGGTAAGAGTTGACTCCTTTGAGTTTGTCTGAATGACAGAAGCAAAGTTATAAGAGAAATGGACATTTTAAGTTTAAAAGCAGAATACAGTTAAACAGTTAAAAAAAATTCATGGAGTTGAATCAGACAAGAACATGAAAGGGATCAACAGTAGGAACAGAGAAGTTGGGGAGATGGCTCAGTGCATAAAGTACTTGCCAAACAAGCATGGTAACCTGAGTCTGAATCTCCAAAACCCATAGGAAGCCTGGAGTGGTAGCACATGTCTGTGTTATTATGGTGACATGGGAGGCAGAGATAAAAGAAGCTTAGAAGCTCCCAGGCTAGCTAGTCTGTCCCATACAGCCAGTAATAACAAGTTGGAGACGAGGATCTGGACTAGAGCTTGGCCCTCTGAATCACACAGGAACATAGGTACCTGCTGTCACACATGAGCATACAGCACACACACTATGCACACACATGCATAACCACATGCTGGCTTCTGTTTTCCACTGGCTTCAAGCTTATTCTGGCATCCTTTCTATTAGTTGTTTAAAAAACTAAAAGAGGGGTGAACATAGCCTTGGGCACAAATGACAAGCATCCTACTTTCTCTCCCTGCCATTAATTCGGCTAAACTGTGTACAGAAGGCTGTGGATACAAGTAAGTCCCTCCACAGCTCTGGCCATTATGTACCAGTAATACATTAATTGCATACTTGGGAACATGGGCGATGGCTTGCCAAACCCTGGTCAAAAACCACTCCTTTTATTTCTCAGAGAGCAGAAGAAGATTCATAAACTGTGACCTTTGACAATCAATTAAACTAATAGGTACAAATAATATAACCAACCATACATCATGTTTCAGGTATCATTCTAGGTACCATAAAGGTATTTACTCATCTAATTATTGCAGAAATGCTCTACAGTGGACACCAATAATATTATCCCTAATGAGGCAGCTGAGGTACACAGAGAAAAAGAAACATACTCAAGGCCACATCCTAGTGACAGATAATAGAATCCTGACACATTTTATACGGAACTGCATCTTGAGCTAAATTCCACTATCATCAATATTTGTAGTATTTCTTCCTAAATTTTTCTGGGAATTGGCAAAGCGCCTATATAGTAGATACGTTATAAAAGCCCTCTATATGTCTATATGAAAGGGGTACTAGGGCTAAGCACAAGCCATCTTGGCCAAGATTCTTATGAAGCTCATGGGCAAATTTTCAGGCAACATTTTATGCACGAAGCATCAGTGTTGATTCACATAAAGGCTACACAGTAAATGCCTCGAGGAATAGGACCAGAACTTTAAGACTAACCGGAGGTCCTTAAGATCTTGTTTTTACATAGACTCTTGCAAAGAAATTCAATCTGGATTCAGAAAAAATTAGTAGCAAATTTTGATTTCTTAGTTGTTTATTCCAAAAACAATATCAATAAAATTTATTTTATAAATCGCACAGACCTTTATTTAAACAAAATTCGTTTTGTTTCTCATCCCAAATACAGTCATACCTCAAAACCCTGCCATTATTTTCCGCTTTCCCACTTTCCCCGCAAACTGCCCTTGACGCTCTCAGATAGTCCTTTCCAAACCAAGAGTCTGAGAATACTCTTCTACGAAGAGATTAGGTAGTGGCGTGTCCCCTTCCCTCGTCCCTACTTTCCAAAAGACTTGAGAAATCTCCAAGACCTTAGAACTTGGTATCAGGAATGAAGGTCAGAAATCCAATCTCCAAGCAAAAGGTTCTCCTAGCACTGGTGGGCTCGAGGTTTGAGAGAACTGTATGGTACTCCTTATCACGTCATGACGTCGCAACCCTTTTCTATACTTTTACCATCCTGCTGTAACTTTCCTCTCGCCCACATCGGCTCTCCCCGGCCAGGTTTCCTTTAGAGCCCGCCAAGCTTCCAGCAGCTTCTAACAGCAATAGTTCTGTTAGCTTCCTTCCCTTCCTCATAGAAGGACTAGCACCGTGGACTTGCTTCCTGTTGGGTCCAATCGGCGTTTTCCACTTGTAATACACTTAAAAGAACTCTCTCCCTAAACTCTCTAAAGTGTGTGAATAGGACAGCCAATCTGTTAAAAATCAGTACCAACAGTTCGTACAGGAAGGATCCAGGAAGGGTGAGACTCCAGCTATGCCCATGAAGGGAGGGGCCTAGGTCCCTCAGCTCCAGAGCAAGGGACACCTGGTGGGAAGGTCATTTGGCATTCCCAAGTGTCCGTGAGAAGAGCTCCACTGAGGAGTGAGTGAGCCAGGTCCTAGCCCTTTTATGTCACTGACCACTCCACTGGCCTTTCTGAACTCCGTCTCCTCCAATGATTACACAGCTGCAGCTCTAAGGGTCTCTGCCCCATCCAGGAGCCGATGATATTAGAAACGTTGCATGTCCGACTGTCTAGGAAGCATCCTGTGGTAGAAACAATGAAGCGTGTCTCATTTTAGATTCCAGGTCATCCTGGCCAGTTTGATTACCTTCTCCAGCGTTATACTACAGGATAGTTCACTTTTATTTAAACAAGGTTGAGGTGGTTGCTAGTTGAGGTTTCTCACACATCTGTTAAGCAAGTTCCTGCAAGGTTTCCTGTTTGCCATGGACTATGCTAGGTACCTGCGATACAGCAGAGTACAGTCTTGGTGGATTTGCCATACGAATATTGTTCCTTTATTCATTTTAACACCTGCCCCCCCCCCAAAAAAAATAGATACTGAGCAGTTATCAACATATTATAAGCAAAGAAGTTATCACTAAGAGGAGTTGCATTAGATTTGAATATAGGTAACTGTTCTGAGAGCTTTCCCTCAGTAGTAGAGTGCCTCGTTTGCTTTTTCCAAGGTATAGGCTGTGAGCAGGGCCTTCTCTTTCCAAGGATAGCTAGACTCCAGGTGTCCCCACCTCACTGAGACGAACAGAACTTTTTTACATCTAATCACTTCCATTCTGGTTTTCAGCTGAGTCCTTTCTTAGGCCTCTCAACTACATTCAAGATGCTTACCTCGTCTCTATAGGAACCCACTTCTCAGCATTCGAGGATCTTCTCTGCTCTCTCCAGAAAGAATTGCCTCTCTCTTTTCCAACAGGTCAGTCAAGCTAAGGACTAAGACTGGTAAGCCACCTCTGCTGCTTCTACAATTCATCTTACATTGAAATGCAAACTTACATTCCAAACCCACCCCACCCAGGACCCTGAGTAATCACATAAACTTGGTATTCACCTTGGAGCCCAGACCTAGAAAGAAAGGAGTCTATGTGGCTTGACATGTTTTATGCAGTCTTGGGTCACAGTTAAGCCTGCTGTTGTTCACATGTTATTGCAGTGGAAAGAGAAGTTAGACCAACACCAAGCCACAGCTACAGTTAAAGTCTGAACACAGTTGTATGGCCCAGGTTTCATGCTGGTTGTATTTTTTTCTTTCTGTCTTTGTTGACTTTTGTCTAGTTTAGTTTGGAGCTTTGTTTCCTATAAGTGTTTGTTATTTTGAGACTGGGTCTCATAGTCAGCTGGCTTTGAAACATGGTCTCAACCCCTTCATTGGTGGCCTAAGGCAGCCATACTCAAAGCATGGGCATTTCCGTAATTTCAGTTATCTGTTCTTTAATTCCAGTTATCTGTTTGCTATTTTCATGATTTGGGGGGGGGTCACATTTTTTATACATTAACCTTATAATATTTTTCTTTCAACTTATAAATTTTTATATATTATATCATAGTTTATAAAAATAACATAAAATAATGGCTTGAGAATTCTCTATCCCCACTCTGTTCTTCGTCAGGCTTGGGGCAGT
This sequence comes from Mus pahari, assembly GCF_900095145.1. NCBI lineage: Eukaryota > Metazoa > Chordata > Mammalia > Rodentia > Muridae > Mus > Mus pahari. The sequence goes on along the minus strand of NC_034592.1, from coordinate 93,417,722 downwards.
TAGGAGTCACAGTTGAACACCTTCTTGCTGAGGTTAACCCAGAACCCTCATCCCATGCTGTTGCTCTCTACTTAGAAGCTTTAGGCTGGGCTGCAGCAGCTTCTTTGGTCTTTCTTGCCTAGCTAATTCATGCCCAGATGCACACACTATTGTCCAGACTCACCCAGGACCCTCACCTTCTTGTAGTCTTCTTGAGGTTCACCACATCAAGGTCCAACAGCAGCCAGAGTCTCTCTCTCTCTCTCTCTCTCTCTCTCTCTCTCTCTCTCTCTCTCTCTCTCTCTCTCTCTCAGTCCAACTCATTTCCCCTCCCCTCACACCTCCCAATCCCAGGCTCATATAGGAGATAAGGCATGCACACACCCTCCTGTGAGTCTGATCCTCACCTGGCACTTTCCACCATGATGTCCCTCTAATCCCAGGTAGGAGCTGCATCTATGAATGTTTTTGCTGCACACATCCCCATTTGTATCCTTTCTTGTTAAGTCTGACCAAGGCCTAGGCCCAACAAAGATCCACTATCACATAAGTTCTCAGAGTCTATTTGGTCCCTTACCCCACTATGATTTTCCATGCCCGGACCTAGCTTGAACCTTCACCAGGGGATCTTCCTGGACTTACCCAAACAATCTCACACAACCCTCAAGACCTGCATCATACTGGTTAGCAGTGACTTGGAGTCACCCCAGTTTCTTCAATAAACAAAAAACACTGAGAAGATCAAAGGAAAACCCGACCTGCTCATTTCTCCTGTTTGACTTGAAATAAACCAAGTTCAGGTGACAACAAAAATAGAACCAAACTTCTACTCATAGGCAGGGCATAATCTACTATCACACACACAACCAAATAAATTAACAAATACAATGGTTTGATATGTCAGTTGATTTCATAACATAGCTTAAGTGAATGCTACATACATTTATATATGTATATATCGTGTAGGTCCTTTTCTTGCCCTCTACTTTCCTTACCTTTCTCTACAGACATTATCTGAATGGCACGGATGATGATGGGCAGCCTCCAATCTAGAAAGACAAAGGTCAATGGAAAGGAAAGATGTATTCTTTGCTTTGCTGTAGCTACATAGCTTCAAAGCCATATGATTTGAGGAGCAGAGACAGTGGGTCACCACTGAAAAACAACTAGAGAATATTAGTTAGTTCTGTCGCTCTGAGTCAACAGCCAGGTGGCTCTAAGCATTCCCTCTGTTTTCCTGAGCTGTTCTGAGTATTTGGTGTGTTGTGTATTCAAAGCATCAGTCTTAATCCTGGCACAGTACAGCACAGTATACATGCTGGGTAAATACTGTCTCTCCCTGACAATGTTGCTGCATTTCAGACCTCCCTCATAGAAGATGCCCAGACAGGTTGCAAGGGTCAGACATAGTAGAAGAGAGATGGTAATTCCTTCTCTTTTACCTAACTCTCAGTCCACTCCCCACCCCACCCCCAAATGGTATCCCACATGCCAGGAACAGGGAGGAAAAAGAAACCAGAGAGGCAAGGCTGGTACAGCTGGAAGCAGCTAGGGATGTAAAATAATCAGAGGGCAGCCGGCAGGTATCGCTTTGCAATGAGTGCCCTGGGAGGTTGTGTGGAAGTGAGAGACTGGGTCTCAATCATGAAACATTAGCACATTGACACGCATGGCCTTAGCAGTTGAGGTTTCTCTGGTTACAAGGGAGCTTGACCTCTACCCTAGTGCCTCAAACCTGGTCAACAACGACCTCAGCAGCAGATCTGGGGCTACCCTTTGTATATAGACCTCATTGCTCTAGAGAAACTTTAAACCCTTTGCTTAGCTATGACCTATGGCCCTGGAGATATTTCAGGGGGACCTTCATGTTGAATAAACTTCAGTGTTTCTGTCACATGCTAAGTATGGAAGCTTGTTGTTGTTAAGGCAGCAGAAAACTTGTTTCTGACGTAGTCTTCTCTGTTTGGGCTTTGTGTTCTGCTGCCTAAAACATCATCCCTACGGGGCTCTATGGCTTTGTGCAATGTCAACTCATTCTCTCTCTGAGTCAGTTTCTTTGCATGTAAGAAGTGACGAATAAATCAAGTTGTCAAGGTTATATGAAGTTTAAATAAATATTGCCTATAATGGCCTTGGGTAAAATCTGTAGATAAGTAGAGAAAGAGAAAAAATACTTTTAAAGAAATCAGAGAAGAGTAAAAATCTATTAGAATAGTAAGAGAACTAGAGGTGATATTGGGGCTCTCCTCTGTTAAAGGGAGTGGGATAGTATCTCAGGATGCCCGTGACTTTGGAAAGGCAAATACTGAGCTCTCTCCATGCTCCCTCTAACAAGGTCTGTGCTCATAGATAGGCCTCCTTCTAGGAAACATAACTGAAGTTACAAAGCTGATACAGGTTAGATGCTTGGATGTGATCTTTGAAGGATAAATAGACTTGGAGATGTTCAGAGCTCACAGAAAAAGCTAAATATATTTCTCAAGTCTTATCATTTTATGGCCATCTGCACAATGATGATCTTCTGTTTCTCATTTCTGGCCTGGTCTTTATGAACCTTTTCTATGATGATCCCCAGAAATCTTTATCTGTTGACAGACATAGCCTATAAAATCTCTTTCCACACTGAACCTGATATGATCTGCAATAGAAGGTGTGACTTACAAGGCTTGATAGTAAAAGTAGCATGCTTCCCACTGGGTTGCTTGAATAATTTGTTCTCAGGAAGAGAGCTGTAATTTTGAAGGACTCTAAGCACTCTTGTGGAGAGGCCTGTGTACAGAGAAGTTAGGACATCAGCTATAAAGGATCATCTTGAATATGTACATGTAGTCAGGGATGCAGATGACTACAGCCTACATCTTGATTGATGTTTCCTAATGAATGGCTTTTGAGTCCCATCCAGTCACTCAACATCTCAATTTCTAACTCATGGCAACTATTGGAGATGATAAATTTTTGGTATACTCTTAAAACCACTAAGTTTTGGAATAATTGATTATCACATATAACTAATATAGACTGTATCTAGAAAACTAAGCATAAGCCTCTATGTTGGTGGGAGGAATTTGCCATTAAGAAGCTACATTTAGAAAATTCTGTGTTGCTAAACCCTGGCTTACAAATATTGGAATCTCTTGAGAGAACTTGAAAATATATATTTCTGGGCCCTGCCCAAGGAAATTTTGATTCATGAAGCCTGAACCTTATGAATATACATCTTTCAAACTCCTTAGTAGCTTTTGATGAATAGACAATTTAGAATCTCAAATAGCATCCTTATTATCCATATCAGGGCTGAGACGGGAAGTGATCTATTAAGGCAGGAAGGCAAAGCATGGACAGAGGAAAGAGCAAATCTCAAAAGTCCCAGCATAGAATTTGGGACTCTTGTCCCACAGTTGTGGGCTTACAGAAAAACTGTGATCTGAAAGCTGGGGGAAGGCGACTAGGGGGCAATTTATTTCAGGTATGGAGACAGAGCAGAGCCTGTTTCCTCTGAGGATGCATTGGATGGGCAGGAGCAGACAGGCAGGCAGGCTCCACTGCCTCTGTGGCTGGACTAACCACACCATCTCTGCACAAATGCACATAAGAGCATTGTAATGAGCCTGCTGTGCTTTTAAAGTTGCAGTGAGAGAAGATGGCTGTTCTGTTTAGGATGAACTTCCATCTGCCAGTCCCAGACAAACAGCATCATCCAATAGCAACTAGGATTGCTGTACCCATGTTTGCATGAGAGAGAGAGAGAGAGAGAGAGAGAGAGAGAGAAGTGAATACAATGAATATATGAATATGACAGCAAGGGCTTCCCTGGAAGACCAAAGACACGGTCATGTGCTTATGAAATATATGAACACACACATCTGTTTGTGTGATCTTTGCTAGCATTACAACCTGTTCTGCAGAAAGCCTGCATGGTTTGTAGGTGCACTATGTATCTTTGATGTTATGCCTTTTTTGTTCATTCTGGGGGCTATGAGTGGTGACTTACAAAGATGATGTCCCTTATTTGATCTGAATGAGGCCTGACATGGAGCCCTCAATCTGATGACTTGGTAAATATTTTCTGTGTTCTAGTCACAATGAACACTGAGAGCTTTATGCAGATCAAAGGCCTTCCCTGTGCCACGGTACTTGTGAGAAAAAATGTTGGAGCCAAGTAGGTGTGTTGACAATACTGGAGAAAGGTGTAGGGAACAGAAGATGATCACCTGCCAAGACTGCCTTCCCATTTCTCTCAGTTCCCTAAATTTGGCTTCTGGCTGCTCTCCATGTGGGACTGCTTGCCAGATGGGGTAGGGATGGGTTGTTTTAAGGAGAGCTGTGCAGTGTTGGCAACTTGGCTACACATCATTCTCTGGCATTAATGCTCTAGTTCTACCGACTAATTGCTGGTGGCTCCAGTGCCTACCCCTTTCTCCTGCTTCCTGAAGCTTCTGCTATATGGACTTCTAGCATAGTTATTTATCATGTTGTGCTACAGAAATGTGTTAGAGTGCCTGATTCCCTTGCCCCTTTGTTCTCAGCTCTTTGTGACAGTCACTCTGCCTTCTTTACCCTGATAACCTCAGGTCCTGGTCCTGTACCTGGAATATAAGGGGTAATGTAAGTAGTTTTTCTCATGACGGTAAATGTTTTCCCCCAACATGTTAGATCAATGTGAGCATGATGAGAGAGAGCTAAACAGAGATGCAATTATTCTAAGCAAATGAATTCCACTCAGAGCAAAGGGAGCAACTGAGCAACAAGAACAGAGATATGTACTATTAGGAAGAGATTGTGAACTTCCTCCTGTGACCAAACATTTCTTTGAATCCTAAAGCATTTTCCCTTCACCTCACTTTCTTTCTAAAGTCCTTACTCGGTAAACTATTGTAAACCCCAGGTTTTAACTCTGGCTACCAGAAAGTATCCCTGTTTTGTATAACCAGTTTTAGAGGAGGCAGAGGTCCTGGCCCTGACATGTAGCCTATGCCAGAAGGCAAAGACCAGCCGAAGTCACACCCTAACCTCATCTGTTCGATTTGGCACCCAGGCACACTCAAAGTTTTGCGTGGTGTAAGGCTGTGTTATAATCTGATGATCCCTGGTCTTCCCACTCCCTATGGAGAAGTGAGCTCTTGTTCTAATCAGGGATAGTAGCAGTAGTTACCCTCATTTGAATTATAAAGTTACTGTGAAGCCAGAGCCAAGTACTGAATATTCTCCCTTGTAATCTGAGACTCAAAATAGTTCAATAACTTACCCAAGGCCACATGACTTCTGAAGTCAGGAAGCAGCACAGTGGGCTTTGGAGAAACACAGACAACAGCTTAATACCATGTTCAGAGGGGGCTCACTCATTTAACAATAAGAACAGCAATAGCTGTCCCCTGACTTATGATGACCCCCAAGAGTATTTTAATCTCTGACAGGCCATGCATAGCAGGCATTCAGGAAGTGGATATTACAGTCTCTCCTCTTCTGATTCTACCTTGAGTTCAGTTATCCTGACAAAGGAAAAGAACAATGATGTGATTTCTGATCAGAACTGTCAGAGCTGTGAGTTCCCCTTGTCACCTCTGTATCTCGTTGTCTCCAGAAGAGCACAAAGAGAAAGCTAGTATTCACTGTTCTTTAAAGAAAATGTCCCTCACAACAGTAAATGTTCCCCACCCCCACTTTAGATCATTATGGGCATGACAAGAGAGAGCCTTATAGAGAAGCAATTATTCTAAGCAAACGAATCCCACACCGGTTCAAAGGGAGCGATTACAATGAGAACAGAGACATACATTATTAGGAAATTAAAGTCAAAATCAAATAAGGATTGGGAACTCTGAGTCTCAAATATTTAATTGTCATAATTGCCTAATTAAAGATGGTTTTTAAAGCACTCCTCCCCCTTACCCATGAGTACTAAGAAGGCTCTATTTCCAGGAAGACAATTGCAGCACTTAGGCTTATCATAACGTGAAGGTTGACCCCTGGCAAACCTCTCTGAAAGAAAAGCTATGCTGTCTCTTCATTCATTTTCTCATTTGGCAAACACAGAGTGTCTACTACTGTACACCATTTCTTAGGCAGCTCAAGGGACTATACTCTAGAAGTCAATGAGTTAAGAGGAGGTCTGTGGAATCAAGGTGAACTGACCTGTGTTACTCAAAAGACTACTTATTCATGGCTTTCCAAATCAGGAGGGAGTCCAATGGTAACCTATACATGAAGTTGGGTCATGGCCAGAAGGTGGGTCAGACTGTAGGGAATAACAAGGGCATAACCCCAGTGAGTCACACAGCAGAGAAAGGTATAAGAAGAGAATATGTAATTCAGAGAAGCAGAACAGTCCTATTTGAATGTGTAACTGCAGACATTTCCAAGGATACCTCTGTGCTCAGTGTTATCTGTCCTTCTTCCTAGACAGGCTTTGGAGGATCAGCATTTCCATTTGACTTACTGTGTGCTCAGTGCTCAGCACATAACAGAGACTTTAAAACATGACCTTTCTTTAAGATAGATATTGATTCAAGTTCAGAGGACCTTGACAGCACTCAGACAAGTTGGGTACCTACTATGCCCACCACATAGTAAATGCTCTCTAAAATGTCTCGAGTGAATGAATGTGTCCTTCCTGAATGAATGAATGGTGAGCACTGTTGTACATTCTGGAATAGAAAGATGATTAATGTGTGGCTCTTGCCCTTGAATAGCTTTGAGATAAATGAGGGACATAGATTTTGGACCAGTTAATGAGAACCAAACCTGCCCTGAGATGAGTCATTCCATTTATCAAGCGTGAGAGCTGGCATCTCATTTTCATTAATGTAGGTGCTGCTGTCAGGATCATTTTTGTGGGTCTAGAGACTTTCTTTCCCCAACCTGAGTGTCAACTTCTTGAGAACAGAGGCCTGTAAAATAATAGACCATCAGCTTGCCTTTGCAGGATGAAGACATGAATGAAAGGGCAATGGAATGTTCTTGAAGTCATAGACTTGTCTAATATTGTTTTCATATTGTATTGTCCTGGTATCTACACACACATATATATATATATATATATATATATATATATATATATATATATATATTCAGGGTATCTATATCCACATTTGTCTCCCCACTTGACAAATGCTTTTTCTCTGACATCACTGACACTTATAAATGTTCCTTTGGAAGTGTTTCAATAAATCTACTGTAAAGCCTGTGCCAGTACAACACAAGGAAGCAAGGTAACATGCAACTTTTCCTCTATCCTCAAAAGCTTTAATTAAAATGTGGGAATAAAACCTAGCCCCACTGAAACAACTCATCTACGTATCAAAAGAAAATGCAAGATCTCATTGACAAAATAGTAAGTCATCAACCCCATGGTGGTTTACCACATCTTTCCTATCCTTAAGTACTACTGCTGTACTAGAAAAGTTGCTTAGATGGAAAACAAAGATGTATTGGGGTGGACCTACCTTCCTACTATTCTGATTAAAAACTGAAAACACCAAGGATCAAGACTCTTTTAAAGAACCTCAGGCAGCATGGGAAACAGACTTCATGAGATGTGTGTGCACTGACCCTGTAAGACATCAGAGATCGGTCAGGGAGTGACCTCATTTGAGAGGGAGCACTTGAAGAGTGTCTTGATGGGTGTGTAGAATTTTATGAGGGGCTAGGGAAAGTGAAGATTTATGCTAGGTTTAGACAAACATGCCTTCTCTCAGGCCAATATCACAATTGAAGGAGACTAGTCCATTTGCCTAGAGAAAACTGAGATTTGGAGAAAGTTAACTCATTTGCTCACAAATACTCTGCCACAAAGCCGTCAAGTCAGGGTCATTTTTTTCCTCACTCAGTTCCACACAGAGGAGGAGCTGGGATCACAGAGTTGGAACATAAGCTTGAACTCCCTGAATTCAATGAGGTAGGCCATGTATCAAGATGAGATTGACTTCCTTTTTAATTTACTAGATGTTGGGTTTGCTTTCATTTGGCTGAATCCTGTAGTTACTTGTGCTTTATTTTCAAAGTGGAATCTCTGCAGGATGAAGAAGCAGTCATGTGACTGACAACTTCCCAAACCATGGGTCAGATAGTTACAGTTTCTGTTTTCGGAACTATAAAAAAGATTCTTTGAGGAGAAACTAAGAGAAAAACAGTAGAAAAATAAGTGTACTTGGAGAAAGGAGTAATCCCCTCCTCCAAAAAGTACAAAAAGCATTGCTTTAACTTTTAATAATACTGTCAGTCTGACAAAGAGCTCCTTGTAAACTAGGCCTGGTGGCACTTGGCTATAACCATGGTACTCTTCCAGCTGAAGTAGGATCTTCAAGTTTGAGAACAGCTTGGGATGCACTATAAGATCCCACCTCAGAACTAGGAAACAAAACAAACAAACAAACATAAAGGGACTCATATTTTCTATAACTCCTACAAAAATCCTTGATGAATTTGAGCACATGTAAATACAGCTACTTGAAAACATGTGTACTCTTTTGTCTCTTTAGTTCTGTCATGAAGAAACCATTGTAAGGAGAACATTCATAGCTACAGAGCTAACCTCTGATATTGTCTCGAGATTAGCTCCAGTGACAAACATGACACAAATTGCTCTGAGGGAGAATGTAGAGTAGATATAGAGTCAAGGTTTAAAAGAAGAATCCATGTCTTTCAAAGTAGACATGCTGAATAATTTACTTCATTGCAGGATCCGAGCTAACACTTGAAAGCTTCAATAAATAAACATAATGGGCTCCCTTTAAAAATGTATTGGTTGGCAATTTATTTACTAATGTATATGCACCTTATGCTATGTGCCATACAAGGAACATTCCTCTTTACAAGGAAAAGTACTCCAGAGTAAGGTTTAAGAGGATTGGCAGCTAGAGCCAAACTGATCTGTTTCATACATATTGTCTTTCTGTATAGTCTTCCATATCCATCTTTCTCTTATATCTTTCTTTTTCCTGTTTCTTTTTCCCATTCTTATTCTATCTCCCTCCCTTCACTACTCTTTCTCATTTTTCTTTTCATTTTGTGCTCTAATTAATCCATGTGCACCTCAGTAAATGCCCATAAATTGGGTCTAGAGAGATCTTGGTAGCATGAGTGAAAATAGGTTTGGGGAAGCACAGTACTGTAAGTGCTGTGTATAAGTGATAATACATATTAAGATCATGCAAAATTCATGGCAGTATAGAAGACACTTTCTGGAAACTCAGTAGAAAATGTATAACCAAAGTTTTTTTTTTTTTAATGAATAAATGTACCCAGAAACCCAATAGATTTACTTTGGGTAAGTATCCTACATGATAGGCAGAAGGGTCAACCCCCCTTCCCAAATACAAAAGAAGCTTTGTACAAAAAAGTCTTCATTATGACATTATTTATTAAAAAGCAATATCATTCTGTACTTGGCTGCAACCTAAATTGTTTAAGAAGTAATGATGTTACTATTCACAATTCAACTCAATCAGTAGAAAGCCTCCAGAAAGGCTCCCTGATAGCATTAAGAAACAGCTGAGGTCAACAAAGAAACAATTATGCCAGAAACCAAGTCAACAAATCATGTCGAGTAATTACCAGGTGACTTGGAATGAATAGGATTATTTTGACTTGCTTCTGTTTTATTTTCCATTTTTTTGAACACCTACTATGTGGGGATTTGCTACATACTTAGTTTGTGCTTTAGCATAGGTGATCTTATTTAAGCTTCTCAGGAATTCCAAAAGCTTAATTAAGTTATCGTAGAAATCTTTCTGTTAAATGTCACAAAAATGGACTTCTGAGAAGGAAATTGAGGTACTTAAGATACACAAGTCTAAAGACACACAGTCTCTCAGCCAATTGCTTTTTCCATGATATTTCAGCTGACTTGATGTGAATTTGTGTATTGGCACATACAGTATTCAAACCTCAGAACCTCCTTCTTAGGAGGTTTCCTTCAAAGGAGGTGCTTATCCCTAGGTTACGACTGTCTGTGTCATTTATTTCTCAGCAGGAAAGGCTCTACACCACAGAGAGTAGAACAGCAGTCACTAACATCGTGACATCAGGACAAAGGCTTCTCACTGTGACTTTTCTAAAAAGCAGATGAGGACCATATTGCCCCTACGATATTAACCAAAAATGCATGTTTTGACCATTTATACCAGGTCAGACTCAGCTGTGTGGAGGACTGTCATGTACAAAATACTGTCCTTGCCTCCGATGCCATTTACCCTGCTTCAAATGCTGCAACTAGAGAGAAATGACCGTGACTATTTATCACATAGCAGTTTCCAAAGCGTGACTGGACAGATTGTGATTTTCACCGTACCTATCATCTAGACTAAACAAACTTCAATTGCCTTACTTGACTGCTGACGTACTGGTCTAATATGACGTCTATGGCAGAGCCATGAATGGGTACCTCTGCATTAAAAAGTCAGTTGAGTACACAAGACAGCAACTTGGAGACATGTATAAATAAACTTTAACTCTCTAATCCTACTCAAGATGAATTATCATCTGAAAAGAATTAAAAACCATGTGAAAATCTGTGTGCCCAGACATGTAAATAATAGTCATAATACCTGGAAACTATCAATATACCTAGCAGTACAACAAAGATTAAGGAAAATTTGACATGTTCAACCTATACTCTATATCTGAGCAAATAAGATAGTTTTAAAGCAAAATGTTTGTCTGTATGTGTTCAAATGTGTATGTGTATGTGCACTTGCTAGGGTTTATGTGCTCCTGTACATTCATGAGCCTATGGATGTCAGACGAGTATGTCAGGTCCTTTGGATCTGGAGTTAGAGGCAGTGACAGTCTCATGGGTACTCATATCTGCCCTGTTATTCTATGGAAGAATTGCAGGTGTTCTCAGCTACTGGGCTACTTCTCCAGCCCAAGAGGAAAGAGTTTAGCCTATAGTTCTACTCTTTCCGCTAAAAACTTTGCAGAAAATTGTACATGATAACGGCAGAACTCCTATTAGAGCAAGCCATCACATATTCAACTAGGAAGCAGGAGGAATAGGAGGAGAAGCAGGGGGGTGAGGGAGAGAGAAAGGGGGAGGGGAAAGGGGTAGAGAGAATCTCATGGTTCTTTTGTAGGGATGCTAAAATGCTACATTTGATTCAAGATTGCCTACAAGGTTCCACTTCTTAAATTTCCAAAGAAATCTCCTACCCCAATTACTGTTGACTACTGAGTTACATCCAAGCCATATATAACCTGAGATAGCAGGCAAAAATTCTATTATTTAGGCTCTCCTTTCATGATAGAATTCCTTGCAAAGCCTTTCTCTTAATATCACATTGAGAGTTAGGATTTTAACATGTGTATTGAAGGACACAAGCATTTAGCCTGTAGCCTCTAGTAAGCTCTTTGTTCTTGTTAGCTATCAGAGAGGCATCAGAGCACCATGAATCAGGGTCCAGAATCGAGAGAGTCTAAGTCTGCAGACATATCCATGTACATACAACTTTAAAGGAATTTTAAAAAAAACAAAAATTCCTTATTTACAAGTAGCCTGTGTCAGACATTCCATTACAGTAATGAACATCTGATTTACATGGTGTCTTTAAAAGATTTTTGTCTAGAAATCAGTTTCATTATAGCACTTTCATGTGTGTGTGTGCATGTGTGTGTGTGTGTGTGTGTGTGTTATACTTTGTTCTAACCTACTCCCCATAGCTCTACCCTTCCTTGCTCTCCTGTTCTTGATAGTTCTTTTTCCATTCATGTCATAAATATGAACCATTACTCTCTCTTGTTTTCCCCTTACCTCACATTTTAGATGTGTTCCACCTATCTTAGTCAGAGTTTCTATTCCTGCACAAACATCATGACCAAGAAGCAAGTTGGGGGGGGGAGGGTTTATTTGGCTTACATTTCCATACTGCTTTTGATCACCAAAGGATGCAGGACTGGAACTCAAGCAGGTCAGAAAGCAGGAGCTGATGCAGAAGCCATGGAGGGATGTTCTTTACTGGCTTGCTTCCACTGGCTTACTCAAACCACTCTCTTATAGAACCCAAGACTACCAGCCCAGAGATGGCACCACCCACAAGGGGCCCTCCCCCCTTGATCACTAATTGAGAAAATGCCTTACAACTGGATCTCATGGAGGCACTTCCCCAACTGAAGTTCCTTTCTCTGTGATAACTCCAGCTGTGTCAAGTTGACACAAAGCTATCCAGTACACCACACCACCATAATCTCCTTAGTACTTTCATGTCCTACATATATATTTTAATCTAGATCTCACATATGAGAAATGATATGTGGTATTTGTTTTGTTTTAAAGAAAACAGACTTCCAAAAGTTTTTATTTTCTCTTTTCATTTTCAACTAACTTTTAGGTTATCATACAAAGCATTATTTTGTAACACAGATTTCTTTGTGCATTTATGTTACATATTCTCATTCATGTCACTTCCCAATGCCATCCCCTGTAACTTTTCCTTCACCCTGGATAAAACCTCTCTCCCCTTTTGTGCTTTCATGTGACATGTATTCGGTTACCCTGATTTACTTTCCCTTTGCCTAAGAGAGTCTCCCCTTTCATCTTTATGATTTTTTTTAATCTACATATACACAATGTATAAATACATACAAATGTAACTTAAATACAGGTTTTGTGTATAAGAAAACACCTGAGGCTATTTGTCTTTCTTGGTTTGATTCATTTCTCTTGACATAACAGTTTCCAGTTCCATCCATTTTTCTGTAAGCAGCATATCTTCACTTTTCTCTGCAGGTGAATAAAATTCTGTTGTGTACATACCACATTTTCTTTATTCATTCATATATTGATGAATATCTAGACTAGTTCCATATCTTGGTTATTGTATATGATGCAGCAATAAGTATGAAGTATTCTAGGAGCATTTGCAGTTCCACTTGAGTTATTCAAGGAGTCTCCATACTGACTTCCATAGTGGCTGCACCAATTAATATTTTCACTAGCAGAGAATATGCTTTCCTCATTCCCCACAGCAGCCTTACTGGCATTGGTTGTCATTTGTGTTCTTGATGATAAATTTATTTATCTCTATATCTATCTATCTATCTATCTATCTATCTATCTATCTATCTATCGATTGATCGATCTATCAAATTATTGAGAATAAATGTCATTGTATAGTCCCAGCTGGTCCAAAACTCCTAAGCTAGACCAGGTAAGGCTATCACTTTATATCATCTGCAAACTAAATTCTGTAGTGACAGGTGAGCCTTGACAGACCCAACTTCTCAAAATAGTTTTAATATGCATTTTCTTGATGGCTAAGTATGTTGATTGCTTTAAAAAATATTTATTGTCCATTGGTCTTCTTCTTTTGAAATCCATCAATTCAGTTAATTGGCCCATTTAATGACTGCATCATTTGGGTTTATTGTATTCAAAATTTACAGTTCTTTATAGATTCTCGATACTATTTCCACCTTTGATGCATAGCTGTGAACATTTTTCTCACTTATAAGTTGTTTCTTCATCATCACAATTGTCTTTTCTGCTGTGCAGAAGGCTTTTAGTTTTATGTAATCTCATTTATTAACTCTTGGGATGACTCCTTGTGCTTTTGTTTACTCAGAAAGACTGCCTATGCTTATACCTTGAAGTGTTTTGTCTGTGTTTTCTCAACAATTGATGACCAGAAAGTCTTACATTAAGGTTTTTGACCCATTTGAAATAGGCTTTTGTTTAGAGTGAGAGATATGAATCTAGTTTCCTTCTTAGATATTTATTAAAGTACATAGATACATTTTATTTAATTACTGTTCATATCTTCTGTAGACACAAGGGCACAGTTGAGATCTGCACATTCTAGGAAATGTTATTAGCTGGGACTTTTGTAACAAAGCTTTTTTTTTTTCAAAAACAATTTGTATTAGATATTTTCTTCATTTACATTTCAAATGCTATCCCAAAAGTCCCCTATACCCATCCCCCCTCCCTGCTCCCCAACTCACCCACTCCCAATTCCTATTCCTGGCATTCACCTGTACTGGGGCATATAATCTTTGAAAGATCAAGTGCCTCTCCTCCCATTGATGGCCAACTACGCCATCTTCTGCTACATATGCAGCTAGAGACACAAGCTCTGGGGGTACTGGTTAGTTCATATTGTTGTTCCTCCTATAGGGTTGCAGACCCCTCCAGCTTCTTGGGTACTTTCTCTAGCTCCTCTATTTGGGGCATTGTGTTCCATCCAATAGATGACTGTGAGCATCCACTTCTGTATTTTCCAGGCACTGGCATAGCCTCAAAAGAGACAGGATATCAGGGTCCTTTCAGCAAAATCTTGCTGTCATTTGCAATAGTGTCAGGGTTTGGTGTTTGTTTATGGGATGGATCACTGGGTGGGGCAGTCTCTGGATGGTCCTTCCTTCTGTCTCA
>NC_034592.1:93394359-93402276 GCF_900095145.1 Mus pahari | reverse complement strand
ATTCTATTCCATTGATCTACATGTCTGTCACTGTTACAGTACCATGCAGTTTTGTTTTGTTTTGTTTTTTTAATCACAATTGCTCTGTAGTACAGCTTGAGGTCAGGCATGGTGATTCCACCAGAAGTTCTTTTATTGTTGAGAATAGTTTTTGCTATCCTAGGTTTTTTTTGTTATTCCAGATGAATTTGAGAATTGCCCTGATCTGTGATTTAAGTTGTCATCGAGCTTATAAGAGTAAGGAGGAATGTAGAGTCCTGATTTTCTTCCTGGTCCAAGCATGGAGAGAAATAGATTAGAAGATAAATAAGAAATAATGCCCTATAATATAGACCATTGTACATTATGTACATTATATGTACATAATGTCCTATGTACATTATATCATGACCCAGATATGCAGCTAGCCTTCTTTCTGGCCATGTCTTAGTGGCTAGCCCTAGAACAAATGGTATGACTATAGTGTTTTCACCTCTCAACTTTGCAACAACACCTGGGCAAGCATAGATGCACCAAAGACTGACTCTGGGGTCCTTTTTAATTTGTCAAAATTAAAACCTAATTAAAAATCTTGGATGAGGCCCCAGGGAAAAAAATTGAACAGACAAGTTTGTAAACAATATTCTGGTCATTTCAGACTCTTTCCATGAAAAAAAAAATAAACACAGCAATTAAACAGACACATCCTCTTGAATTACTAGGTCGTTCTACCAAGATAGGCCTTAGAAGCATTTCAGTTTTAGACACAGGAGGAATAGTAGTCAACACTCTATGAAATTAAGCAAACTGTTCATGGGCCTAAAGGGCAGACCACATTACTGTATTGGTAAAACTAAGACAATAAGATTTTAATATCCCCAAACTGGAAATTACTCAGTTTGTTGTTAGATTATTGTTGACCTCCTCAGAATACAAATGCTCTGATAGTCAAATAAATAAGTTGAAAGTTACCTGAAAGGAGGCTGTGTGTAGTGGCACATACCTGAAGTCGAGTGATTCAGTAGGAGAGGCATAAATTATAACCTACACTAGTTGCCATAGTTCTAGATCACCGAGGGTTGGATACTGGGATCTGTCCAAAAGCAAATGGAGGAGGGGGGAGAAAGAGGGAATGAGGAAATGAAGAGGGAAGTAGAACAGAAACTCATCTTTGAGTATTGGAGTAAGTTTCCTATACTACGTTATATTGTTTGCACACATAATTTACTATTTCTTTGTACTTTTTGCAGTTTATAAGCTCATAAACACACACACATACACACACACACACACACAGAGAGAGAGAGAGAGAGAGAGAGAGAGAGAGAGAGAGAGAGAGAGAACCTTTTCAAGCTCACACCTTTAATAACTTACTGAGAGTTGTGTAATATAATAGAACATTCTAGGGTCAAGATCTTACAAAGCCAATACTTAAAAGCAAACCACCCAATTCCAAAGTTAGCACTGTAGACTATGTCACTAAACTGCATCAATATTGTGTGAATACAAGTTTATCTCCAGACTCAGACTTTTTTTTTTTTTGACAAAGTATCCTCCTTGGTTTTGTAGTTTTGCTTGAACATATTTCATCAAGGAAGATCAAGAATGGTCCTCAGTCCTCAGATCTGGCTTATCCTTCAAATAACTCTAATTCACCTTGAGAATGTGTCCTATACCTGTACTGGAATCAACAGGCTGTGTTCAACCCTCTGCAGCTGTAACATCTCTCCATGTATAACAGCAGGCCATGGTCAGCATAAGTTCCAGCTGGGTATCAACCTCTGAGAAGATAGAAGAGGTCTACCCTTGTAGAAAACATTGCAATTCACATTTGATGATAATGTGTAAAACCTATGTGACAGTTTTTGGGGGACTGCCAAACAAAGCCCTGAAGGATTTAAGCAACAGAAATTGATTTTTTCATTGTTCCGGTACAGAAATAACCAGGATCAAGGTAGCAGCAGGGAGGTTTCTCCTGAGGCCCTTCCTCTATGAAGGGGAACAGTATTAATAAATAAAATAAAAAGACTAGCATTCTTATAAAAAACAAGAGAAGTATTATCACCAAAGCCAAAGGAGAGTCCAAAGTGTTGTGCCACATTTGGACCTGCAAATCCTTTGATTCCTTATATCACAGTGAAGATAAAATTCCTATCCATTAAATTTTTTATGTCTTTCTATTTGTATAGATGTTTTCTCCAATTTGTATTAATAGTTTTTTCATAGATTATATTATAATCATACTATTTCTCCTCCTCTAACTCTTATTCTCCACTCCCGACCTATTTACCCACCCAGCTTCATGCTCTTTCTCTCTTAAAAGCAAAACCAGAAAAACTAACAACACCAAAAACAAAAATCAAGACAGAAAATCAACTAGTCAAAACAACACAATACAGAACAAAACAAAATTTGCACACACACCTGCACACACACACACACACACACACACACACACACACACACACTCACACTCAGAGAGGGGGAGGAATTTGTGTCCAATTATTCCTGGGCATAGGTGGATGGGTGTTTTGCATGTTTTTGTACCACATGCATGTCTGGTACCTGCAGAGGCCAGAAAAGGATGTTGGATCTTCAAGACTGGAGTTATAGATAGTTGTGAGATACCACATGGGTGTTGGGAATCAAACCCTGGTTCTTTGGAAGAGTATCCAGTGCTTATAACCACTGACCAACCCATTCAGTCTGTAAAACTTTGTTATAAAATTCCAATTAAATCTAGTTGTGAGGTGCCATACGGGAATTGGGAACCTAACTTTGGTCCTCTGCAAGAATAATAAGTACTCTTAAATGCTACATCAGTTCTCCAGAAGTAGCCTACACAATTTTGAACATTAGATATGAAAAGGAACATTGATAAACTGGTAAGAAAAGAATAATAAAGAATCTGAAGTAGAGCACAGGTTAATGTTAAGACCCTAGTGCTGAAGACAACGTTTACACTGGGCACAAGACAATGGGACGTCAAGTTGATGTTTATAAAAATGTTTCTTCCCTTATGTCTATCTCTCAAAGCACTGGAAAGTGCTGTGTAGGGTCTTGGAGGGAATGTCATTAAGAGTCTTACCCATCTTTGAGTGTGGTGATCTGCAAAAATGACCAATAACAAGTTATGGCATAGGTGCAAAAGTGGCACAAATATTATGGTCGCAACCAAGAATTTTCTGATTGTATTTAGACCTACTTCAAAGGAGAAAACACATGCCTGGTATTGCATCTCTGAGCACAAACCAGTTGTTAGGGAGCTCACAAAACCCCCTACTATTATTCTGCCAAATGGGCATAGCATCAATGTGCCCTCTAAGTTGGTGCCTCTCTATCCATAGTTGGTACGGTTCTAAAACATCATCAGTAACATTTCTTTGTTTAGTGAATGGTGGTTAATCCAGAAACTCACAAGCTAGTCAAAGTATAGAGAATAAATTGCTGTAGAGTGCTCAGCTGCAAAAAGGAATATCTCTGTCACACTTGACTCTAGTTTGCTTTTTATTGCTGTGAGAAAATACCATGACTAAAAGCACCTTAGGGTAGGATGGGTTTATTTGGATTGTACATCCTGATCATAGTCTATAACAGGGAGTCAAACCTTAAGGAAGGAACTGAACAAAGGTCATAAAGGAATGCTGCTTACTGGCTTGGTCTCCACAAGTTGCTTAGTCTCCATTCTTACACTCCTCAAGACCACTTTACCATGGGTGGCATTACCTTCTGTGGGCTGGACCCTATCACATCAATAATTTGCATACTGGCAATATCTGATAGAGTCATTTTCTCAATTGAGTTTCCCTTGTCCTATAGGGCTTTAGTTATCTTAAGTAGAATAGATAGATTGATAGATGAGAGAGAGAGAGAGAGAGAGAGAGAGAGAGAGAGAGAGAGATGATAAGATAGATAATAGATAGATAAACAAATAATTAAGATAAAAGAGCACATACTCCAATCCCATTGATCAGGGACCTTTGTTGAAAAAGGATAGGAAGATTGTAAGAGCTAGAGTTTTGAGAGGATCAGAGAGCAAAACATATATGTATATCCTGAACATAACAGGAACACTTTACCCATGAAGTCATGAGAAGCTAAAGACGTCTGCACAAGTTCTGCACCTATCTGGTGAATCAATATTTTAGCATGGAATGGGAAATACTGCATGAGTTTTCCCCTAAACTGATGATCTCTGAACAGTTGATGGCTTCATGTGGATCCCACTGGGTCAACTATGCTCCAGAAATCAGTCTACACCCACTAGTGTGTGGACAGCAGTAGTTGGAGTTTGTCTGCTGTTAAAATAGTTTTTTTTAAAGAGGGCATGAAGTTATAGGGGTATGGAAAATTAGGGGTATATCATGGAGGAGTTAAGAGGAAGCATTAGGGGTGAATATGATCAAAATACATAGTGTAGAATTCTCAAATTTTTAACAAAATTCCCTTTTCTTCTTTTTATTAATTATTTTATTTATTTATATCCCAAATGTGGACTTCCCCTCCTGGTCTCCCACCCCTCCACAGAGTTTTTCCCTCATCCTCCATCCCCTTCACCTCAGAGAGAGTGCCCCCCCCAACTATCCACCCTGGGGCATCATGTCTCTAAAGGATTAGGCATATCCTCTGCCACACAAGGTGGTCCTATGCTATATTTGTGCAAGGGGAGTGGGAAGCACAGGCCATCCCATGTATGATCTTTGGTTGATGGTTCAGTCTCTAAGAGTTCTTAGTTGACATTGTTGATCTTTCTGAGGGGTTGCTACCCTCTTCAGTTCCTTCAATCCTTCCCCTAATGCCTCCATAGGGGTCCCTGGCCTCTGTTCAATGCTTGGCTATCAGTGTCTGCATCTGTCTCAGTCAACTGCTAGTAGAATCTTCAGAAGACAGCCATGCTATAGGCTCCTGCCTACAAGCACAACATAGCATCAGTAATAATGTCAGAGGTTGGTGCATGCCTATGGGATGGCTCGAACAACATTCTTATTAAAACAAGAATGAATCGAAGTTTTCAGAGGGCAGCAGTTATAGAACATATTTGGCATCAGAATTCCTCAGATACAGAGATTTGGCCCTCTTGAGTTAGTAAGTGTTGTGTAGGCTTCAGGAGTCTATGCTTTTGAATTATTCTCCATGTGATTTTTAACAAGTAACATCTTACTACATTCTGATTTCATCTCCCCCATGTTGCTAACGTCACCGTTTTTCTGAAAAAAAAAAATGTACCTCTTACTTCCTAGGAATTCGTTTGTATACTTCATACATCATTTATCAAATTATACTTTAATTTTCTCATATCCACAACTTAGTAGTATAGACTTAGAAGGTAGAGTCTATTTTATTATCATCTTGCAAATTCCTATAAAATGCCTAGCAGAGTATCAGTATAGATCTGAGAATGTACAGAAAGAAATTATAATATTATATTTTCCACTTCCCCAACTCTGGAAAGGAAACCTACTCAGAAAGTACCTAATTGCTGTGTGATTTGACATAGCTGGGTAGTCAGGCTGGGATGAGGGTGATTAATTACAAGTAACATGCTGTGCTGCCCCAGAGGTGGGTAGCCTACGTTATAGTCAATTAACTACCAGACACAATCATTTATGTTGTTATTTATTACTGGGTATGTCTGAGAAATAAGTCTTGGAAGGCAGAGAACAGGTGAGGGGACCCATCACTGTGGGCCTCCAGGCAGAAAACAGAGAATGTGGGGAATCACCAGGGGCCACTCTTCTCAAATAAGGCAACTGGGAAGAATCCAAACCCTCCCACCTACAGATTTCAACACACAAGATGAGAAAGGAATGAACAAATTCCCTTCAACTAGGGGCACAAAGCACCAGGGAAGCCTCTAAGGTAGAAAATATAGATACAGGGATGTATGATACCGGCTGAGAGAGCAGCATGCACCAGAGAAGAGGGGGATCATGGTTAGCAGCTTCAAATAGATTCCCATGACCCCAGTGAATGGGCTGTGACTGAGTATCAAAAGCAGACTCTGAGGAGTAAATCACCATCATTGGAAGAATAAAGAAAGGAGGGTAGACCAGGATAGAGGTGGGGATCTTAAGAGTAAAGGAAAGGAAGTTTCAGGAGAGAGGGAGAAAAAGAGTTTGAACATCACAGATGCTGCCTCTTCCATAGTCTACCAGAGATTGTGAAAGACAGTGCTGTGTAGTGGAAATAACATAGATGTTGGGACCAGATTCAACCTGACTTTGAAGATTCTGTTTCTGGCACTACCTTGGGCTAATTTTTTTACGCCATCTGGAAGTGTTTCTTCATCTGTATAAAGATACTTATCTCAACATGGTTTTGAAGCTAGATTGAGATAATCATGTCTGTGGAACACTTGGCAGGTTCTCAACAATTGTTTCCTCAGTACATTACGCCACTTACAACAGACCCACAAAATTGGCGTCTCTGTTCCACAGATGAGAAATCTGAGGCTTACAGAAATATTCAATTTACATGTGATCGTAAGTTGGTAAAGTGGCAGAGTCATCTCTGAAACCTGTGTCTGGGGCTGGGGAATCAGCTCCGTCGAGAGCAAGCCCAATGGGTGCGGGACCTCGGGTTCAATGTTCAGCACCAACGAGAAAGCAACAGCAACAATAGCAACAAAGCTCATTTTTGTTCGACTTAGAAATTCATGCTTCTCGCTTTGAGAGAGTGGAAAACTTGGGTTTATTTAAGGCAAAGTGAGTATAATACTCGGTGATGAAATGAAAGTGATAGGAAAGGGTATGCTTGCTCTTGGTTACAAAACGCAATGGTGCAGAATGACATCTCTCTCTCTCTCTCTCTCTCTCTCTCTCTCTCTCTCTTTCCTCCTTCCTCCTCTCCCTTCCTCTCCCTTCTTTCTCTTTCCTTTAGCACGGCACACTCTTTCTGCCTCTCTGCTTGGCTATTGCCTCTGAATTCTGACACACTGAATCTCTCTGATGGTTAACACTGATTGTCAACCTGAGAAGACACATTGACAAGACTCTGGGTATGTTTGTGAGGTAATTTCTAATTAGGTTAATTAGAGTGAGAAGACTCACCCTAACTGTGGGTGGAAACATTTCCTGGGCGGGGGGCTTGCGCTGAATGAAAAGGAGGAGGCACAAGTGCGCGTGCGTGCATTCATCGCTCTGCTTCCTCACCGAGGGAGCAATGTTTCCAGTTATCAACTTCTGGCTGCTATGACTTCCCCATCATGATGGGCTCTTCCCCAAAACTATGAGCTAAAACATAACATTTTTCTTCTGTAAGTTGTTTATATCAAGCGTTTTGTCTCAGTAACAAAAAAGTAACTCCTATAGTGGCCTTGCTTCCATAGCTTTCTACCACACCCATTACCATCATCAATATTTCTTCAAGGCTGAGTGTACTTCAATAATATATTGTAAAAATTGTCCATGAAGACAGCAGTCCAGCTGAATAATTTGTTAGGTTTCAGAGGTGAAAGAAACAGCTTTACAATATTATACTTAGGGTTTTTTTCTCTCCACAAGGGGTGCTATCATGGGTAGGGAGAGAAAACATATACATAAGTACTAGTGCCCCAGAAGAGTTAGAATCACGGCTCTCCTGAAATGATTAAGCCCTTTGGGAAAATATAGTTCTGAAGGCCCACTCATTACCATGTGCGTTTTTGTTAACAAAGTCCCTCATAGGGAATGTTTGTCCACCTGAGTTTGAAGCCTGGGAACTGGAAATACTTTTCTCCAATTTCAAATTTCCTTATCATAGATCCTATGATAAGGGGGTTACTTAGACCCATTTTCTAGTTACTCTGAAATATTGATGTTAGTGTAGCTATTTGCTTGTTAAAATATTACTTTCATTATACTTTTTAATCTATAAAGGTCAATTTTCTTATCCGGGAAGCACAGATAAAGATAGTCCCAGAGCGAGCCGGGCGTGGTGGCACACGCCTTTAATCCCAGC
>NC_034592.1:93373989-93394309 GCF_900095145.1 Mus pahari | reverse complement strand
GGATTTCTGAGTTCGAGGCCAGCCTGGTCTACAGAGTGAGTTCCAGGACAGCCAGGGCTACACAGAGAAACCCTGTCTCGAAAAAAACCAAAAAAAAAAAAAACCAAAAAAACCAAAAAAAAAAAAAAAAAAGATAGTCCCAGAGTATGGAAAGATGACTTCATCTCAGCCATGAAGTCTTGTCTTTGTCCTGATTTTACTTAGGGCCAGGATTTCTTGGAGCTAATTTTTTACAAATAACAGAAGTACTCCACTCAGCAGCACAGAACTGTGATCTGTTTCCCTTCCTCGTTCTTTTTTATTACTTTCTCCATTCTTACTCTATCTGCCTGCTTTTCCTTCTCATCAAACTTTGCCATAAGCTATAAAGGCAAGAGGTCCTACCAAATTTATCCTATGAAGCCTGCACTACCTAAATATCAAACTATACAAAGATACAATAAGAACAACAACAACAACAACAATACTATAGAGCAATCTCACCTACAAGTAGGATTATTTGACTCCTTCATTTACTATCTGTATCCCTTTTATATTTTTCTTATTTCTCTAAATCAACCTTGACCGATATTGGATAAGAGAAGGGAGGCTGAGCACCTTTGCCTCATTTGGGATAAAATGATCTCACTTTGTCCTCATTTAGTATGCAGCCCTTATTATATTAATGCATGCTCCTTCTGATCATAGATTTTTCAGAAGATTTTTTATCATAAAGGAATGTTAAACTTTGTTTAAGGCCCTTTTAAAAAAATCAACAGATGTTTGTATAATTTTTGCCCTTAAATGTATTTATGTTTTGAGCCACTTACTAATTTACATATGTAGATTTAATGCTGAATCTGTAAAGTCAAATCAATTGATTGTGGTGTATGGTTGTTTACATTCGTTCTTGAATGCAATAAGCAAGCATTTTATTGATAATTTTTGTGTCAACTTGAACAGGTAAATTGGTGTATCTTTTTCATTTTTTGTTGTGTCCTAGTTAATGCTGATACTGTAGAATGAATTTTGTAGCATTACTTTCCTTTCTACATTTTGAAGAACATTAGTGCTTTCTTTCTTTTCTTCTTTTCTTTCTCCCCCTTTGCCCCCCACCCCCGGTCTGGTCCAGGGACTTACAATGTTGGGAATATTTTTTATCACAACCTTAAATTATTTTAAATCTTTAATGTGTGAGTGTGTGTATATGAGTGGTGTACATGTGTCTCTGTGTGTATGTGGATATGGATATGTGTGTGTGTGTGTTTGTATATGTTTGTGTTTATATGTATGTATGTGTGTGTGTGAGTATATGTGAATGTGTATCTCTGTAAGTGTGTATGTTAGTATGCATATATGTGAGTGTGGGAGCTTCCTATGGAGCAGCCTATTCTTCAAGGCTTATCCACCAGTAGCACTAAGAAAGGAAGAAGCAACTTCTATTGCATCAACTACATTGACCAAAGAATATATAGAAATATATTTAAAGTCAATGACATCCCACAGGCATATATTTAGAGGGTAGTACTGAAAGTGTGAAAACTATTTTAGAATGTCCTATGAAGTTTAAAAATTATTTAAAGTGAGTGTGGAAATAGTAGGTAAACGAAATAAGAGAAGGGGACAGAAAAGGGAGCTAAAGAGGAAGCGAATTAAGCAGAATGGAGGGAAAGAGGAGGAAAATGCAGTGCTGCATAGGGGAAGAGATATGACCAAGCAATTAGAAAATACAAATATTAAAATCTGAAAATCAAACACATTCCCCAATAATGACAATACCTAGAGTCAGAATTGGGTATGTTGAAGGAATGAATGACAGCAAAACTATAAGGGAATTTATTTTAAAAATATAAAAAATATAAAGGCAAGATATTACTAAATGTATGCAGTGTAGGACCATGTGCAAAACTGAGAAAAAAAAAAGGAAATGAAAAATACATTGTCTCCAAATGGAAAAAACAAAGCATGAGCCCAATTGGATACATGTAGAAAGGGGAATAAAATTTTAAAAGAATGGTAAATACAATACAAACCTGCTAAACATATGAGAAACAAAAAGAAATGGCTAGGCAGACGACCCAGTGTGTTCCCTATAAATGTCAGGACCTTGAGTTCAATACCAGAGATCTTGTAAAAAAAAAAAAGTCTGTGAAAGGCAGCACATGCCTGTAATACAGTGTGTGTATGGGGGTGGGGTGGGGGGCGGGGACAGAAGGCTCTCTGTGGATTGATGACAGCTATCTGTCTCCAAAATAATGTGGAAAGCAAATGAGGATACGAAGTATCTATCTCTGGTCTCGACATGCATATATACATATGCTGTGCACATCTATGTTATACATATTCTAATATGCACATACACATGCAAAAAAGTGATGGGAGCAGAATTGTGGGAGAGAGAGAGAGAGAGAGAGAGAGAGAGAGAGAGAGAGAGAGAGAGAGAGAGAGGACAGGATGGAGGGAGGGTGAGAGAGATTAGAAAGAAAAGGATGTGTTCTAATTGCTCTTCTCTCTATGTCCTCCAATCTTGGAGACTGCTAGGAGTCAAGGATCATTTGAACTCTGGGTGCCTCTTTCTTTTGTTTTACCCAGTTGCTGATTCTTTACTGGAGTCTGATGTCCATTAGTGTTCTACTGTCAGCAGCTGTTTTTCCCCTTTTCCTATCAGGGACCTCTACAGGCCACACTTATCTTTGTATTTTGTGGATTGTCAGATCCTCTCACCTGCTTCCCTGAGAATTCCCCAATTTTACCCTGCTGGGGCAGCTGATGTTTTAGCTGGATGCTGTTTCCCAAGAGCATAGTTGAACTGGCTGCAAGCACTATAGTACTGAACTGGTACAGGTAGAAGACCCGCCTTATTACTTCCAAGACCTCCTGAGTACCAACAGCTTTATTGGGGGTGGAGGCTGCTGCTGCTGCTGCTGCTGCAGCAGCATGTATCATGTAGCCCTTAGAACTTCAGAGTTCCAAGACCCACCAGTTGTAAACAACCAAATGGCAAACCCAGAATTTGATCAATCTGCTGGCCTCGGGCTCAGACCGATCTGAATAATTCTGAGTTGAAAAGATTTATTCCCAACCACAGAAGGTGAGGATGGAATGACCTCTTTTTATGCTCTGGGTATCCTAAGCCAGGCTCCTGCCACCTACATCTTTCACCCCATTTTGGGCCCAGCCATCTTGCTTCCCACACCTGCCTCCACAGGTGTTTCACAGCTGTAGACTATGGCTCTCCAACCTGAGATGTTCCCTGACCTCAGACCCTTCAGTTTTTCACTCAGAGATTATCTCTCAAACTAGCACGAAACTGCTGTAGTTCAAGTGATACGGAAGATCAAAATGAGATTTCTTTTGGCTGATGACCCATGTACATGAAGAGTCAGTACCTCACCAATACTGGCTTATGAGGACCATGGGCTTGTCCTGAAGGTAGAATTTTACTTTTGTCTGGTCTGCTTGTTGGAAGTGGTTTGGAAGTGGTTGTACCCTTCCTCTACATGGTAACTACATGGCAGGAGCTGTGTTCATTTGGCTTTCTGATGAGAAAAGCAAGTTGTCTTTTTCAGTACCCTTTCACTTCCTTTGTAGAATTCTGAAGCTTTTATTTCCCTTTTGAGATGAGACCTGTTGTTTTCTTCTCCTAACTCCGGGCTTCACCAGCCACCACAGAGGCATCAGGCTACTCTGCCTGAAAGCCGTGCGTTTCCTCTATAGTTTTGACATCAAAACCACAATTAGTCATAAAGACATTTGTGACCTAGTCATGTCTATTTGGAGTTCTACATACCATGAATTTCAATGCCCGTATTTTTCTCTAGATTTTGGAGATTTTTAGTTAAAATTTCACTGGCTGAAGTTTCTAAGGATTAGGTCTCTTGAATATATTCTTGGAAGTTTTGCTCACATTTGTGAGCTTTTGCCTTATACATTTCTTTACATATCATATCTCAACATTCTCTTGCATTTCTGAAGTCTGTTCTTCTTGGGCTTGTCTGTGGGTGATGTTCTTCATTGAGTTATTTATTTGGTTTATCTGATTGATCTTCATTTCTATTTCAATTTTCCACGGTGTTTTTAGACTCCTCTGGGCAGTTATTCATCCCTCCAGGAGAAGGACTCTGAAATAATTCCTTTTGTGGCAATTCTGCTATCTCATTGATTTATCTTTTCTCTGGTCCCTACACATTGTAAGCTTATGTAGGTCATAGTGGATTGCTCTCTGGTGTGTTTTATGTTCCTCTGCTGTGCTTTGCACATCTTCTGGAATATATGTATCCTCTAGTTTTTACTCCCCCTCCATTCCACTATATTTTTGTTTTTATTTTATCTAAGTACTTATAATGAATTATCTTCACTTGAATTTGTGCCTTAGAGCAACCCAAGTGCAGTAGCAAGTGTAATGGTTTTACACCAGCTCCGGTGTTGACTGTTGATAATCAGTGAGAAGGTCCTTTACACTCATCAGTTTGTGGGAGAGCAACACTAGGGCCCTAGTTGGGAAAACTAAGTTTGTATTACTTTAGAGCTAAGTGTGTCAGTCCCTAAGTAGCAAAGTGAGAAGGGAATGAGAAAAGAGGAAGAGTTCATAAAGTAAAAACGAAAAGAAAGACATGTAGGTTAGAGGTAATGTTGTATATTTGATTTAAAGAAAGAAAAGGACAAACATAAAAGCATTTCCAGCAAGACATAAGTTTCAGCACAAATGAACAACTGAAGAATGAAAATATAAATACTAAAGTCCAACAAGAACCTGAAAATTAAAATTAGCAGTAATGTAAAATAGAAGGTACTGTGTCCTCAGCAAGTGCTCCTTCCTTACCTTGTCTTGTCTTTTTAATATCAGTCTCCGGAGCCAGAGATGAACACACTTGACACCAAGCCAGGCAGTCAGAGTGTGATCCCCAGGACCCTGCTGGTGGAGAGGGAGAACGGTCTCTGGCATGTGTCCTCCCATATCCACATGTGCACTCTGTGTGTGTGTGTGTGTGTGTGTGTGTGTGTGTGTGTGTGTGTGTGTGTATGTGTGTGTGTCCACATTTCCACATGTGCGCTGTCTGTGTTTGTGTGTATTAAAAAAAAAAAATCACTCTCCATAGGCTTTAGAGGTGTTACTAGTCTCAGTAATTCAAACAAATTAAGTCAGCATTTCCTCCAGTCAGAAGGAATTTTTTTGTAGCTAAACCCACTTTCTTCCATAATTTTCCCATGTGAATTTCTGGGTTGCAAATTACAACTCTCCCTGTGCTGCTTTGGGGACCAGTTGTTCTATTCAAGATTTTAAGTGACTGAGGGAATGTTCAGGGCCTGCTCACCTGTGTTTACCTTTTCAGGTCCCTCAGGATATTAAAACAAGTCTGCCAAAACTCTCTGTCCTGACAATGACAGGGGTGTGGGGAGGGGCCAGTGAGAACTGTTCAGCCTCAGACTCCCTTACCATACTTTTGTGACTGTCCCTACCATCTGTGATGCTTGGAGTCTGTTCTACCAAATCCCATGGGAACTGTCTGTACTCTGGATCTCACCCTTGTCCAGGTAATTGTGGGGAGGAGGCAGGGAGGCCAGAACCTGGCAATTCCTCTACTTCAAACCCCTTCACCCCCTTTCTAGTGCTTCGTCTGTGGCCCTTTCATGCATATGCATTATGATATACATAGAATAAAACCCAAGTAGTAAAACACATCAGTGAGTGCCTTCATATAGTGTGACAGTGTTTTATACACTTAGAGCTATGCTGAGATGACAGATTAAAAAATATTTTTCCTTGTAGCCATAAACTGCATTTTTCCTTGTTATGAATGAAGGAGGATGAATACTCCTTCACACATCTGAGACCTTTATGTAGCATTTTCTGTGACCTCCTTATGAAGTTCATACCTTTCCTATTGGATCATTAGCTTTTAAATTTTTAAAAATTATTTATAAGACTTATTTATGTGATAGAAAAAAATAGCATTTTGTTTTATGACCTGAAAATTTTTTCCTGGTTATTCTTTGCTTTACTTTTATTTGCTTGTTTAATTATTATTATGGTGCTAAGGATAAAATTCAGAGCTTGCACATGCTATAAAAAGCTTTTAGGCATCTCTTTGTTTCTTATTTTGATATTTCTGCTGTCTTCATTTTTTTAATAATAAAAATTACATCCTGATTTTTGGATTTTTAAAATTATAGTTAGACATATTTTCCTGCTGTGAAATTATAGAATCATCCCATCATTATTTTTAATACCTGCATTTTAATTTTTACATTTACTTAGATGATTGCTTTTTGCTGTGGTAAAGGATGGTTTGTATATCTATTTCTCTCAGATTACTAGTAAAGTTATTAACAAAAAATTATTGAATATTCCCTATGAGGTGAGCTACCACCACTTTAATTTCTTATTAACTTTCCATTCTTAGATTTATTTCAAAACTTTTTATCTTTTCACAGACCATTTTCTAGCTGTAGTCAAAAGACATCATTTAGTTATAAGGCTCTTGTGGTGGTTTATCTTAGTCATCAGTTTGACAGTACTTAGGAACACCATGGTAACGAGCCTCAGGGTGTATCTGTGTGTGATTTCTAGGTTGGGTTAATAAAGGTGAGACAAACCATTCTATGTGAATGGTACCATTCCAGAGGCTGTGGTCCTGGGCTGAATACAAAAGAGAAGCTGGGCAGGACATTTACTATTCTATCTTCCAGTTTGAGGATCTGATGTGGTCAGCCACTTAATCTCCTGCTGGCATGATATCCGTGCCATGATGCACTGTACCCTAGAGCTCTGAAGCACAATGAACCCTATTTCCTTATTATACTTTGGTAAGGCATTTTCCCCAAAAGCAAGGCAAGTAACTAGCAGTTTCCTATGTAGAAGTTCTTGCTCCCTTATCCTCATTTCCAGGAATTTTTATAGATGCATATCTTTTTATTTTTCAAGTAAACCTTAGTACTAGCATATATATACCTAAATCAAAAAGCTTAAAAAGATCTACTTGGTATATTTATGGGCTCTTTTTAACCTTCTCCTCCCGTGAAGTGATGTCTTTGGGGGGCTATGTTTTTCTTTTGAACAATGGTTTTCTTTTCATTTGTTCAAGCCTTTTTGAATTCCTCAAAAGGACTTTAAGCTTTCATCATACAAGTAGCATGTATTTCTTCAAACGTATTTCTAGACATCCCTTCTTTTGTTACTCTTATAAATGGTGAATTTTATTGCTGCACTTGGAATTTTGCTTTCTCATATAACTTGTGATTTGTGGGAAAATTATTGTAAACTCTTCTCAACTTTGAATCTTCTCTTTACTCTAAAGATTATGTGCATCAGAAAGGTAAATGACCTTTGTCCCAGAACTCCTGAAAATGTGAGGGGTGTAGGAGGAAAAAAACCCCTTTGCCTTTTAAGAAGTGGAGGGTGGTTAGTTTTAGATTCCTTCTGTGTTTTACAGAAGCACTCCTAGAATATCATAACTGGGTGACTTCTGATGAGTCACGTGATTAAATCCTTCCACGTGAACAAAGCATAAGAGAGAGAGAGAAAAAAAATGACCTGCAAAGGTTGGGAACAGTATGGGTTCTGGTTCATTCTGGGATGTGTTCAAGGCTTGTCGTCACTGGATTTCCTTGCCATTAGTGTTAGGCAATAATGCTTCTTGTCTCTCTTCTTGTCATAGTTTCTTCATACTTTTTGGAGGAGTGGTGAAAGTGGTCTTTATTCAAAGTATGTTTTGCCTTTTTCATGCTATGATTGCTGTCATGCCACCTCCACGTGCAATGTCTTTTATAAATTACTTGTTATAACTGTGTGTTATGATCTGTCTGCTCATCTGACTTCCCATTCCAGCAGGAAGCATTTCTTTTTCAGATTCAGGATGAGGTTGAGCTCCACTTGTTGTCGCCCCTGAAGTCTAAGCTTGATTGTTAACTAGGAAGTAACTGTAGTTTACTAGAAAAATAACTTAGTGATGACTGATAAGCCCATAGCTTTTCCTTAGAATCTTGAAGAAGAAAGATTCAAGGAGTCAAAAGGCCTTGCTTGAAAATTAGCTCTGGCTGGGCAGTGGTGTCACACGCCTTTAATCCCAACACTTGGGAGGCAGAGGCAGGCGGATGTCTGAGTTTGAGGCCAGCTTGGTCTACAAAGTGAGTTCCAGGACAGTCAGGGCTATACAGAGAAACCCTGTCTCAATAAATAAATAAATAAATAAATAAATAAATAAATAAATAATAAAATTAGTTCTGATGGTTGTGAATTGCATGAGCTAATGGTTACTCACACCCTCAAACCTGGTTCTTCCTATACACAATGGAGCAGTCATAGTAATCTAGACAACATGAAAATGTTGGCCAGGAATCTTGGTGAATGCATAGTTAAAGCAGTTTGGAGGTGGACAGTGGAGGGTCAGGAATTTAAGATCACATAGGTCATATTTGCTTGGCAACATAGGAAATTTGAAGCTATCGTGATTTATGTGACAACCTGTCTCAAAAAATGGTAATATTGTCATTGTAGCTCAAATATAACTGACTACTTTCTATTTCTTATGATTAACTGTAATAGTACTTATGGAATTGTGAAGAGTAGAGATTTTAACTACTCTTAATTTTTCAAAAAGATTAAAAGTTGAACGTTTTCACAACTTGTAGAGCAGACTGAGTCAAAAACCACAAAATGTGCCCTTGTTCCAGGCCACAGAGTCTGTGAAGGCTAATTTTTAGGACAAAGGGGATTTGTCTACTAAGGGATTTTTCCAGGATTGTTAGGATATAATTGGGACACACAAGAGGATTGACATCAGAGGAGATGATGATACAACTGATAATGTAAGACCAAGTGATGAACAGAAAGGACCACAGGCTAGGGGATACATGTGCCCTAAACATTTGAAACAATTGAAGAAATAAGTGTTATTCTAGAGCCTTGAGAAAGACCATTGTGTAGTATATTGATGTTAGCCCCTTCCATCTCATTTTAGAACTTCATAGTTATAAGAATATATGTTCTGCTAAATTCCCATATGTGTGCTAACTTGTTACAGCAGAGATAACCAACATGGCCTATGACATGGAGTTTTTAACCAAGTAAATAACTAAGAGAAACTTACCAAGAGACAACAATAGCACTGGTCACAATGGCAAAACTAGGAAATTCTTGTCTGTCCCTTGATGACAATTAGTCGATAAACTTTAATGAAATATTATTTTATAGTCAAAAAACATATGAACCAGGATGACCTACAAAAATCTGGATAAAATGTGACAGTATGTTCTTTTACTTCATAAACTGGTAGACAACTTGAAAATATAATTTACATAATTTTATATTATCATTTGAAAATAATTTACAATCTGCTGCCCCATCATCAATGAGCATTTTAGTGCATATTTTCCATAAGCAAAAGCATTCTCTGGTATATAACATGACAATCAAAGAATCAGAAAATGACACTGATATCTAACCACCACCAAATCCTCAAATCCTGTTGAAGTTTTGTCGATATTTTCAAAATACCATCCAGGGCAAAAGTATCTCAGAATTGCACAGGGCACTAACTAGTCATGACTCATTACCTCCCTTCTCAGAATAATTCTTCAATATTTATTTGACTTTTTGTGATTTTAGGTTTTTGAAGGTAATCATAGAATGTTACCCAATATGATTCCTGCCTTATTCTTTATTATATTTAGATTCTGGTCATTTATTGTTAGCCAGAATTTTCCAGAAGCAGGGCTATATTCTTTTTAGTCCATCATATCTAGCACATGATTTGCTCCAGAGCTCATGATGTTCACTTTGAGCTCTTGATTAAAATGGTGTCTGGCAGCCTTTCTCTCTGTGAAGTTATCCCTTTTCCCTTTGGCAATTGAAATTTCAATAAAAAAAGCAAATTTGGAGACTATAATTAGTATGATATCATTTGTAAAGTTAAAAATGCCTAAATTTAAGGAATGCTTATTACAAAACAATACAGATTAATAGAGGCATCTAAGAACTAAGGAATGGATAAGAGTATCATGCTGGTAAAGGATTTGGAGATGATACTTGGATGAAATAAGTATTCCAAAATACCTGGTGTCTATGTTGGTGGCTGAGTTTAAAACCATACTGCTTTAAAAAATAAAACTAAGCAAGATTGAAAAGAAAAAATAAGATCATAATTGGATCAATGATGAGAGTAAAGCAAGAGCTATACATTATGATTAATCCAATTCTAAATCCTCGAGGTCCAAATTTTAAAAACTTAAACCTTAAAAAGTAGAGAGAGATAGTGAAAAGCGGAAGAGAAGAGCTTCAGACTACGCCCAGCCCAACCTTGCTCCTGAGAAAGGAGTTACTGCTCCCCATCCTGTTCCCTGGGCCAGTACTAAATGGTTTGATACCTCTAGACTGTATAGACCCAGGAAAGCTACAAAAGCTCACTTTCCCAGTAAAATATAGGAAAATCATATCCTTCCTGGGGAAATTTTGCATCCCTGGAACATTTGTATTTTTCCAAATTCCTTTCCAGGGCTGGGTAGTATCTCAGGGAGTGAGTGTATGCCTTCAACCTGTGCAAGCAACTGGCTTCGCTGCTCCGCAATATTAAACAAAAACAAACAAAACCCAGAAAGTTCCCAAGTCTCTACCTGTTCTAGTCCCAGTTCTGGCATGCATATGTTTGGCATAGTTGACATAGACAGGCCACTCCTGAATAAGTTTTAATCCTGATTGCATCTATAATTGCTGACAATTATAGACAATTATATCAAGACAAATTATTTCCTTTCTTTGGGCCTCAAGGTATCCACCTGGGATTACCCATCGTCCTCTTTGCCCCAAAGACTTAAGTTTACTAGATCAGGGTAGAGCCTAGCAGCTGTATTTAGAAAGAGCCATTCAGTAGGTATCATTTTTCTGTCGCCTTTCCATTATATCTTCCCTGTTTACACTAGTGTCTTAATGCTTTTGACTCTGTATATTCTGTTGTGTAAAGGGTGTCCATTGAGTTGAGGGGTTTTCTATACAAAATAACCTACCCCAGAGAGATGGGTAGTTTATTTCCTGTCATATTATTCTTAGAAGCACTCTGTTTGATTAGGGGTTGACACATAACCTAAAATAGTTTAATTTGGTATTCTCTTAACACTTAAAAGCTGGATAAAGAGATTCCAGAATCATTCTAGGCAATTCATGAAGCTCAAAGCAATATTTCATCACTACTCACCTGTGAGCTAGAAATTTTTCATAATGAAGTTGATACATTGAAAGAAATATATGGATGATGAGTGTATCTGAGCTCTTGGCTGTTTTTCTTGGTTCCTTCCCATATGGACAACCAACATCCTCTCATCTTTCGACTGATAAGATGAGATAATAAAATCTTCATTATCTTGCCTAAAGTGCTTAAAATGGAGATGCTTTACATAGGCCATTCTCTCCCTTTAGCTCAGCTTCCATTCTGGAATGGTAATGAGAGACCAAGTCTTTTGGGTTCAGACTCCATCTTAAGGGTACCTGATCTAAGTTTGAACTCAAGTTAACTAAGAGGCCAGTCCCTAGCATCAGTTTCCAGGTTACTCCCCAGAAAGACCTGTATCTAGCACCAGTTTCCAAGTTATTCCCCAAAAAATCTGCACCTCCAGGTTACAACCCTGCCTCTGACACTTCACTTTCTAAATACCACCAATCAGGAAAAATAAAAACAAACAAACAGAAATTAAGTTTATGGTTTGGCTCCCAGCACCAGACAATTATGTTAAAGGTCATAATGGCACCCCCAGTCAGATGTGTAGCAGGCTAGATACTTCCTTCTTGCCTCTATAAATGCTTGCCTAAAACTAGGCTCAGGGTTCTACCTTCCTGCTGTGTCAGGGTTGGTGGGCACCCAAGCTCCAGCTTGAATGAAGAGACCCTAATATAGATTGCAACATAATTGGCTCCTTGGAGGAAGTCTTTTTGGGGTTCATGAACGTTTCCTGTCTCAACAGGAGAGTTATTTTTGGGCTTAAAGATGATAGACTTAATAGCTGTAGGAACAAACCATCAGCTGATTGGAGTTGGGGAAGTCAGCAGGATGTAAACAATAAGCTAAAGTTCCTGGCTTGTCAGAGGCAGACGGATAATTATTAACCCTTCATGTTAAACAAATACACTTGAACATGTGTGGTGAAACTTAAGTGAACCACAATCAAGAAGAATTACAATGAGTATCTTTCAAGTAGAGTAAAATAAAGTAGGCAGAGGGATTTTTATAACTTTTGATGCAGTAGATCTCCCTGGTAAAAAATCAAAACAAGCTGGGGCAAGGAGTTTGTCTCAGTGAAAAGAACAATGATGTGGAAACAACAAGATATTGTTTGTTAAATACTTAAAAACAATACTTCTGTCCTACCTAGAAACATAGATAAATAAGGAAATAATGGGATTCCTAGTGTTGTCTAAGATAATAGAAATATGTTCCATAGGAACCTGTAGTATGGACATATGCTGTTGCTATGGCTTTTGAAGCTGTGACTTAAGTATTTTTGATTCTACACCTCACCTTCTTCTAGGAATATATAACCAGAAAATAATTACATGTGTCTAAAAGTATTGATACTATCATGAATACATTATGAAAACTTGACTATCCTGACTTTCAGTATTGTTTTGCAATGTTCATATCATGGAAACCTATTGATTAAGATGCAAAAGTACTTACTAGTTGCAGAAGGAAAGATAGTCACAGAATAAATTGGATTTTATTAATTAATTCATAGTTATATAACTAAAAAGCAATGCAAGGATTCATACCATACTGTTAAGCAGATTTTATTTATATATGTATGCATATATATGTAACAATAACAGTCAATGAAAAGGAGGCTACAAATTTTACAGGGAGTATAGGAGGGACTGGAAGAGGGAAGTGGAAATGATGTAATTGTGTTTTGACTTAAAAAATAATTTTTAAAGAAAAAAACATGGTTTATATATATTATGGAATTGTATATAGATATTTAAAAGGTTGAAATAATGACATTGGCAGGAAAATGTATGCAATTGGAAATGATTATATTATATGAAATAAGCCAGACTCAAACTCTCTCTGTTCTCTCTCTCTCCCTCTGTGTGAGTATGGGAGGGGGGTTTGCTCATGCATACATGTGTGCATATTTATATATCTTTCAGTCTAGGTCATAAAACTAATGAGAGGATCATGATATGGGAGGAAGAAATCCTTAGCAAGGAGAAATACAGAGGGTAATAGAACACATAATAAGATAGTAAAAGTTGGGACTAACTTGGAAAAGAAATGTAACCAGTTGAAAGTTGGGTGTTGAGTTATGAAGAAAAGAAATGGGGAATGGGAGCAAATGGGCATAGAGTATGAATATATGAATAAAGATGTCATGATGAAACACATTAATGACCTGAAATTAGACAATAACAAAAATATAAATTTACGTAGGTAGAGATGTAAAGTAATGGTATAGATGGTAAGGAGAGATAACCAGTATTTTCCAGTTTGTCCTCAACTAAGAATTTTTCTAAGATTTTCAGCACTAAAATCAAGAAAAAAAATTAACCAAATCAAAACAAGCTGTTCAAAGTAAATACAGCCTGATACAAAGTATAAATGAAAGAGTTTAAGCAGAGTTCAAAAAGCCAGAGAGTAAGCAAGAATGTGAAGGGCAGAACAGGAATGTGGACAGAGCCCAGGCCCTTCTTCTGTTATGTTTTTGATTGGCGCATGGTAAATATACACATTGTTAGGCTATAGTATGATAATCTGATATGTTAATATAGTGTGTGATGAATCTTATATGTGAGGATGCAAGGGTTCGTGTTTGTATATCATTCCAACAAGGAGGATGTGGCAATATTTCATATCTCAGCTTCAGGCCTCAGTGACAGCAGAAATCACAACAGCAGAATATAAATCAAACTTTTCCGATATTCTGGATTTTCAACTTTGCTCTACACCCAAGTGTCCTACAACAAATTCTCCAACATCTGATGTTTAAAATGAGCATCATCATTATCCCATTTTAACTGTGATTACTAATGTAATCATCACTAGACCAGAAACAATATGGCCCCAGTAGCATCTCTCAGCATTTGCATTTTACTGTCTAAGAATCAGTCTTTCCATTTTCACAATGATCTAATGTCTAGTGTTCATTCTAGGTACTCTGATCATGCTTGAAGTTGATACTCATCTCCCCATCCTCCTCATTCAAGCCTCTGCTAGAACTGTTCTTTGCAATTTAATCCCTTTAAAACATCCTTTTTATGAAAACACCACTGCGTCTCTCTCCCAGAGAAAATACTGCCACCTCTAGGGAATTCACTTTGCATTACTACCAAGGACCTTATTGCATCAGAGTCTCTCAACCTAGAGGCACTCTAAGGTTTTCTAGTGATTCTCTCTAGTCACTCAAACTCATACCCAAGCCCTTTCTACTAGGTCCCAATCATGATGAGGAGTGAGTCTGGTTTTGTCTAGTCTGCTTGGGATTTAGTTGTCAGGGGGTCTAAGAATTGAAACACAACCATAGTACCTATCAAACATGGATATGGTAAGCACTTGGCAAAGACAGTGAAGAGACAAAGGCCAGGCTTGGAAGTAGAAAAAAGAAAATCATTTCTGAGCTGACCTTCAAGAACCTCATCTCATTGCTAGTTTTTAATATTTGGAAATTTTCTTACTTCTGTTGTCAATGTTATTACCAATGGAAAATAAGTAAAAATTAAATAGCCTGTGGATTCTGTTGCAGAAGAATATTTACCTTCAGGACCACATGGGAGAATTCCCAGATGATTCTTGTGAACATTAGTCAGACAAACTCTGACAACAGGGAAATGTTAAAGGTAGTAAATGCAAGTAGAAAACAGGATGAAATCTCTCTAGCCTTACATTGTGCTGAAATAAATTCCACAGAGTACTATTATGAAAAATCTGTTCCCTGCCAAGTCTTGGTCTTCACTGTGACAGTAAATTATAAATCTCCAAAAGACTTTTCATTCATTCATTCATCAAATATTTATGAAGGTCTTAGTTTGGCCCTGGAGATCTGACCATCAACAATGTACTGCCCTTTCCTTGTAGGATCCCTCTCTTCAATGAAGAAAACAGATCAGGAAGATAAGAACATTATTACTCAAAATATATACTGAAGATGTGATGACTCTAAAGGGGGCTGATTATTTTCTGTTGTTGTTTTGTTTGGTTCCTCTGAGCCTGAATCTGACGCTGCATCCCAGGACAGCCAGAAACTCACTATGTAGCTCAGCCTGGTCCAGTTTTCCATCATTGCTCCTGCTTCACTCTCTGTGGCAATGGATTTACACGCATGAACCACCAAACCAGGTTAGGATTGAGATTTTAAAGAAAGTTTTCTAGAATGGGCATCATGAAACCAAACTCCAAAGAGTCGTAGCCTGTCAGATGAGACCAGAGGAAGTGTTCTATACGTGGCCTTGGGTGACCTTTGAAAATGGGTTGCTTCTCTCTTGTCCCAGAAAACCATATAAAATAATGCAAATCAAGTTTAAATCATGGTCACTTTAAAAATACCCCCCAAAACTTTCAGGCCACCAAAGGCATGAATATTTGAGAATCCACAAAGTGAATAAAAGATGTCACTTTAAAGTAGTAATGTCTATTCTTCTGGTATTACAACTGTAAAGTCTGTAGATGTACCCAGGCCAAACAATGGGGCTGGGCATAGGGTTAGTGACCCAAAAAGAATGATGAATTTTTGCTATACATGCTTGAAAATGCATAGAATGATGCTGAACTTAAGTGTTTAGATGTAGATTCTTCAGTCATTGGACATAGTCAGGTGAACAAGCACCTAAAACATGCTATTGAATTTACAGAGCTCAAGGCTAGATTAACCCAGGCATAAGCTCCCCCTCCCACATCGAGATGATCCTCACCGAAAAGGAACAAATTGTTCCAAAGCCAGAAGAGATTTCACAGAAGAAAAGAAATATCGCATAAAAAGAATAACAAACAAAACAAACAAACAAAAAACCTCAAGGCATGGGAATAAATTCAACATACACACACATACACAAACACAAAGACTATAGGAATGATGTTATAGGAAGTATCTTTAATAAGATCCAAAACATAGAATGCACAGATAATGCTTAAGATATAAATAGGGAAAGTAAGAGTACAGAATTTAGGGTACCACAAGCAGGATCGTGGAAAGCAAGCAAAGGACTGTGTAGTTTATTTTTTTAGATCATGGAGAATTAAAGGGTTGTGTACAAAAAAAAGATTCATCTTGAAAATTTGCCTCTGAAATACTGTCAAGGGTGAATTTTACAAGACAAAACTGGAATTAAGGTCAGCCAGGAGGCTGTTGTATGGTTAAAAACATTTGATGGCTTAAGTTAAAGCAACAGTAAAGCAATGACAGAAGGTATGGAGAGTGGTATAATTTGAAGATATGTAATAGCATCAACAATCATGATATCAAATGATGTTATAGCACTTATAAGTGAGGCATTATTATAGTGCTCAAAAATGCCTACATGATAGGTAGCGTAATTATTCTCATTTCATAGGCCATGAGATTAAAACCAATAGGTCTGAGAAATTTGCCAAAGGCCACTTGCCATGAAGACAAATTAGCCTAGTGTGTCAGGAGGGGGGATGTGATTGTTCCTGAAGTGAATGCTTCATTATTTTGGTATGAATTAAGACCCAATTGGGACCTACAATTTACTTACCACCCCAATAGAGTTGAGAAAATTGGGCTTTTTACAAACTTATTCTGGTAGAAACATCCAATTGGGATTTGAAGACTGAAACACAGAAAAGCTGTCTAAATTAAAGACAGGTTTACAAGATACCTGGAAACAGATGGCAAACCGAACCCTAATCAATGGAAGAGAATATCTAAGGAAAAGATTTGAAGAGAGATTATAGATGATATAAGACCTAGATGGAAAGGATTTATCTTGATCTAGTGGAGAAAGAAATGTCTATATAAGATATGGAAAAGGATGGGGAGGTCAGAAGACTGGTGTAGAAAATAGAAAACAGAATTAATAGAATTAGAAAAAAAAAAAGAATTGATATTGCTGAGTAGTAGTTATGCCTACTTTTCCCCCCAGCACTCAAGAGTTTGAGACCAGCCTGGTCTACAGAGTTCTAGGACAGCCAGGGCAACATAGTCTGTCTTGAAGATTAGGGGACAGGGAAGGGAAAAGCTGAAAAAAAAATTGATCTTTCAGAAGAAGGAAAGCCTTGAATTACTGATCATTCTAAGACTTTTACCATGAAGGGGTGTTGAATTTCATGAAATGCTTTCTCAGTATCTAATGAGATGATCATGTGGGTTTCTTTTCTTTGAGTTTGTTTATATAGTGGGTTATGTTGATGGATTTCCATATATTTAAACCCTGTCTCAAAAACAAACAAACAAACAAACAAACAAAAACATGGAAAACTCAAACACAAGGAGGGAAACTACTCCATAGAAATGGCAAGAAAAAAAATCTTCTTTTAACAAACGAAAAAGAAGATAGCCACATAAATATAACTATACCTCAATCAAAAATTACAGAAAGCAACAATCACTTTTCCTTAATATCTATTATCAGTGGACTCAATTCTCTAATAAAAAGACATAGACTAACACACTGGATACATAAACAAGATACAACATTTTGCTGCATACAGGAAACCTACCTTAGGGACAAAGGCAGACACTACCTCAGAATAAAAGGCTGGAAAAGAATTTTCCACGCAAATGGTCTCAAGAAACAATCTGGAGTATCAATTCTTTTTTTTTTTTTTTTGGTTTTTTTGAGACTGGGTTTCTCTGTGTAGCCTTGGCTGTCCTGGAACTCACTTTGTAGCCAGGCTGGCCTCGAACTCCGAAATCTGCCTGCTTCTGCCTCCTGAGTGCTGGGATTAAAGGTGTGCGTCACCATGCCCGGTTTTGGAGTATCAATTCTAATATCGAATAAAATTAACTTTCAACCTAGTGTTATCAGAAAAGATAAGGAGAGACACTTCATACTCATCAAAAGTAAAATCTATCAAGATGAGCTCTCAATTCTGAACATGTATGCTCCAAATGCAAGGGAACCCACATTCGTAAAAGAAACTTTGTTAAAGCTCAAAGCACACATTGCACCTCACACAATAATAGTGGGAGACTTCAACACCCCACACTCATCAACGGACAGATCCAGGAAACAGAAACTAAACAGAGAAAATGAAAACTAACAGAAGTTATGAACCAGATGGATTTAATGTTCTATAGAACATTTTATGCTAAAACAAAAGAATATACATTCTTCTCAAAACCTCATGGTACCTTCTCCAAAACTGACCATATAATTGGTCAGAAAACAGGCCTAAAAGATACAAGAAGACTGAAATAATACCATGGATCCTATCAGATCAGATCATCATGTATTAAAGCTGGTCTTCAATAACAACAAAAATAATAGAAATAATAGAGAGCTGAAAAATGCTCTACTCAATGATAACTTGGTCAAGGAAGAAATAAAGGAAGAAATTAAAGGCTATTTAGAATTTAGTGAAAATGAAGCCACAACATACC
Source organism: Mus pahari (assembly GCF_900095145.1). Taxonomy (NCBI): domain Eukaryota; kingdom Metazoa; phylum Chordata; class Mammalia; order Rodentia; family Muridae; genus Mus; species Mus pahari. The sequence continues at coordinate 93,375,790 of NC_034592.1, read as the reverse complement.
CAAACTTATGGGACACAAGGAAAGCAGTGCTAAGAGGAAAACTCATAGCTCCGAGTGCCTCAAAAACAAAAACAAAAACAAAAACTCGAGAGAGCATACACTAGCAGCATGACAACACAACTGAAAGCTCTAGAACAACAACAACAAAAAGCAAATAGACCCAAGAGGAGAAGACAGCACAAAATAATCAAACTCAGTGCTGAAACCAACCAAGTAGAAACAAAAAGAACTATACAAAGAATCAACAAACCAGGAGCTGGTTCTTTGAGAAGTCAACAAGAGAGATAAACCCTTAGCCAGACTACTTAGAGGGCACAGGGACTATATCCAAATCAACAAAATCAGAAATGAAAAGGGAGACATGGCAAAGGGAACTGAGGAAATCAAAAAAAAAAAAAAATCATCAGATCTTACTACAAAAGCCTATACTCAACAAAACTGGAAAATGTGAATGAAATGGACAATTTTCTGGACAGATACTATGTACCAAAGTTTAATCAAATCAGATAAATGGTCTAAACATTCCGACAACCCCTAAAAAACAGAAGCAGTAATTAATAGACTCCCAAGCAAAAAAAGCCCAGAACCAGATGTGTTTAGTGCAGAATTCTATCAGACCTTCAAAGAAAACCTAATACCAATACTCTTCAAATTATTTCACGAAATAGAAACAGAAGGAACACTACCCAATTTGCTCTATGAAGCCACAATTACTCTGATACTAAAACCACACAAAGACCCAACAAAGAAAGAGAACTTCAGACCAATTTCCCTTACGAATATCGATGCAAAAATTTTCAATAAAACTCTCAAAAAAACAAATCCAAGAACACATCAAAATGTTCATACATTTTGCTTCATCCCAAGGATCCAGGGGTGGTTCAATACATGGAAATCCATCAACATAATCCATTATATAAACACACTCAAAGATAAAAACCACATGATCATTTCATTAGAGGCTGAGAAAGCATTTGAAAAAAAAAATCCAATACACCTTCATAATAAAAGACTTGGAAAGATCAGGAATTCAAGGCCCTTACCTAAACAGAGTAAAAGCAATATACAGTAAACCAGTAGCTAACATCAAACTAAACAGAAAGAAGTTTGAAGCAATCCCACTAAAATCAGGGACTAGACAAGGATGCCCACTCTCCCTAACTATTCAATTTAGTACTTGAAGTCCTAGCCAGAACAATTAGACAACAAAAGGAAGTCAAAGGGATAGAAATCACAAAGGAAGAAGTTAAAATATCACCATTTGCAGATGATACAGTAGTATACATAAGTAACCCCAAAAATTCCACTAGAGAATTCCTAATCCTGATAAACAACTTTAACAAAGTGGATGGATATAAAATTAACTGAAACAAATCAGTAGCCTTCCTCTACTCAAAGAATAAACAGATTGAGAAGAAATTAGGAAAATGACAACCTTCACAATAGTCATAAATAATATAAAATACCTTGATGTGACTCTAACCAAGGAAATGAAAGATCTGTAGGACAAGAACCTCAAGTCTCTGAATAAAGAAATCAAAGAAGATCTCAGAAGTTAGAAAGATCCCCATGCTCATGGATTGGCAGGATTGATAATATAGCAAAAATGGCCATCCTGCTGAAAGCAATCTACAGATTCAACACATCCCGATCAAAATTCCAACTCAATTCTTCACTGAGTTAGAAAGAACAATTTGCAAATTCATCTAGAATAACAACAACAAAAAAAACCACCTAGGATAGCAAAAACTATTCTCAACAATAAAAGAACCTCTGGTGGAATCACCATGCCTGACCTAAA
>NC_034592.1:93372549-93373879 GCF_900095145.1 Mus pahari | reverse complement strand
AAACCAGATACACTGAAACTAATAGAAGAGAAAGTGGGGGAAGAGCCTGTAGCACATGGGCACAGGGGAAATTTTCCTGAAGAAAACACCAGTGGCTTATGCTCTATGATCAAGAATTGACAAATGGTTTTCTTACACCTTGGAGGCCATGTAGGCCATAAGGTCCACCACCCTGTTGCTGTAGCCATATTCATTGTCATATCAGGAAATAAGCTTGACAAAGTTGTCTTTGAGAGCAATGCCAGCCCCGGCATGGAAGGTGGAAGAGTTGGAGTTGCTGTTGAAGTCGCAAGAGACAACTTGGTCCTCAGTGTAGCCCAGGATGCCCTTCATGGGCCCTCAAATGCCTGCTTCACCACCTTCTTGATGTCATCATACTTGGTAGGTTTCTCTAGGTGGCATGTCAGACCCCCATAATAACAGGAGGGACCTAGGGAGCCCTCCCTATTCTCTTGAATACCATCAATAAAGTTCGCTGCACCCCCCCCCCAAAGAATTGACAAATGGGACCTCATAAAATTACAAAGCTTATGTAAGGCAAAGGATACTGTCAATAGGACAAAATGGCAACCAACAGATTGGTAAAAGATCTTTACCAATCCTACATTTGATAGAGGGCTAATACCCAATGTATGCAAAGAACTCAAGACATTAAACTCCAGAGAATCAAATAACCCTTTTAAAATGGGGTACAGAGCTACACAAAGAATTCTCAACTGAGGAATACCGAATGGCTGAGAAACACCTGAAAAAATGCTCAACATCCTTAGTCATCAGGGAAATGCAAATCAAAACAAGCCTGAGATTCCATGTCATACCAATCAGAATGGCTAAGATCAAAAATTCAGGTGACAGTAGATGATGGCATGATGTGGGAAAAGAGGAACATTCCTCCATTGTTGGTGAGATTGCAAGCTGGTACAACTACTCTGGAAATCAGTTTGGTAGTTCCACAGAAAATTGGACACAGTATTATCTGAGAATCCAGCTAAACCACTCCTGGGGATATAACCAAAAGATGTTCCAGCATTTAATGAGGACACATGCTCCACTATGTTCATAGCAGCCTTATTTATAATAGGCAGAAGCTGAAAAGAACTCAGATGTCCTTCAAGAGAGGAATGGATACAGAAAATGTGGTACATTTATACAATGGAGTAGTAGTACTCAGCTATTGTTTTTGGCTTTTTTTTTTTTTAGGTATTTTCTTCATTTACATTTCAAATGCTATCCCGAAAGTCCCCTATACCCTCCCTACATCCTGTTCCCCAACCCACCCACTCCTGCTTCCTGGCCCTGGCATTCCCCTGTACTGGGGCATATAATCTTT
>NC_034592.1:93363179-93369478 GCF_900095145.1 Mus pahari | reverse complement strand
TCTTGTTTTTCGGGTGTTTTGGGGTATCCAGAACTCACTGTGGTGGGTCTACTGGGTTCTGATGATGCTGAATGGTCTTGGTTACTGTTAGTAACATTCTTACATTTGCCTTTTGCCTTCTGGTAGTCCCTGGTGTTAGATGTTCTAGCTGTCTCTGGCTGAAGCTTGTTCGTCCTGTGATTCTGTTAGCCTCTGTCAGCACTCCTGGGAGTCCAATTCTCTCTTGAGTCCCAGTGGTCAGAGCACTTTCAGCAGGCAAGCTCTTTTCTTACAGGGAAGGTGCACAAAAGTCTGGAGCTCAGATCCACCTCTTGGCTGAAGATGAAGGCCCGAAAGGACCCTGTCCAATAAGATGTGTTGTTTCTGCGGCCCATGTGCTCTCCTGGGTGGACTAGTTTTTGAGAGACCTGTTATACAAGATGGCACTCTCACCTGAGTCCCAGGGTCAGAGCCCTCCCTGGAGGCTGACTCTCCTCTGGTGGGGAAGGTGCCCAGAGGTCTGGGTATCAGCTCTGCTTGCTGGATGAGGATGAAGGCCCTAAGTGTCCCTGTCCAAGAAGCTCTGTTGCTTATGCAGCCAGTACGCTCTCCTGCACAGATGTCTCTGAGATACCCAGGATACAAGATCCTACTCAGCTATTAAAAGCAATGATTTCTTGAAATTCTTAGGCAAATGGATAGAACTAGAAAATATCATCCTGAATGAAGTTACCCAATCACAAAAGAACACATGTGGTATTCATTCACTGATTAGTGAATATTAGCACCAAAACCTTGGAATACCCAAGATACAATTCACAGACCGCATGAAGCTCAAAAAGAAGGAAGACCAAAGTCCTTCTTATAAGGGGGATCAAAATACCCACAGGAACAAATATGGAGACAAAATGTGGACCAGAGACTGAAGGAAAGGCCATCCAGAGACTGCCCTACCTGGGGCAAACCAAACCCAGACACTATTGTGGATGTCAGGAAGTGCATTTTGTCAGAAGCCTGATATTGCTGTCTCATGAGAGGCTCTGCTAGAGCCTGATCCATACATAGTCGGATGCTTGCATCCAACCATTGGACTGATCATGGGGTCCCCAATGGAGGAGTTAGAGAAAGGACTAAAGTTGCTGAAGGGGTTTGCAACCCCATAGAAAGAACAACAATATCAACCAACCAGAACTCCAAAGAACTAAACCATCAACCAAGGAGTACACATGAAGGGATCCTTGGCTCCAGCCACATATATAGCAGAGGATGGCCATATTGGGCATCGATTGGAGAAGAGGCCCTTGGTCCCGTGATGGCTTGGTGCCCTAGTGTAAGATAATGCAAGGGTGGGGAGGTGGGAGTAGGGGTGTGGGTGGGGGTTGACCCTCATAGAAGCAGGGGGAGGGGGATGAGATTGGGAGTTTCTTGGGGGGGTCATCAGGAAAGAAAAGCAATAACATTTGAAATGTAAATAAAGAAAATATCCAATAAAAAAGGAGGAGGAAAGCATTCCTAGAAAGACAAAAGCTGCTTATTCTCCCCATATGCAGATTAGCTCATACAAAATACATTAGCTACGGAATGAACAAAGGGTCATATGGGACATGACACAGGAAGAGTCTGAATGACTGGGTCTGTAGGGGGAGAACAGAGACCTCAGGGAGTTTGGTAGGAGGAGAACCACACACACACTGTTTGACTCCAACATGATGTCATCTAATATGTTGTGTGATCACCTCAAGTATACAAACATGAAAAGATGAGGACTTTTAGAAAGAAGAATTTCTCCTGGGTAGGGAGAGAACAAGAAATTATATAGGGAGTGAAAAATGACTAAGAGCCATATACATATGTGAAAGTATGGAAGGATTAAAAACATCAAAATAAAAGACAATTTTATATTTTTGCTGCGTTTTTAAAGGATAGAGAAGAGAGCATAAAGGCCAAAATCTACAAAAAAAAAAAAAAATAGTAAGAGTAACCTTGGAAAGATCCATGAATTTTACAAAACAGAAATCTGATGGTGACCTTCCAAAGGGTACATTGCAACTGAGACCAAGAGTTTCCACCAGTTAGAATGATGACGTGAAAGCAAAAAATTTCAAGACATGGAAATCAGACTACTTTTACAAACCAAGCTTTCTGAAAACATCCTATGTGAGCTCAGCCTCTCCTTTTCTCCTACCCTTATATCTCCTCCACCCAGCTCCTCTTATGCCAACCCCTCCAAAATTCATGATCCCTTTAATTATTATTGTCACATGCATATACACATGTGTGTGTGTGTGTGTGTGTGTGTGTGTGTGTGTGTGTGTGTGTGTCCATGTATATATAATCTACTAACTCCATTTAGCCTGGCCCAAATGTACATATGTCCAGGACTGACCACCTGTGTGAGAGCTCATCCTTGGAGGAAATGACTTTTTCCTCTCTCAGTAGGCCTTGAACACCTGTAGTTTTTCATGGAGAGAAAAGACAATGTGGAATTACCCCTGTGTACATTGGCTTGTCAACCGGTGTTGTCTTTATGCTGGTCTTGCATTGGCAACCCTATTGTTGAGTTCATGGGTACAGTTTCTTTGTCATATATAGAAGATACTGTCTCACAGCCACTGTTTAATATTCTAGGTTTTACAATCATTCTGCACACTCTTTTGATTTTCTCTGACTCTTAGGTATAGGGATGGCTGTATCAGTTGCAGATGTATTCATTAGGATGAACACCCCACAGTCATTCTTTCTCAGTCATTTTGATCAGTTGGGCATACTGCAGTAGTTTCCATAAAAGAAGCTTATTTAATGAGAGGCAAGAGCTAAACGTATCTGTGGCATAAGGATACATTTAGAAGATATTTAGAAATTATATAGGTGTACGAAAGTAGCAGTCATAGGTTCTCCTCTGTCATTTAATGATCTCTCAAGCCTCGGGTAGTTTGCTAGATTTATAGTATCAGGCATAAATTCCTTCCTGTCTAGTGGGCCTTAAGTACAATTAGGCAATTCTCAGCTATTCCCAAGATTTAAAAAAAAAGTGTCATTGTTGTACCACCCTACTACTGTGGGTATCTTGCCAGCCCAGTCACTTCTGTGGTTCATGGTGCTACTGTCAGGGTAGGACTACTGATTATTCTCTCTTGAGAGCTTGCATAGCACCTTCTCATATGAGAGCTAGTCCTAAAAGGGGAAGCTTACAGGAATGATTCCTCCCAGACTGTCATTTGAAGGTCAGAAAAACATGACCCCTATAATTAATATAGAAATTAGAGATTCCTTGTAAAAAAAATTATCTCTAAACAAATGAGTAGGGAGCTAGAGTGTTAGTCTAGCAAGGAGGATTTGGAAAGTCAGAGAAGTAGCCATGGAATAAGCTGCCAAAAAGCTGCAGATTAATAAATTGGAACTTTACGGACAATCTTAGAAGTAGGTGTGGTCTCTTATGAAGGGCCCAACAGGGTAGCTCTCAGGGGTTTCATTAGAAATTGCTTCTACCCCTTGGGTGGCTACTGACTCTGCATAGCTGCCGCCTCCATGGTTTTGCTGGTGGACCTGGGGCACATTTTGTTCAGCGGGGATAGCAGTCATGAAACTGTTCTAAACAGCAAGTATAGGCAAGGAAAGACAACCAGGATCCACTGGTTACTTTTTTTACCTGTCCTGTATCACCATCTTAAACTAAGGTGGCCCACTTAGAGCAATGGCTTCTGCTTTCCTACTGTGGGTCAAACTCCATGGCAGTTCCTTTCCAGGGAAGAACAGTTCACAGCCTTACCCAAGGCAAGAAAAAGCAGTCTGCTAAAGAGCCAGAAAAACGAGAGTAGAAATTTTGCTCTTGCAGAGGACCCTTGAGAATGTCATAGAAGGCAATGCCATGGTGTTACAAAATGTCTCAAAGGAGACAGGGATGAGGTCTGATGAGACTTGGGTGGAAAGATTATCTTATCTCATGACAATGAACCCTGGATTTTTAGAGGAAAGGCAGAGAGGGTGTGTATGGCCACTGATACATTCATAGGAGACAGGTATGTGGAAATTAGAAGGACTTCCCTGTAAAGGAGGACAGGAAGGATGCAGCTGAGCCGAGCACAGACAAGAGTCAAAACAGGAGTGTGGAAATTTTTGTGAGGTCAGAAAAGAGAACGATGTGTTTAAGAAGGAACATGTAGCTCAAAAACACATGACTGTAGACTGAGTAATTGAATAAAGACTGAGAGCTTGGTTGCTAAGAGCAACATGGACAAGAAAAAGCACGGTTTCCACTGCTCTGCAATAAGAGCTTTCACAACACAAGGTGTGATTCAGCACAGGAGAGCTGTGTCTGCATCACGTCTGTGTCCAGAAGGGGCTGTGTGCTACTTAATGGACTAAGGAGCAAACCTGGAAATGAGAAGCTAGGGGGAAGAGGGCTGCACATCCTCTGAGGTACAGCTCACTGGAGTCTGTAACAATAATTAGATCAATATTTAAAGCAGAGTCTCTCGACCTTAGCACAAGTGACAATTTATCTTGGACCATTCTTAGTCAGGAAAACCTGCTTTATGCCAGCTAGACTTGTTAGTGGACTTTCTAGCCCTTATTCCATAGACAACAATAGCGGACCCTCAGCTGTAATACCTAAACTTTTGTATAGAGTTTGTCAAACTCCTTCTGGACAGCAGAATCATCTTGATTGGAAACATGAATTTAGAATAAAGTAGCCTATACTTTTCCCTTTTGCTCTTGCCCCTTTGTCCAAATAGGGGATTACACATGCATTTCAAAGGGGCCTCCCTAAGACTGGGATTGTAACTTGGTGACAGGGTGCTGTCCTAGCACATAGTAGTCCTTGGGTTCAGTCTGCAGCACTTAGAATTGTGGTTTGGAAGACAACCCTTTCCTTGCCTAATTCCTACCCCCTCTGATGGCCCAGTGAAGGGAAAAGCAGGCTTCTCTTTCGGAATATTTTATCTTTGGCCTAAGTTGGCTGGGACCCTCTTCTGAGCAATAGCCATTTCACTGGACTGCATCTGTATCTTTAATTACCACCTGGCTCCAGCAAGCAACTCTTTCACTTCCCCACAGGCCATAACCCCTAAGAAGCAAAGCCTTCAGGCTTCAATGAGTCAGCCCTGACAGGGCCAGAGAAGAACAGAATCAGGGGAGGGCAACTGCTACAGAGGATTCCAGGTATCTGAAGACATTTTAATCAGTAGGCAGTGAAGATGTTTGTACACCTCTTCTGCTGAGCCTTTTGTTTGGTGGGCTCGGCATGGGGGCCAAGAGGGAAGGTAGAGGAAATGAGGAAGCCTCTTAAAAACAACAGAAGTGATATCTTCTTGTGTATTTATAAAGACAAGTTTTTAAAAAGAGATTTGTTGGACAGTGAGTCATCACCAACATTTGATGGATATGATTCAGATGACCTTCCCTGACAGCAGATTCTGAAAACACAGGCAAAAGTTTCCTGATTGTTCCAAACCCCTCAAAGTGTTCTAAAAGGCAGTATTGTCAGCTTGGTTTTTAATCATCCAGATTCGTGGTGGGGTTGTTCGTAGGTTCAAAGCAAATAACCATTCCTGGCTTTGCCCAGTGCAATTGAAGTTTAGTATCAGCTCCAGGACACAGGCATAAGGTGGAATTCAAAGTCTGTCTGACTTGGAAGAAGACATTTTACCAACCCAGTCTTTCGTTGACTTTTAATGTAACAGGAAGGTAAAGGTACCATGGACAGTGACAAAGTCCCCTCTAGCATTCCTTGATGGTTTAATATTCATCCAAGGTTAAGTATCCAATCTCTGAATCGCTAATGTTGTCTTTATCCCTTGTCATGGAATACTGTCATTTCCCTTCAGGGCTATAAGAATTCTGTGCAGTCAAAACCTCTCTCGCCCACCACATCTTCCTCAAACCTGTGCGTAGTCAATTCCTAACAGTCATCCATTTGTGTATCTCAGTGTTTCTTTGTTGTTGTTGTTGCTTTGTTTTGTTTTTAAATTTTTATTAGATATTTTCTTCATTTATATTTCAAATGCTATCCCAAAAGTCCCCTATACCCTCCCCCCCAACCCTGGCCCCTACCCAACCACTCCAACTTCTTGGCCCTAGCGTTCCCCTGTACTGGGGCATATAAAGTTTGCAAGACAGAGGGGCCTCTCTTCCCAATGATGGCCGACTAGGCCATCTTCTGTTACATATGCAGCTAGAGACACGAGCTCTGGGGGTGCTGGTTAGTTCATATTGCTGTTCTACCTATAGGGTTGCAGACTCCTTCAGCTCCTTGGGTACTTTCTCTAGTTCCTCCATTGGGGGCCCTGTGCTCCATCCAATAGATGACTGTGAACATC
>NC_034592.1:93349049-93362669 GCF_900095145.1 Mus pahari | reverse complement strand
CTCCTGGGCATATACCCAAAAGATGCTCCAACTTGTAATAAGGACACATACTCCACTATGTTCATAGCAGCCCTATTTATAATAGCCAGGAGCTGGAAAGAACCCAGATATCCCTCAACGGAGGAACAGATACAGAAAATGTGGTACATTTACACAATGGAGTACTACTCAGCTATTAAAAACAATGAATTTATGAAATTTTTGGGCAAATGGATATATCTGGAGGATATCATCCTGAGTGACGTGATATGCACTCACTGATAAGTGGATATTAGCCCAGAAACTTAGAATACCCAAGATACAATTTGCAAAACACAAGACAATCAAGAAGAAGGAAGACTAACATGTGGATACTTTAGTCCTCCTTAGAATAGGGAACAAATTACCCATGGAAGGAGTTACAGAGACAAAGTTTGGAACTAAGATGAAAGGATGGACCATCCAGAGACTATCTCAGTGTTTCTAACTTTCTAACTGCAGCTTTCAGTCTCATTCGTTATTTAACTCTCTACGTTCTCTTGCTTTCTTACTAACTCTAGAATATAAATTTCCTTTCAGACTTTGAGATAGCAGTGAGCCATTTTGGGAGGCATAATAGCTACATACATTCCAGTCTTCCCTCTAAATGACTGTCCTTGTTGTCCTAGGAGTGAACCTCTTCAATGTCCAACTCTGAGAGTCCCATCAATACAGTGCTGGCATGTTCCAAAATTCTTTGCCAGATTGATTCTGGCCACATCAGCCAAGGGTTCTGACTAGTCAATGAATGAGTTCAGCAGGGATTCTAAGGTAGACATGGCCTCAATAGACACATTTCAGCTCTTATGAGAAACTTTGGCTTGAGAATTCCCCAATGGCCTTTTGAATTCCTCTTGAAATTTTCACTTAGAACAAACTTAAGATTTATTACTAGCCTCTCCCTTCTTTCCTCTAATCCTTCATTTTCCCATCCCTCTCTCTCACTTGGACTCTAGTCAGGCTTGTGGGTTGATGTTCTTCTTGGGTTCCCTTCCCCTTCTATCCCATAGCTATTTCCTCTAACACACACTTGTCTAGTATAATCTTGTCTTGGTATCTGCTTCTTGGAGAACCTAGACAAACATAGCCTGTTTCTCTAAGAAGGTCCTCCTCAACCATGGGGTGGGCACATACCTTATTCTTTACTTCACTCCTAAGTATTTTGATTAAAAGTATATTAACCACATTTACTGTTCAAAGGATTTGGGATTGGAAGTCACATACAATCAGCTAGTCCTTGGGTGTGGCTATAGCTAAAGGAGTAAGTGATAGTCATGGGCAGTCACCTTCTGATCATGGTACCTTTGAAGATACAGATGAAGCTAGTCTGAAAAGTCATTGTCATAGTTGGTAGGGTTTGCAACTGGGTTAGATGGATGATTACTTTTCTTCTCCAGCAATATGCAAAGTACCTTCCAACACTATGAAAGTTAACCAATAGGGATGAAGCTTTTCAGGCCAATACTAGGTTGACTTTTCCACATATACATACTTTGACTCAAATATGTGGTTTCTTCGGCAACAGGATCTTACCATCATGTGATAAAAGGTAACAAATACCGATGGTGGTATCTTTTGATGTTTTGGTATCTATGGGAATGTACTGTCGAACTACTCTAAAAGAAGTAACCCATTCCTAGTACTGGGTGTTTCATCAGTTAGCCTCTGGTGTCTAGTAGGGGCGTTGTTGTCCCATTACGAGGTAACTCTATTTTAACTCTTTTATGTATATATATTTATATTTGAGGACGTTTCTACAATAGCACATTACCATATGGCCTTTTTGAATCATCGTTGGTGGTTGTCTCTTTCTGTATTCACTTCTCTATTTAGCCCATATACTTCCCATCCCCCCATTTAACCCTTCCTGTTTCATTATTTACCTTTAAGCCCTTATTCCACTGCAATGTAGCTTTCCTTTTTTGAAGCCTTTTCATGGCCCCCTCTGCACTGTAGCTCTTTATTAATCTGATCATATATATGTACTCAAAGATTCATAACTGACATCTACAGCTGAGAAAACACATGTGAAGTTTGTTTTTTCAGGTCTGGGTTACAGAATGATTGTTTCTAGCTCTATTGATTTACCTGTGGTTTTCATAATTTTCCTTTTTTAATATCTGAAAAATAACCTATTATGTAAATTAAATAAAATTTCATTAAAATTCAGTATTTCATGGACACCTATACTATTTCACTTTTCTGGCTATTGTGAACAGAGCATTAATGAGCATGGATGAGCAAGTCCTTTGGATCTTTCCCAAGAGTAATATAGTTGGATCATGTGCTAGATCTATTTCTAGTTTTGTTAGGAACCTCCCCATTGATTTATACAGTGGAAGTGCCAGTTTGCTTTCCTACTATTGGTGAATAGTTGTTCCCTCTTCTCCTCATACATGCCAGCATTCCTTGTTTTTAATGAAATCTCACAATGGTTTTAAGCTACAATGGTTTATCTGATAGATAAAGATGTTGAACATTTAAACATTAGAGACCTAGAGATAATATCACCCAGGTATTTAACAATATTATCACTATTTTTACTCCATCTATATTCAGAAGCCTGGCTATCTTTAGATTCAGCAAGAACCTTAGGAGTTTTATAGTAATTTTTTTTGGCTTATACTGGTTCAAACAGAATTCTACACTTCAGTGCACACTGAATTTCCACTTAGAGAGACTTAGACTAGGAATCATTATTCAGACATAAAGAGGTTCCAGCAATAAGAAAAGTCCATTGTGAAATGCAAACTGTCTTAGAGGAGAGTCTTATTAATATGAAGGCCATATAATTTATTACTCAAGCCATTACACTTCCAAATGCAAAAGGTGGTACTTATGATAGTGTATTGATACTGTAGGGTTAGTCAAGGTTGTTCTGGCCAATTGGGGCCTCTTATGGTTATACGACAATTATAAGGTGTTTGGCAGTGAATTAGGAATTTTATGGGAGTGCAAGATGAAAAGAGATGGCATCACTTCAGTGAGCAACATGGGAAATTTGGCAGTTCAGCATTAGATATACTGAGGGAATGAGAGAACTGCTCATCAAACATTCTAAAGCAACATGGAAAACTTAGTCCTTAGACTTTCAGTACAGGGGTTATTTTCTTTCTGCATGGTCTATTGGAGATGCAGTATTGCAGTATTATGTGATGATTTAATGTATAAGTTCTGGGCACAAATCTATCTAAGCACATCTACTTGGAGCCCTCACTGCTGTGTGAGCAGGGGACAGACTCTTCAACATTTGTGTATCTCATGTTCTTATCTTAAAGGTGGTATTTGAGGGAGGTTGTGGTGATCAAAACTTAGAACAATGCTATTACATCTAGAGACCCTAGATAGATACTTATTTAGGCCCTAGATAGGTATTAATTCTTAAAAAGTTAAAAAAGGAAAAGGAAAAAGATACATAAATTCCAGAGCCCACTTACCATTGATAAGAGTATTGAACGTTTTCACATTGAGAAAATTAACTTGCAATGAAGAGAATAATGGGTTGCTTTGACGCACAGCTTGCAACTGGCTGGGCTTATTGTTTAGGACCTATGGAGAAACACAGGAATATTGTGACTGAACATGGAATGATACACTGCTTATCTCATGTATAAGAAGCAAAACCATGAAACAAAAGGGAGAGAATGAAGGAGCAAAGTCCTATAATCTTCATCAAGAAAATACCCACAATGATGTAAATCTATACCATAAAGTTCCAACCCTCAAAGATTCCAAGTAATGTTGCACCATAGGAGAACAGGCTTTGAAAATAGAGGTTTTGAGGAGACTCTCAAAATCCATCTACAGCAGCTGTGGTTAATTCTCTCTACTGTCAGAGGATACAGGGCATAGGAAAAGATTATGGTGGAAGCCAAAACAAAGGAACTGGAGAGTCATCCCTTACATCAGCTCTACTCAGATATCTAACTGTTCATTGTGCAGCATGGATAGTCGTTTTGTGCTTAGCAAGTCCCACCCTAGGCGGTAAGAGGAGTTTGTATGTTTGGAGCTATTATACTGCAGAGAAGAAGATTTGAACTCTAGTGTATAAAATTTGTTCCCAAGATCTGAATTTAAAATTTGGCTTTATTCGATAATAAGCTGAGTAACCTGAACCTTGGAATCCTTTGTTAATACATAAATTATAGTAACAGCATCTATTTATTAAATTTTCATGAGCATAAATGAAAACATGGATATATATGTACAATGCTGAACGGATTTGGATACATGACGTACAGGCAATGGTTAGAGATCTAGAGTAAAATCAATATAATAAATGGAAATGATATTGCAGCGATACAAATAAAAAGCTAAAGGAGTGCTTGTTGGGAGGTTCTAACCAAGGAGCACAGCTGCTCATAGACACTTGACCAAAGACCGGTCATCTTCTGTTTGGGGAAGGTCCTCTTGCTACCTGCCTCCACCTCCACATATGGAGCAGAGGATTGCCTTGTCTGACCTCATTGGGAAAGGATGTGCCTAATCCTGTAGAGACTTGATGCCCCAAGATAGGTGGTGGGGTTTAGGGTGGGGTGCGTAGGGGCTGAGGGTAGGTGTGAATGAGTAGGTGAGGGTGTGGGGGGAGCACCCTCTCAGAGTCAAAGAAGAGGGGCGAAGGGTGAAGAACTCTAGGAGAAGGAGTCAGGAGGAGGGCAACATTTGGAATGTAAATAAGTAAAGTAATTTTTAAAAATCCCAATAGGGAGTGAATAACTAATAAGAAAAGCGAGTGACCAGCATATGGAATTAAACAATTTTCTAATATTAAATAAATTCAATTTTTTAAAAAGCTATAGGAGTTGGAGGACAATGGTAGGTATTAACCTTCTTGTGGAAAAATAGGGGAAGCTACAGAAAAATAAGTGGGTTGGAGATGGATTTCATACTGACTAGAGGTTTACCAAAAGATAAAGGAAGCAATGTTGGTACAGGAAATGGCAGAAACAAATGCAGAGACTCAAAGCAAAGGGTGCAGATTCAGAGAAGGGCTACTCAGTGAAGCTGGGGCAGAAAACTAATTCTAGAGTTGATGCAAGAGGGTTCCTTAGGCTGTATCACAAAGGGGCCCTGCTTGGCTGGATGAAGCACTTGCACCCTGGACAAATATTTCTGAAAATCGCAGACATGAACCTCAGAAACTGTTGGCAAAGGCTGCATGAAAGAGGTTGACACTCCAGCAACTTTGAGAAGCAAATAGTTAAAATGAAGGTGAATTTTTTTTACTCCAAAACTTCACTATACTAACTGGTCTCTCTGCCAAAGATCATGACATTTCCTTAGGAAATGATTTGAGTTGTGAGAAACACTGTTCAGCTGGTGTTGTGTAGGTGTGATAGTAGACATTGCATGTTCAGATCCATGTCAAAATAGAATCATTATGTGTGAAGAATGGAGGTTTGTTAATTGATATGTAGGCTGAAATACTGAAGGTAAGTATCCTCACGGAAGACAGCGCAATGGCATATGTAATGTATGTTCAGGATCTGATGTAGGCCTTTGTAAGGAGCAGAGGTATAGACTCTGGAGTCAAACTACCTGGCACCAAACTTCTCCCATTCTTATCTAATGACCTTAGACAAACATCTTTACATCCCATGCATCAGTTTCCCCAACTGTCAAATAAGATAAGGATATACTTATAGGGGGTATTCTGTGGATTAAATGATAACATATTTATAAAGTATTTAAAACTGTGTCTGTAACATAGCAGCATTGAAGAGCATTTTTTTTAATTGTGGAAGACAGGACAGAATTCTTGAAGTAACTGAGAAAATCAGAAAACACAATGTACTTGGACAATGTGTGTCTCTGCTCTCTTATTTCCTATCGCTTTCATTTAACTTTCTTCTGTTTTCCTCCACTGCCTTGTTTTCTTAACAGAATACAGTAGCCATGCCATAGGAATAACAAACTGGGATTGTAGGAAGTATGAAGCTTGAAATAATGTAAATAAAATACATTTGAAAATAACAAACACCTATATTTACATTACAAAGTACTAAATAGGAATACTAGTATAACAAAACTAGTATGTGTGTTAGTAGAATGTGTCCACTATGGCACTAGGGAAGTCTGCCACAAGAATGTGGCTGTTGGTAAATCAGTGGTTGCCACTTCTGTGTATTTCTGAGAAAGGTAGGATCTTATCATACTAAGGATAACACCAAGGCAGATGTTTTTGTTGTCTCATGGGTCCTACATGCCAGCCAGCATGGCGTGGTGCTCAGCTGGAAAAACAGAGGTCTGTGTGTGGGACATATGCTGCATGTATTGGTCTTGTAGAAGCATCTTTGTAAAAATTTTTGAAGGTAAATTTGCCTATGTGATATTTTTGTTCAGTACACATTAGATTGTCACTACCATGTAAGCTGAAACTCTTAAAAGCACAGGACCAAGACTGTGACCCGGGTCTTCCTGTCTCTGGTGACCTTGCTTTTCTACTACGTAGACCCTTGTGGACAAGTGCTTGTGAATCATCCACTTGTTAATTTATCACCTCTCAAAAGGTGTTTGCATCATGCCAGGATCTTTGACAGGTGCTGGAGATAAAGGGAAGAAAAAAATCAGGCACAGTCCCTGTTCTCATAGGTCATTCAGATGGTGGGTAAGATACTGACTGGGAAGTGAAATGATTAGGGCAGGATGGAGAGAAAGACTCAGATAACCGAGTGGTACTTTTATCATCATTCTTTAACCCACTGGGGACCCTGGGAGCTGCAATCAAGTCAAATCAAAACCAGTGAGGCTGAGGATGTAGCTTAGTGATAGATACTTTCCCAGCGTGCATGCGGATCTGGATTCATCCCTAGCACTTGGGAGTGGAGTATAGGGAGGACAAGGTTATTTTTCAGAGTATGGATTCTCCAAAAGCACAGTTTAGCTTAGGTATCCATTACGAGCTATATGGCCTTGAGGATGCCACTTAAACTTAGTTTCTCAGTTTTTAAATCTCTCTCTCTCTCTCTCTCTCTCTCTCTCTCTCTCTCTCTCTCTCTCTCTCTGTGTGTGTGTGTGNTGTGTGTGTGTGTGTGTGTGTGTGTGTGTGTGTCTGTGTGTGTGTCTGTGTGTCTGTGTGTCTGTGTCTGTGTGTCTGTGTGTCTGTGTCTGTGTGTGTGTGTGTGTCTGTGTGTGCATGATGTATGTATGTATAGGTATGTGTATGATGTGTTATGTGTGTATGTATGATGCATTATGTTGCTATGTATGTGTATTCATGAGTATAAGTACTTCTGCACATACGTGAAGTTCAGAGGGCAAACTTGGGTGTAGGATCTCACTTTCCACCTTGTTTAGGACAGGGAGTTCTGTGGTTCCCTGATATGCACATCGGTGTAGTGAGTTTCTAGAGATTCTTCTGTCTCCACTGTCATCCACTACAGACAAGCTGGGATTGCAGATACATGCTGCCTCACCTGGCATCATATGGATTCTGAGGGTCCTAACTCAGCTTTCTCTTTAACAGTGGCATTTTACCATCTCCCAAGCAAAGTCCTCACTTTTATCTTAATTTTCAGATTAAATGAGTTAACAGATATAAGATTTTGAAATAAAAATCATATATATATATATATATATATATATATATATATATATATATATATATGAACAAATTTCAGGAGGTAGTTAGTTCTTGGGTCTTGAACTGTTCTTTCCCAGGCCTTTCCCTTTCCCTTTTCTGTGGGTTAAGTATTACACCATTTGGGTCTCCTGTTGTTCATAGTTTATCATGACCATGTTATATATAATGTCTCCTCTCATTTACATTTTGGGATATTGTGCCAAAAAAGAAAAAGCTTCAAATTATTGTTACTTCTCTTATTAATAGATATATGGTTTAATGATGGCTGTTCCTCCAAATCTGAACCAAAGTTGGTTCTTACTTGATCAATGGAATAGTGCAGAGACAGTATTCTAATTTCTAAGCAGGTAATATAAAACTTTATCTTTTTTTTGTATTATGCAGTGGTCACTCAGACAGAGCCAATTTCCTTGTCAGAAGCTTGAACTCTGAGGCCACAACTCTAGAGAGAGGCATATAAAAGTCTCCACAGCAAAGTTCAGAAAGGGCACAAAGAGAAATTCCTGGTGAGTCCTAGTACATGCCAATCCCTTGGTCTGTCTCTTAGCTGATACTCCTTGCATGGTAAATCAAGAGGGGTTATCCTTGCCAAGCCTGGCCTATGGCTGATTCAGAACAAAAGAAATGAATCAGGCTTAACAATGTTTATTACAATTTTTGTTGTAGCAATAGATAATTAGATGAATTTTAAACTCAGTCCAGCAGCAAATTCTTTGGAAATATAGAACTATGTGTAAAACATGACATGGATTTCAAAGTAGATATATATATATATATATATCTGCTAAGTTGAGAGAGCTGGCCTCAGTATATCAGGTGTTCATCACCTGTACTTCGCTAAAGTAACTTTCTTTGAAACAGTATTGCTGTAAAGATTGTTCTGCTCTTCTCTACAGTGAAAATATATTCTGGAAAAGGGATGTTGAGGATAACTGGGAGTCAGAGCTGATTCACAAAGCCAAAGCTAAAAGAGGAAATGATTCATATAAGGATGTGATTCCACTCACAAGACTTTATTGAGCATCTATGATACACCAGACTAGGTACTAGAGATGTATAGGTGAGATCCTTAGGGACAGGGGGATGAGGAGGTAGGACCAATCATTCTGTATCAGCTTTGCTAACACTAAGGCTGTGGGGAGTAATTTAGTGACAGAGCACTGCTCTAGCATACATAGGGCATAGATTTGATCCTCAGAATAGAGAGGGGACTACATACTATGGCATCAGTGAGGTCTAAGAAGAGATATATTCAGTGTCATCTGAAGTTTTCAGGGGAAACTTCTGGGTGCTTTAATGCAGTATTAAAGAATAAACAGATGTTCACCAGGAAGACACAGGATAGGCAGATGTAATATAACGTAAATATAGGCAAGGAGAATGTAAGGTGCATACATGTATGACAGGGTCTATCCCAACTCAATTCCTTGACTAAAAAAAGATGCTGTATGCTTTTTTGAGGCTATATTTTACTTTTGTAGTCGAATTAACCATTTGGAACCTCATAGGATTATCAGAAAGCTAAGAGTTAAAACATGTAAGCCCTTAAAGAGATTCCTGGTGTAGCATAAGGAGGTGGTCAGTGTTGGCTCCAATAAGGAAAAGAGCAAGTCAAGGAACAAGGAAAAGAAGAGAGGCAAAAAAAACAGCATGGCAAAATAAGGGGTGATCTAGCTCACAGTGATTGTCATGAAGAATTGATATGGCACAAGGGATGGATACATTGATGATCAATGGAGATGAAGCTCAGGGAGTCAACGGGATCTGGTCTTGAAAAGCAAGCATGGATTTTATATTCCAAGGGAGTTGTGACTTGTGATATGTTCTTAGGAGGAAATGTTTTTATTCAAAGCAATTGTGATACTATAAACCCCTACTGTTTGTTTAACACATATACTCAAACATACAGAAAGGTAGATTTTTCTTGATAGGTCAGGTAGGTGCTCTGCCTACAGTCTGGTGTTTGCTATTTCAGAGAAAGGAGACAGAGAACTCCTTAAATGGACTACAGTCCATGATGTTCAGGAAAGATTAAATACTAAAACTGGTACTATGAGCACCTGGGTATTAAGAGTGAGGATGCTACAGTGGGAAATGGAAGCCTTTGAGGATTGCCGTTGGAAGAGAATAGGGAGTATTAGGCTTGCGTTTCAGAAGCATTTCCATGGCAACAACTGGAAGGAAACATTAGGATGGTGGAAGATGCTGGCCAGTGCTGGAAGAATAAAGATGCATAGGAGAATATAATGATCCAGTTAAAAGATTTCTAAAGCTTTAAGGAAGTGGTGCTTGTAGATGACCATGAGAATTGGTACATCTTCATGGCAGAATGGACGGGTATCATACACCTAACCAGCTGACCATGAGAAAGAAGGTGATAGAGGTGTTGAGGTAGAGGGTAAGGACACAGAATACATGTGGTTTCAGGAATAGAAGGAAACAAAGCAGAAAGTAGGATAAAATCACAGAACAAAAGAATTGTGTTTGGAAGTACTGTGGTGAAATCTGATATATTTATATTCTAATTAAAAAATATTTTTAAAAGATTTCAAGTAGCTGAATACTCTTGGATTATTCCTGACCCCAACACAGGATTCCTCCTGGTAACTATCTCCATTCTTTGTCTCTCTGACTACTCTGTTCTTAATCATGCTCTGAATTTACATTTCTCCAGTAAGAACCCACAACGAAGCAGGCCCCATTATAGCCAATAAAAATGATGACTACAATCACCTAAGATTATTTTATTGTATATAGTCAAAAGACCACAAATAATTTTTACCCACTAATTTATGGCTTTTCAGATGAGAGCCAGAGCCATAGAAAGGCCATTTCTTAAAAGCCATAATCAGTCAAATGTCTCCTGGGCTGGCTTTGTACCCCAGGTGCAGTTCACATTTCTGAATTCTGCCTGACTTGTGAACACTGCTCTCACTGTGATGCAGATTTGGGTGGGGAAAATGAAGGCAGCCAAAGCTAGCCTGTCTTCACACCTAAATCCCAGAGGATTAGACTCATCATCATACTGTGACTGGGAGGCCTCAACAGGAAGAGCCAGGATATAAACCCTCTTCATTTGTAAAGCCAGGTGGGAAGTAAGCCAGCCATCTTTGAGAGCCTCATTCACAAAATGTCTCTGATTCCAGGAGCTTCAGACAGCATCTTGATGCCTTCAGTTCCCCATATCTAACCCCAAGCACACAGCCTGATGGCTGCTGTTTCCTTATCTTAGCAGAGGAGAGGCAATGCCCAAGTAGAGGTTTCCTGTCCCCAGTTCTGAGCTCGTTCGGAGAGCACAGGCCTTGGAAATATAGCATTTCAAGACATATTCTTTTTACACTTTTATTTTTGTAATGATTAGAACAACAGTATTGTGCCTTCAGTCCATATGCCGACATGCCACAGTGAGTGTTCACTTTCAGATTGTTCAGATTCAGAAAGCCATGGGCACAGATAAAGATACTGAATGGCATAACTAGGAGAGAGACTGAGGGACTGGCTTGGCTGAAAGTGGCAAAACACATGAAACTCAAGAAGAAGGAAGGCCAAAGTGTAGATACTTTGTTCCTTCTTAGAATGGGGAAAAAAATACCCATGAAAGGAGTTACAAAGACAAAGTTCAGCGCTGAGACAGAAGGAAGGACCATCCAGAGACTGCCTCACCTGGGGATCCATCCCATAAACAACCACCAAACCCAGATACTATTGCATATGCCAGCAAGATTTTGCTGACAGGACCCTGATATAGCTGTCTCTTGTGAGGCTTTGCCAGTGCCTGGCAAATACAGAAGTGGACGCTCATAGTCATCTATTGGATGGAACACAGGGCCCCCAATGAAGGAGCTAGAGAAAGTACCCAAGGAGTTAAAGGGGTCTGCAACCCTATAGGACGAACAAAAAATATGAACTAACCAGTACCCCCAGAGCTCGTGTCTCTAGCTGCTTATGTAGCAGAGGATAGCCTAGTCGGCCATCAGTGGGAGGAAAGACCCCTTGGTCTTACAAAGATTACATGCCCCAGTATAGGGGAATGCCAGGGCCAGGAAGCAGGAGTGGTTATGTTGGGGAGCAGGGCAGGGGTGGGGGGTATAGGGGACTTTCAGAGAGGAAACTAGGAAAGGGGATAGCATTTGAAATGCAAATGAAGAAAATATCTAATAAAAAATTAACATAAAAAAAGAAACCCAAAAGAAATTCTCTGACCTAAAGAGTCTGGCAGCAAGCGCTTTAAATACTGACTGACCTTATGAAGAAGAAGTACTGACTGACCTTATGCACACAGACAGAGACTTCCCTCACCTTTCTGTGTAATCACAGAATTGAAAATCAATTTTACAGATTAAGAAACTAGGCCCAGAGGAGTAAAATGAATGACTGAAGTTCACATCCCTAGGGAGTATCATCCAGGACGAAACACGGGACATGACACTTTAACGTCATACTTTCCCTGTTCCATCCAGTGTTTTACAAGTATCACAAGAGGAATGAGACGTCTTGGCTCCCCAGTTAAAAGGTAGAGGCAACTAGTGACAGAAAGCAGTCTGACACTAGGGACCTGCAACTGGGAACGTGCTGAAGCCAGGGTGGCATTAAAGTCAGATTTTTGACATGGGTAGACATTTGCCTAGCAGCCAAGGTTTTATAGGTTTGTCTCTGGAAGGGTTCACAATAGCAACATGCAGTGACAGCTATATAACACGAACGTTCCAAGGCCAACAAAACCCATGAGCTCCTTGTAGAAGGATTGAGAACAACAAAACAAAACATAGTATTCAACCAAACAACAACAGTTTTCTCTGTCATTGTCCCTTTCAGATCCTTAATTGCTATTTAATGTGCTATCCTAAGCATGGGAAACACTACCAAGGAGGTGCAGTCGTAGAGTAGCTTCCAAAGCTGTGCAATTGGTTAGGTATATGAGAAACGCAAATGGAAGAGTACCCTCTCCTGCAACCGATGTATCCCCTAAGCAGAAAGAAAGCAAGGCAAAAGTCTTCCTTTTCCTACAAGCCCAAAGCTAGATCACGGTGTACAGCAGACACTCCAGGGATTGCAAATCCCGCACCAGGACAAAGTAGCAGAATAAACTATGGTACAGGCAAGCCAAGTGCAAGCAAAGGCAGTGGCTACTCTTACCTTTCTACAAGTAGGACTTTAATGCATCCACACTTAGAGTCCTATCAGAGGCAACAGTCATCCATCATTGGGCAGGGTGGGGAAAGGAAACCGAGCAGGTACTGTTCCTTGAAGACAGGGGAGTGGACCACTAAGGGCCTTGGTCTCTGAATATACATACATGGGTATCTGTCCTGTCACCCAAATGTGTATACATATGCATAAAAGACACATACATCATAATAAACAAACAAAACAGACACTTAAATAAATAAATGATACATCACGTGAGAGCTGGCTCTTTCTATTTGTTCTAGATCACATATTAAATAATATGGCAAGTCTCCTAGTGCTAATGTATAAGCAGCACATCTTCCATGTTGTATATGAAGGAAAATGAAATAATGCTGATGATAGTATAACAGTAAATGGGACTGTCTCAGGCAACACAGGACATATGGTCATCCACTCTGGATGGAATGTTTGATACTAAACAGTGACACAGAGTCAAGATGTCCAGGGATGCTGCCTCTAATCTGTTTTTTAAAAAAATTATTTATTTACATACTTATTTATTTATTTGATGTATATAAGTGCTCTATCTGCAGGTACACCTTCATGACAGAAGAGGGCACCATAGATGGGTGCAAGCCAACCTAAGGTTGCTGGGAATTGAACTCAGGACCTCTGAAAGAGCAGCCAGTGCTCTTAACTGCTGGAGTAGAATAGAGCCCCACTCTCCTCATTTGTGCTCTCTCTCTCTCTCTCTCTCTCTCTCTTTCTTCTTTCCTTTCTTTTTATTAAATTTATTTACTTATTCCCTTTACTACTCTTCTTTTCCTTCCAGTGCCCCCTCATGCAAGGCCTTCCCCTTTTCTCCATACTCCTCTTTTGAGAAGTGGAAG
>NC_034592.1:93343378-93349014 GCF_900095145.1 Mus pahari | reverse complement strand
ACACACACACACACACACACACACACACACACACACACTCACACACACACATTGAGTCATTGGGGCACATCATCTCCCACTGAGGCCAAGGCTGTCAATTTAGGGACACAGGACCCACAGGCAGGCAGGCAATAGGCTCAGGGACAGCCCCTTGCCCAGTTGTTTGGGGGACTCATATGAAGACCAAGGTGTTCATCTGCTACATATGTGCAGGGGGCCTAGGTCCAGTCCAAACTCTATCTTTGGTTAGTGATTCTGTCTCTGAGAGCCCTCAAGGGTCCAGGTTAGTTGACTCTTGGTCTTCCTGTAGAGTCCCTGTCCTCTTTGGGCTCCATTTTCTCCAACCCTTTTGTAAGGCTCTCCGAGCTCTATCTTATGTTTGGGTGTGAGTCTCTGCATCTCTTCCCATTGGCTTCTGGGTAAGCCTCTCGGAGGACAATTTTGCTATGTTCCTTTCTGCAAGCATAACTGAGTATCATTAATATTGTTAGGGATTGGTTCTTGCCAATGGACTGGGTTTCAATTTGGGGTAGTCATTGGTTGGCCATTCCCTCAGTCTCTGCTCTTTGTCCCTGCAAATCTTGTAGGCAAGACATATTTGGGGCAGAAGGCTTTGTAGGTATGTTACTGTCCTTATCCCTCCACTGGGAGTCCTGCCTGGCTACAGGAAGTGGCCACTTCAGGATCCATACCCCCTATTTCTAGGAATCTCAGCTACAGTCACTCTCTTAGACCTTTTGGGGCTTCCCCTGTCCCAGGTCTCTGGTACAACCTACAGATTGCCACCACAGCCTATCTCCCTTTGCTCTCCCTACATATGATCTCCCCCAACACTCCTCTGCTCTCCTCCTGTCTCTTCTACCAGTTCCCTCATTCTATCCAGCTCCAATATCTCTGTTATTTCTCCTTCTGAGAAATATCCTGCTCTTGTCATCTCCTTGTTATTTGGCTTCTTTGGGTCTATTGATTATAGCATGGTTATCCTGTACTTTATGGCTAATATCCATTTGTAAGTGAGGGACATTCTGTGCATGTCCTTTTAGGTCTATGTTACCTCACTCTGGAAATTTTCTAGCCCCATCCATTTGCCTGCAAAACTCATGATATTGGTGTTTATAATGACTGAGTAGTATTCCACTGTGTAGTTATATGACATCTTCAGTATCCATTCTCCAGTTAAGAGATATCTAGTTTTTTTCCAGTTTCTGGCTATTATGAATAAAGCTTCTGTGAACATAGTTGAACAAGTGTCCTTGTGGGATGGTGGAGCGTCTTTTGGGTATATGCCCAGAAGTGGTGCTGCTGGGTCTTGAGGTAAAACTATTCCCAGTCTTTTGAGAAACTGCCAAATTGATTCCAGAGTGGATGTACAAGTTTGCACTGCCACCAGCATTTAAGGAGTGTTCCCCTTGCTCCACAACCTCTCAAGTATGTGCTGTCCTTTGAGTTTTAATCTTAGCCATTCTGATGGGTGTAACATGACATCTTGAAATAGTTTGCAATTTGCTTTTCCCTGATGGCTAAGGATGTTGAACATTTCTTTAAGTGATTCTCCGTCATTCCAGATTCCTCTGTTGAGAATTCTCTGTTTATCTCTGTACCCCATTTTTAAAAATTATGTTATTTGTATTGATAGTGTCTAACTTCTTGAGTTCTTTATATATTTTGGATATTTGCCTTCTTCCAGATGTATGGATAGTGTAGATTTTTTCCCAATTTGTAGGCTGTCATTTTTTTCCTGATGACATTATCCATTGAGTTACAGAAGCTTTTCAGTTTCATGAGGTCCCATTTATTAATTTTTGACCTTACTGTCTGAGCCATTGGTGTTCTACTAAGGAAGTTGTCTCCTGTCCTATAAGTTCAAGACTACTTCCCAATTTCTGTTCTATTAGATTAAGTATGTCTGGTTTTATGTTGAGGTCTTTGGTCCATTTGGACTTGAGTTTTGTGCAGCGTGATAAATATAGATCTATTTGCATTCTTCTACATGCAGAATGCCAATTAGACCAGCACCATTTGTTGACAATACTCTCCCTTCTCCATTGTATGGTGTTGGCTTTTTAAATCAAAAGTCAAGTGTACATAGATGTGTAAGTTTATTTCTGGGTCTTTCATTCCACTGATCAACATGTCTGTATTTACACTAGTACCATGCAGTTTTTATCAGTATTGTTCTGTAGTACATCTTGAAATCAGGGACTGTGATACTTTCAGAAGTTTTTTTATTATTCAGGATCTTTTTAGCTATACTGGTTTTTTGTTTTTCCATATGAAGTTGAGAATATTTAATTCAAGATCTGAGAAGAGCCGGGCGGTGGTGGCGCACGCCTTTAATCCTAGCACTTAGGAGGCAGAGGCAGGTGAATTTCTGGGTTCAAGGCCAGCCTGGTCTACAGAGTGAGTTCCAGGACAGCCAGGGCTACACAGAGAAACCCTGTCTCAAAAAAAAAAAAAAAAATCCGTGAAGAATTGTGTTGGAATTTTGATAGGAATTGCACTGAATACATAGATTGCTGTTGGTAAGATGATCATTTTTACTGTTAATTCTACCAATCCATGAACATAACAGATCTTTCCATCTTCTGATACCTTCTTTAATTTCTTTCTTCAAGGACTTGAAGTTCTTATCATATAGGTCTTTCCCTTGCTTGGTTAGAGTTACACTAAGGTATTTTATGTTATTTGTGGCTATTGTTAGGGTACTGCTTCCCTAACTTCTTTTTATGCCTATGTATCACTTGTGTACAGGAGGGCTATTTATTTCTTTGAGTTAATTTTGTATTTAGCCACTTTGATCAATGTGTTTATCAGCTGTAGGTATTCTCTCATAGAATTTGGAGGGTCACTTATTATACTACCATACTATCATCTGTGGATAACAGTACTTTGATTCCTTTCCAATTTATATCCCTTTGATCTCCTT
This sequence comes from Mus pahari, assembly GCF_900095145.1. Lineage (NCBI taxonomy): Eukaryota > Metazoa > Chordata > Mammalia > Rodentia > Muridae > Mus > Mus pahari. Next base: position 93,346,088 of record NC_034592.1, on the reverse strand, counting down.
TAGTTGTCTTATTGCTCTAGCTAGGACTTCAAGCACTATAATTAAGAGATATAGGGATAGTGGACAGCCTTGTCTTGTCTCTGATTTTATTGAAAATGTTTTAAGTTTCTCTTCATTTAATTTAATGTTGGCTGTTGCCTTGCTATATATTGCCTTTATTGTGTTTATGCATGCCCCTTGTATTCCTATTCTCTCTAAGACTTTTATCATGAAGAATGTTAGATTTTTGATATCCAATGAGATGATCATGTGACCTTTTTTCTTTTAATTTGTTTATATGGTGGATTAAGTTGATGGATTTTGGTACATTGAACCATCCCTGCATCCCTGGGTTGATGATGTTTTTGATGTGTTTTTGGATTTGGTTTGTGAATATTTTATTGAATATTTTTGCATCAATGTGCATAAGGAAAATTAGCGTGAAATTGTCATTCTTTGTTGACTCTTTGTGTGGTTTATGCACCAAGGTGGCTGTGAATGAGTTTCACATTGTTCATTCTGTTTCTATTTTGTGGAATAGTTTAAGAAGTATTGGCATTAGCTCTTCTTTGAAAGTCTAGTAAAATTCTGCAGAATTTTTTTTGGATGTGTTTTAATGACTGCTTCTATTCCCTTAGGGTTTATAGGACTCTTCTGATAGTTTACCTGATCTTAAGGTAACTTTGATAATTGGTATCTGTTTGGAAAATCTTCCATTTCATTTAGATTTTCCAGTTTTGTTGAGTATGGGCTTTTGAAGTAAGACCTAATGGTTCTTTGATTGTCCTCATTGTCCATTGTTATATCTCCCTTTTCATTTCTGATTTTGTTAATTTGGGTACTGTCTCTTCAACTTTTAGTTAGTTTGACTAAGAGTTTGTCTATCTTGTTGATTTTTTTTCAAAGAACCAGCTCTTAGTTTCTTTGATTCTTTGTATTGTTCTCTTTGTCTCTAATTGATTGACTTCAGACCCGAGTTTGATTATTTCCTGAAGTATAGTCCTCCTGAGTCCTGAGTTTGTTTGCTTCTGTATTTTTTGGGTTTTTTTTTTTTTTTTTTTTTTTTTTTTTTTTTTTTTTTTTTTTTTTTTTTTTTTTTTTTTTTTTTTTTTTTTTGGTAAAGCCTTCAGATGTACTTTTAATTTGTCAGTATGAGAATTCTCCAATTTCTTTATGAGAACATTTAGTGCTGTGAATTTTCCTCTTAGCACCGCTTTTATAGTGTCTCACAAGTTTGTGTATGTTGTGCCTTCATTTTCATTGAATTCTAGAAAGTTGATATTTCTTTTTTTCCCTGACCCAGTGATCATTGAGTAGAGCTTTGTTCAATTCCATGAGAGTATAGACTTTCTGTTGTTTCTGTGGTTGCTGACATCCAGGTATAATCCATGGTGAACTAGTAAGATGCATGGAGTTATTTCAATCTTCGTGTATCTGTTCAGACTTGCTTTATGATTGAATAAAGGTCAATTTTGAAGAAGGGTCTATGAGGCGCCAAGGAGAAGTTATATTCCTTTAGGTTTGGATCAAATGTTTAATAAGTATCTATTAGGTTCACTTGAATTTATAGCTTCTGTCAGTTTTGTTATTTCTCTGTTTATTTTCTGTCTCAATGACATGTCCATTGGTGAGCGTGGGCAGTCGAGTTCTTTTATTATTAAAGTGTGGGTTTCAATATGTGATTTAAGCTTTAGTAATGTTTCTTTTACAAATGTGTGTACCCTTACATTTATGGCATAGATATTCAGAACTGAAATGTCCTCTTGGTGGATTTTTCCTTTAATGAGTATGAAGTATCCTTCCATGTCTCCTTTGATTACTTTTGGTGGAAAGTGTATTTTATTAGATATTAGAATAGCTACTCTAATTTGTTTCTTTGGTCCATTTGCTTGGGTAATCTTTTTCCAGTCCTTTATAATGAGACAATGACTATCTTTGTTGTTTAGATGTGTTTCTTATATTCAGCAGAATGATTGTTTCTACATACAAATCCACTCTGTTAGCCTGTGTCTTTTTACTGGGGAATTGAGCCCATTAATGTTAAGAGATATTAATAACCAATGATTGTTATTTCTTGTTATTTTGATGTTGGTGGTGGTGAAGTGTATACAAGTGTGTGCACATGTGTGCATTTTTCTTCTATTGGTTTTAGTAGTGTGAAATTATTTATCTCTTATGTTTTCTTGAATATAGTTATCCTCATTGAATTGGGGTTTTCTTTCTATTTTCTTCTTAGGGCTTGCTTAGTGAAGAAGTATTGTTTGAATTTCATTTTGTCATGGAATATTTTGGTTTCTGCATCTATGGTGATTGAAAGTTTTGCTGGGTATCATAGTCTGGGCTGGCATCTCTGGTCTCTTATGAGCTATAAGATCTCTGCCCAGGCCCTTCTAGCTTTAAGAGTCTCAGATGAGAAATCGGGTATAATTCTGATAGGTGCTTTTATATGTTACTTGACCTTTTTCTCTTGCTACTTTTAAAATTCTTTCTTTACTCTGTATATTTAGTGTTTTGATTATAATTTGGTGGGAGGATGTCTTAGTCAGGGTTTCTATTCCTGCACAAACATCATGACCAAGAAGCAAGTTGGGGAGGAAAGGGTTTATTAGGCTTACATTTCCATACTGCTGTTGGTCACCAAAGGATGCAGGACTGGAACTCAAGCAGGTCAGAAAGCAGGAGCTGATGCAGAAGCCATGGAGGGATGGTCTTTACTGGCTTGCTTCTCCTG
>NC_034592.1:93331805-93342868 GCF_900095145.1 Mus pahari | reverse complement strand
CCTCCTCCTGCTCCTCCTCCTCCTCCTTCTATATTATTAGGTTTAGTTTTCTCATAGCGTTCCAAATATCCTGTGTGTTTTGTGCCATGAACTTTTTAGAGTTTTGCATTTTCTTTGATATGTTGATTTCTTTTATCATATTTATACAACTGGGATTATCTCTTCCATCCCCTTTATTCTGTTGGGGATGCTTACATTTGTGGTTCCTGTTCTCTTTCCTAGGTTTTCCATCTCCAGTTTGTGGGTTTTTTTTTTTTTTTTTTTTTTTTTTGCTTCCATTTCCCTTTTCAGTTCTTGGACAACCTTGTTCAAATCCTCCACCTGTTTGATTGTACTTTCCTATATTTCTTCATATTTATTTGCCTTATATTTTAATAACTCTACCTGTTTAAATGCATTTTCCTGTATATTTTTAAGGGATTTATTCATGTCCTTTTTAAAGGCCTCTATCATCTTTTATTAGATTGTATTTAAGTTCCTCTTCTTGTGTTTCAGTTTCATTAGGATATCTAGGGTTAGTTGTAGCAGGATAACTGGGCTCTGGTGGTGTCATATTGCCCTGTGTCTGTCGACTGTGTTCTTATGCTGTCCTTTAGGCATCTGGTTATCCCTGGTTTGGCTGGATGATACTGATGGCAGCAGGACTTCTTGAGAAGTTGGGGGACATTGTCGGCCAGACAATGAGGGTCAGGGTACCTACTCTGTTGGCTGTGCCTCAGGCTGACCTCACTCTGCAGGCTGTGTCCCAGTCAGACCCAGCTGAGGTGGAGGGTTGATCTATTTAGGATGGGAAGTCGGTCAGTATTCCAAGCTTATTAGTTTTGGTGCCCCCAAAGATTTCTACAGAGAGGTAGGATGTTCAAGGGGTCTTGCAATGCTCCCCTGGACTGAGGAGCAAGGCTAGAGCTAGACAATGGTATTCAGGGGCCTACATGAACCACTCACATCAGCAGGCTGTCCCAGACTCTCTCTTTGTTTTTTTTTGTTTTTGTTTTTTTTTCAAAACAAAGTTTCTCTGTGTAACCCTGGCTGTCCTTAAACTTACTCTGTAGATCAGGTTGGCCTTGAAATCTGCCTGCCTCCTCTAATATATGTTTAAGACTGAAATCCAGATGCTTGAATTTTTTTTTCATTTTATTCAGAATGGTTTCCTGATAGACAGTTTAGTCTTTTCCTGTTCTGTGTTCCTGATAGCATTCTTAATCTCAGTGTCTAATAAAATACACTTTTCTCTGCCAGAATGTCTAGTGGGCTGTGCCCCCACATTGAGCAGCATCTGTGGTATGTGTTTTGGAGTCCAGCTGTGGTTCTGAGTCCTCTGCTTCCTCCCTCTCAGGGTGTCCAGACACCACTACATACCTGAATACTGGGCTGAAAGGATGAAGCAGAGTCCAGAAGGGATGGAGTTCTGCAGGATCCCAGTCAGTGAGTGCTGGGGAGTGAGATTGGGGTTAGGGGAGAAGACCTTCTCCAAAGACCTTAGTGTTGCAGCTCTTTTAGGTGAAGACCTCCAACAATCTTAAATGAAACAGCTCTCAGACAATTTTATCCTGTGTACATTCATTTATTTGTGGTGAGTTTGTACACATACATTGTATTAGGGGTAAACCAGGGGTATATAGACCTTGGAGAATGGGAGGGTGTTTTCACGGTAAATGAAAATCATTGGCTAGAGTATAAAGTTCTGTGAAGGCATCATTTGTATGGAGAGGCATTCCAGGAATTCCGGGTATTTGCTGGGTGGATTATTAAGGGGGAAAGAGAAAAAGGAAAAGAGGAAGTTGAACTTGTAAGTCTGCTAAGGACTTCCCTAGGTAAAGGGTGTGGGGACTTGGGATCCCCAGACAAAGTCAGAGAAGGGGAAACCCTGCTGACAAAGAGAGTTCTCCATTTTGCACTGAGTTCATAGGAGCTATCGGGTCATGGTAGACTGCAAGCTTAATATAGCAGGGTTACCTCGCATCAGGCCATTCCCCAAATTCCCAGTCATGTCTCTTGAGACTCCTGACTTTGCCATTTGAGCTGAGGTACAGATATGTCTCACTTTTGTATAGTTAAGCCTCTGAAGATAATAAAACTTCCAAGGCTCAGGAAGCTGAGAAACTAAAAGTATTCACAATGACCTTCCCCAAGGTTATACAAGCAGTAACAGTTGCTAAGGAGGAGACTCAGTTCAGTGAAGCTGCCTGCAAGTTGGTCAGGGGTACAGCTTTTGTGTGTCATCACCCATGCTGGGATGGGTCTTTCAGGGATGCAGCTACTTCTGAGTCACTCATGCATCTCTAAATAACCCCAGTAAACCTACTGGTTTTATAAGCTAGACTTGGGTGGGATTGGTTCACTGGTCTATCTTTTGTGCTCTAAGAGTTGAATAGACATTTGTTCATATCTCTCCAGGGGTAGACATATACCTCTCATGTTCTTGCCATGCCTGTAAATGGAGTGACTTTTCTCTACTTCCCAAATAGCTATGGGATACCACTGCAGACACACTGTTTGCTAAGGTTGTTTCTAAGGTTCCAGAGGATTGATGTCACTAGCTAGGAAACCTTAATTGCCCTTTTTCAAGAGCTCAAAAAGTGCTTCATTAATGACTTCAATCTGAAGGTAAGTTTCAATATTCTTAACCTTTATTATAAAGGAAATTGCTCAGCCAAAATTATTCTTCTGAGAGGGTAAAACGACACGAGCCTGTTCTGAAGAGACTATCAATAGAAGATAAAGTCCCTTTTTATTGCAGTGCCCCAAATTTTTCCCTCAGATGCTGTCCCTCTTTCCTCCATGGGAATGTTGACACAGGAAGTCAACTCATTGGCTTTCCCACTTGACATCTGAGATGATTTCTGTCTTTGTATTATTTCTCTTGAACAAGAAACACCTTTTTGAAGAGTTCTATTTATGCCATGAAGTGTAAGTGTAACCTTTTCTGTTCCTTTTTGGGGAAAAAAGAAATACTTCAAGGAGTTATAACTTCAGTGTTGGCCTTAAGAACTTGGGACATCTCTGATTCAAAAAGGGGGTGGGTTTCCAGTACTACCTTTCAATAGGGTGATTGTAGAAAGTCCACCCTTAAACTTTAAGGACATACATTATAATGGAATTCTTAACACAGTAAGGAAAAGTGATATTCATCATTTTGTAATTTTAAGACTGCAAGCTTGTCATTCTAACAATGATACTCTTTCTTTTCACGCCTCCCTGAATCTCAGAGCCCCGTATCATCTCCCTTTTCTATTGTCCTCCAATTTAGCTGATACAGAGTAAAGACAAAGGTTGTTGAGCAACAATTCTTTAACAATTCTGTACCACCACAATCTAGTCTTTTCAGTACTATAATCACCATATATGTATTAAATAACTATGTGTTAGTCACAGAAGGATCACAGAACCACACCTCAAAATTGCTGTGCTGAAACTCTAATCCTAGGGTCTCAGAATGTGAATATATTTGGAGATAAAAATCTTAAAACAAGTTATTAGGGTCAAATTAGATCATGGAGAAGGGTCTTAACCCAGGACAACTGGTGTCTGCAGAAGAAAAGATGAACACACACGGGGGGGGAGGGGAGGGAGCAGAGAGAAAGAGACAGAGGCAGAGAGAAGAGACGGAGACAGAGAAATAGAAAAAAAGAGAGAGGCTTCAAAACAAAACAAACCTTTTAACATTTTGATTTCCAACATTCAGACCGTGGACTGTGAGAAAACTTGTGTTTAAGCTCCATGGTCTGTGTACTTGATTGCACAGTCCTAACCAACTAATGCATTTGTGATCTTGTATTCATTCAAAACTTTTAAAATTCATTTTACATTTTATGTGTATATTGTTCAGGTGAACATATACATATGAACATGTACATGTCGAGTCCAATGAACAAACTTGATATGTATGTTTTTGAATGTTTTTTTCCTAAGGAGTTTATACCTTGTTTTTAGAGGCTGGGTCCATCTCTAGCCTAGAACTCAGCAATTAAGCTAAAGTGACTGGCCAATGAGACCCAGTGATTTGCTTGTATCCCTTTCCCTAGAACTGAGATAGCAAGTGGACACCAGCACACCTGCGCCCCCCGCCCCCATGGGGCTTCTAGCAATTGAACTTGGGTTTTCATGTCTGTGAGGCAATATGCTACTGAGTAAGCTAGTCTTCCTGCCCTCATGCTTCATTTAAAACATCAGGTTTATTGAAGAATAACTACCATATAGTAAAGTACAGTTATTTCAACTGTGTCATTCAATACATTCTGCATTATAGCTGTGTTCATTAATGTGAACAAACAACAGACAAATGGGAAATACTTCTGCAACTCTAAACTTCTGTTCTCATTTACAGTCTTCTTGGCTCCCCACTTGTGAACAGAGCTATTCCTCCTGTTTCAACAGGTAACATTTTGCATCTCCTAGAATTACACATTAATAGAAGCATACAGTATATATTTATTCATGTCTTATTTCCTTAGAACAGAGGTTTTCAACCTGTGGGTCATGTCCGCTTTAGGGTTGCATATCAGATATTTATTTACAATTTATAACAGTAGCAAAATTATGGCTATGAAGTAGCAATTGAATAATTTTATGCTTGGGGACACCACAGCAAGAGAAACTCTATTAAAGGGGCCACAACTTTAGGAAACTTGGGAACCACTGCTTTGGAATGCTTTTGATAGTCATTCATATTATGCATCTATCAGTGACTGACTCCTTTTTATTGCTCAATTGTTCTATGTTGTATAGAGCCGTAATTCTTCAATTATTCACTTGATGATGAACATTTAGTTTATTTTCAATCCTGTGTTGTTAATAAAGATACTGTGAATATTTATATAAATGTCATTGTCCATTTGACTATGTGTCATTGCTCTTGGATAAATGCCTGCGAGTATAATTACTGTGTTCTATGGTAAGTGTAATGATCTGAGTTTTTTTTCCCTAAAGGAAAAAAATTAAGATTCTACTTTATTTTCTGAAATTATTTTTCATTTTACTTTTCTACTAATAACGCATGAGAAATCTGGTTGTTTTACACCTTTGCTGTCCCTTATGGGTATGTAATGTGATATTTTCTTCGTGTGGTTTTAATTTCAATTTTTCATGATGATTAATGATGTTGAGCATCTTTTCATGTCATCACAGATAGAGTTTGGGGAAATATCAGGCCAAATCTTTTGCCCATCTTCATAAGGCTACTTATCACTGAGATTAAACATTATTTTTACATTCTGGATGTAAATGTTTTGACTGGTACATGCATGCAGTACATTTTAAAAATTTCATCCATAGCTTATCTTTTCTATTTCCTTAAATGTATCTTCTGTAAACAGAGGGCTTCATTTTAAATTGTGACAAAATTTATCCGTTCCCACTTTAATAATTGCTGATGTTTTTACATTCTAAGTTCCAAAGCTGCAAATGTATCTTCCTCTGTTTTTTTTTCTAAAATTTTTGCTACTTTAATGTTGTGAAAATTAAAGTTATTTAGTATGCTAAAATTTGCCATGTGTTCTTTGTGGTAAATGAAGATTTTAGTTGATTTGAATTTATTTTCCTTTGTGGTACTGGTAAGGATTTGTTTGAGATTTTGTTTTATATTCTTGCATAAAGCAATGTTATTTAGGCACCATTTGTTGTAAAGATTGTTCCCAATAAATTAACTGTGCAACATCATAACTAATTTATTGGCTATCGTCATGAGGTCTGTTTCTGGACTTGATTGTTCCATTGCTTTGCATATCTACTTGTGTGCCAATATATACATTGTCTTTCTCACTGCACTTCTACTATAAAGCTTCAGGTTCAATTTTTGTCCTTTTCAAAATTGTTTTATATCTTAGATACCTATGTATTTCCATGTACATTTTAGAATCAGCTTATCAGCTCCCCCTAACCATCCTGCGTCTTTGAAATTATGTTAACTATATAAATAAATTTGGGAAAAATGGACATTTTTACTTTAAATTAACTTTTGTATTTATTTATATAAAATGTATGTATCTGCATAAGTGTATGCCATAGGTATGAGAGTACCCAGTCTAGGGGGTAGGATCTGCGGAGGCTAGAGTTACAGATTCTTGTTAGATGTCCAGTGTGGCTGCTAAGAATCAAACCATGATTCTCTGGAAGAGCAGAGAGTACCCTTAACCACAGAGCCATCTCGGCAGTCACCAAAACGGGCATTCCCATAGTAATGATGACATTCCCATAGTAATGATGAGAATTTGAATGCACAAACATGTGCTTTCTCTCCAGTTACTAGCGTTCATAATTTCTCAATAATGCATGCTACATGTTTCTGTACAGGTCTTATAACGATTTTATTAGATTTACCCCTACATATTTAATACATGCTTATGTTTTTATGTGTGATATTTTGAAATTTCCCTTTTTTCTTTAGGTTTATTTACTTTTTGACACAAAGACTTACTATATCTTCTTAGCTGGACTGGACCTTAAGATATAGACCAGGCTGATGTCAAACCCGGTCTTACCTGCCTCTGTCTTTCTCCTAAGTGCTGGTGTTAAAAACAGGCAGCGCCACACCCAATTGTTCAATTGTTTGTCTCTACTGCTTAGAATTACTGCTGAATTTACATATTGACTTTGTGTTTCAGGAAATTTCTAGAGCTAGCTCCTATGCCTGGTGATCTCTCTCGCTTTGTCTCTCAGCCCACCATGTTGTCAGCCCTGATAGGTCACATGGCTCCCACCAGACCATCTCTCAGCCTGGCCCCTTCAAGTTCCTCTTACTTTCACTTTCCTCTCGCCACACACCCCTGGTTAGCAATCTCAACACCTAATTACCAGGTAGAATCACGACTCTTAATGCTTAATTAGCCAGTCAGATTTATGTATCAATAATAACACAATTTACAAGATGCCGATACAATAATTTCAGAGCCAAATGATAATGATAAAGCTTTAACACAATTATTCTAACCTTTTGATAACACCACATCAGCCTCCATTCTGGTCTTCCCCCTCCTCTTCGGACCTCTCTCTGGCTCCTAAACTCCTAACTCTGCCTCCCTTCTCCTGTCCAATCACAAGCCTCCCACTGCCCTAATGTGATTGGACAGGGAAATCCTGCAACAAAGACTTAATATATATTCTTGGCTGGACTGAAACTCAAGATGTAGACCAGGCTGGTGTCAAACCCGGATTTGCCTGCCTGTGTCTTTAAGTGCTGGTATTAAAAATGTGCAGTGCCACACCCAGTGAAATGTTATTGTTCAATTGTTTGTCTCTAGTGCTTAGAATTCCTTCTGAGTTTACATATTGACATTGTTCCCTAAAGTCTTGCTAAATCTCATACTCTTTAGCTCTGTTACACTTCTTTATAAGAATTCTCTATGCACATAATGTCAAAGAAAATTTTACTACTTCTTGTTCAAACTATATGTTAATTCTCTGTCTGTCTGCCTGTCTGTCTTCCTCTTTTTCACATTTTAGGACTTGTGGTACAGAGTTGAATAGAAATGGCAAGAATAGTCACCGATATTTAGTTCTTGTCAAATGCAGAACCATTCACTGTTCTGATATTAACTTCAATATTAGTTTAACACTTTTAACAGATACCCCTTTTCCAGTTATGGAAATTCCCTTCCATGTCAAGTTAGTTAATGGCTTTTATTTAACTAGCTAGTGTGTTTTGTCAAATGTTGTTTTATATAGCTATTAAGATAATCAAACTTGTATATTTATAGCTAATAGAAGGAAAACTTGGTTGAACTTTCAAATGTTAAAGTAAACTTAAATTTCTCAGATATGTCCTGGTTCTGTTAGCAATTTCAGGCTAGCCTTTGGCTAGTCCATCAGAGGTACCAACAATACTAAGTGAAGCCTTATTTTCAGAAATGTAAGCTTGACATTGATGTAGGAGAGGGGCTTACTTTGAACTCCTATTGTGCAAAGGCTGAAAGACTCCGAGGATCAACTACTGGGGTCAATTTTGAGAGCAACTTGTTTCTGCTAATCTCTCATCCTAATTTTCTCCTCCCAGCTCCTGGGTTCATGGCTCTTTCATAAAGGGAAGGCTTCTCAGAATTGGAAATATCTTAGGCATTATTTAATCTGCTTCCAAACAATTCTTGCTATAATATCTCTGTTCAACAGTTGCTTGTAGGCTTGAAATAGCTTGGAGAGGAGATCCATAACATCCTAGCTTCTTGTGTATAACTGAGTCAAGAAATGGAGCTGGGTTAGGAGCCTATGCTCTTACAACTGGGACTTCAGTTTTCTTAAAGCTTACACCTACTGTTTAATGAGGTTTTATAAAGTTTTTTTTTTTTTACAGTAGATTCTACAAACATTCTGTATTCTCAGGATTTCTTGAGTTCTTCATGTAATTAGAGGAAAAAATGTTTGTTTTTATAACAATCAAGTATAGAGGCACACTCTGCTTTGTTACCATGGCCACAAAGAACTTCAGCCAAAAACTATCACATATTTTTAATGTTCATGTTTACTTTCTGTTTATATTTGCTTATTTGAGGGGTTAGTGATGAAGAAAGATTTAAGATACTTGGATTGGAATTCCAAGTCAGTAATCTACTTGTATGTGTGACTTTGGGAAAAGTCTTTTATCTTTCTGTGCTTCCCTTTCCTTACACGTACAATGGGGAAAATTAAAGTATTTCATTCATACTATAGTTTCAAAGATTAAGTTAATTAGTATATCATATATAACATCAATGTTATTAAATAGTACTAACTTATTTCCAGTGACAGGCAAACAAAATATGACGTACCTTATGATTATCTATTATGTGGAGTCCAAATACCACCAAAATGTATTATATAAAGATTTAATTGATATAAAGAAATTGTGGTTGAGTTAAATTAGACAATTATGTGACCCCCACAACATATATAATGACCACTTTTATTTTTAAAAAAATGTGTCATTTGTTATCTGTGTGTACTGTTTACTAAATTTTACGTTATAGTTTGTTTATGTTTAATTTAAAACTGAATTTTCAGTTCAACATCACAATAGGTAGAGCCATATAGAATTTATGTTTTGACTCATGATATGTACATTTAAATAAAATGATAATCAAAATTCTGAACACTAGGAGTTTATCAGGTAATTTTCTACTTTATTTAAATTTAAAACAGATGACTCAATGATGTTGTTCTCTCTCTAACAAAGTATTGTTTGTAGTTGTCCTCAGTGATTGAGACTTAAGATAGGTGATTTCTGTCAAAGACAACCATAAGGGAGACAGTGATCTATTTCAGAGCTTCTGAGTCAGTGCAGCTCAGCTACCACATTTAGGGACCAAGGTGTAGAATTAGAAGAGTTCTAGAGTCTTTTGATGGATGAAAATAAGGATGAAGACATGGTGGAATGGATGCAGAAATAACAACTACTGAGTGCCTTCAATGCCAGGCACCACACTCATGACCATTCTGTTATCTTTGGGCAGATTCCTCACTTTCACGATGAGGAAATGTGGTTCAGGAAAATTAATAACTTGTGTAAGATTATAGAGCTAGAAAAAGCAGAAACAGGTCTCCCTGCCATTGTCTTCAAAATGAACTACATTCTGAGCTACAGAATGGGCTACAGAAATGATCTTTCCCACCGCAGTTTAGCTTCTGAAAGCCAATGATAAGCTCTAAAACGAAGATCCATGATCAGGATTTCCTCCCAGGAATTCCAGAATGCGAGCTTTCTTAGAATGACCAGACTGCAACAGCATTCACCAGCTTCCAAAACACAGGAGGAATCAGTTGGCAAGAGGACTGGATCACTGAGGTAACAAACTTTGTCAACTTGACAGGGGTATGGAGTTCCGAAACATCTACAGGTAAATATACATTATTCTTGGGTTTATCTGTGAAAGCGTTTCTGAAACACATTAGCATTCAGAGGCATAGAGGGCAATCATGCAATCTATTGAGTTTCTGAATGGTACAAAAATGTAAAGGAAAACTGAATTAACTCTGCCTAACTGTTGGAGCAGAGATGGAAGTAGGTGATCAATCATGTGCTTTGTACACTGTGGTTCTCAGGCCTTCAGACCCAAATTGGAATTTACATAATTGACACTATGGCTCCTAGGCCTTCAGAGTCTACCGTTAGCTGTCCCGTGTCTTCAGATTACAGAAAACACATTGTAGGTCTTCTTAGTCTCCAAAGCTATACAAGCCAATAACATAAGTAAAATAAATCTCTATGTGTACAGGAAATTATATATATGTATATGTGTATATATTATATATATGCATACATATATGCACATATACATATAGAGAGGCATCTAGAAGGAGCTGGTTCTCAGCATTCTGACAACCTTTGCTATGTATGGCTCAAAGCCATGAGAGAGTTTCTATCAGAAATAAATTTCTTTCCTTAGCACAACTATGCTCAGGAAGACCCATGACCATTTATTTTCACAAGTGGGTTCATGACCTCAAATAATTATAGACCCAAATATGCCTGGGAAAATGGACATCCCTGTCCTTGGCTAATGTCATTTTCTGCTAAGGTTGTAGAAGTATCCATGTTTTACTGTTGGGAGAATCGCTCTGCCAGAATACAGTATCTGCTGGAAAGAAAGCACAGTGGTGCCCTACCCTGCCCCTTTCCACCCAAAGTTGTAGATTGCTCTTCTCCAGTAAAAAGCTACACACTAGGCTCATAAGCCTCAAATGCACAGTTAATAAGTTAGAGTCAAAGTTCCGATCATAAGAATTAAAGGCCCTCAATTTATAGAAAGCCCAGTCACTAGATACAGTCTGTTATTGCAAAAATGTTAGCCCTTTTCTTTGCTACTTTACAATCTCTAGAGGCCCCCTGAGACACTCTGGAGCCTAGTTCCTCCAAGTCTGTGTTCCTCCATGGTTCTTCTACTAGGCAGAATTAAGGGGCCTCCATATTGCCAGCCCTGCCTTAACATTTTATTAAGGTCAGTTGTGGTTTGTGTGAAGCAGAATTAGTAGAACTATTTTTAAATTGTTTACTTCCCACCTGATTAGTTCATATTGTTGTTCCACCTACAGGGTTGCAGCCCCCTTCAGCTCCTTGGGTACTTTCTCTAGCTCCTCCATTGGGGACCCTGTGTTCC
>NC_034592.1:93323742-93330870 GCF_900095145.1 Mus pahari | reverse complement strand
AACCATCCAAGACCTAAAAAGGGAAATAGAAGCAATAAAGAAAACCCAAAATGTGACTACTCTGGAGATAGAAACCCTAGGAAATAAATCAGGAACCATAGATTCAAGCATCAGCAATAGAATAGAGGAGATAGAAGAGAGAATCTCAGCTGCAGAAGATTCCATAGAGAACATGGGCACAACAATCAAAGAAAATGCAAAATAGTTACTTTTGTATTACCTAAAATACTATGATTCATTCAGCCTTTCACCAACCTTTCCTAGAAACCTGTTGTGTACAGGCAATGGTGTGGCCCTGGGAACACCAAAGTAAACAGAACATTCTAAAGGCTCCCAAGGTGATAGAAAATATGACAGACAGGATATATATATATATGGAAGCTGGAGGTGTACCTCAGCCATTAAGAGTTTTTGCTACTCCGGAGGAGGACTAGAGTTTAAATTGCAGCACCATGTCACATACCCCACGACCATCTGTAACTCAAGCTCCAAGGGATCTGAATCTGACATCTGGCTTCCTCAGACATCACATGTGGATAACCACATGCAGACACATACAGGTACACATAATTATAAATAGTATAAAGCAATATGCTTAATAGTATGAGTTCCTTACATATAGTGAGCATGTGCTGAATTCCATGTGATTCCAAAAGAAGCTGTACTCTCCTGAAACTCCAAGGCTTACAGTGCTGAGGTATAAGTTATGTGGATCTTAACTTCAGTCCTTAGAATGTTCTTTTGTTCTTTTGAATTTTGATGTTGGCCCATGGTGCTTTAAGAAAAACAATTATCTTTTAGATTAATAAAATAATAAGCTTCATCATGACAGCTTCACACATGCATGCACACACACACACACACACACACACACACAATTTTAATTTAGGTCTCTTTTGTAAGAGAAAACATAGAATACTTGTCTTTCTGAATGTGGCTTCTCTCAGTTAATATAAAGACACACTTTTCAGAAAATATAACAATTTTAATTTTTTTCACAATTGCATAAGATTCCATTGTGTATGTGAACCACATTTTTCACTCATTTAGCTGTTAATGTTTAGTTACATTACCTGGTTATTGTGAATAATACAACAATAAACATAGCCATGCAAGTATTGCTATGGAGTGCTAGCTAGAAGTCCTTATGTATATACCCCAAAGCATTATAGCTGGATTATAAAGTAGTTTTTGAGGAACATCCATACTGATTTCCATTGTGAATGGGCCAGTGCAAATTCCCCACAGCAGTATATAATGAGCTATCTTTCCTGATGTCCTCACAAGGAGCTGTTGTCACCTGTTTTCTTCTGGCTGGAGTGAGAGAGATATTATTGTAAAATAATTTTAATTTCCAATCTTCTGTTGGCTAAGAATGTTAAGCATTCTCTGCATATATTTATTGACCATCTGATTTTTTCTTCTGATAACAACCTATTTAGTTCATTAGCTCATTTTTAATTGGATTTGGAGTTTGGTTGTTTAAGTTTTCAAGTTCTTTGTATATCCAAATATTAATCCCCCAGTTAATATGGAGTTGGCAAGAGTTTGTTTTTTCTTTGGTAGGTTGTCTATTCCCTCTACTAAATGTTTTTTTTTGTTGTTGTGCAGATCTTTCATACCATGGAATCCTCCTCTGGTCAGTTTCTAGGGTGGTTGGTTTCTCATGGTATTGAAATCCTTTTGACAAAGCTCTTGCCTATTTTTTTTTTTATATCTCAAAGTGTTTTTTCAGTTTTCCTTGGGTAGTTTCCAAGTTTTAGTCTTACAGTAGGGTCCTTTATCTAATTTGAATTCATTTATATACAAGATACTGGTTCTAGTTTCACTTATCTATTTGTTGAAACAGTTTTCTCAATACCATTTGTTTAAAAGGCTGTCTTAAATTTTTTTTGACAATTTTGTTTACAAACTGGAAATTTTTCAAGTTTTTGAATCAGTAGAGTGTGGCAGAAACCTCCACAGGTCCTCTAGGTAAACACTTTTCTTTGCAAATGCAGCACTGAGCGCTTTAGCTGAGGTCATCCTTAGAAACAGGATCTTCTCTGGCCATTTATAGCTCTAAACCAGTTTGCTTCCTACTAAGGGTAGTCCCAGAGATGGGGTTACCCTTGAGACAAGTGTTTATGGTCATGCTTGGTCATTGACCTTCAAGGAATGTTACCCTGTTCTCTTTGGCTTTCCTTGAGCATACGGGACTGTTGCTGTATCCATTATCCATGGCGCCAAGAAGCCTGAGAATCCCCTGACAGCAGAGGCTAGTAGGACGGGCTCTAGAGGCTGCCTGATGGCCAGGGCCCATTAACTTCCTATTCTAGCTCATTGTTTTACAAGTGGTCATTGCCACCTCACCACCCAGTCAGAAGCACGTTGCAGCTTTATAGCCTACTTACAGAAAATGGCTCAGCACTCAGGCATTTTCTGGTGCCCCAGGGTTCAAAGTGAAATTAATTTCCATTAACTCCCATAATAAATCACTTCACTCAACACATGTATGAAATTCCATTCAGTAGACTCAAATCATTCTGGGGCCACACAGAAGAGCATACACACTTCAACTTGCACTTAGTTAATTTCTCTTCTTGAAAGAGCTTTGATGAGACTTTGCAAACAGGCTCTTAAAGATCCAATGGAGAATGAGACAGCCCTACAAGCCATAAGGTAGTTGGCCCAGAGATCTTGGATTTGTGCAGAGAAGTTTGATTTTTTTTCCTGGACCACTTTCCAGAGTCCTTCTGTTTATGGCTTTCTTGTTATAAACCCAGATGCACAGGACTAGTGATAGTGGCTTCTCTGACATCAGAATCTAATAGTAAATACTCTGAAGCCATTGCAGGGGTGCGGCAGGGGGATGTGTGTGGCTAGCCATTCTAATTCCTAGTCTTTTGATAAAGGAAACTTCCAAGAGAGCTTAAGTGCTGCATTGAGCTGGATAATGAAGAAAGTAAATATCAAGTTATTTTACTGAGTCCGAGGAGGTGGGAAGGATGGTGACTATGACTCACATACAGCAAATCATGTCCAAAGAAGTGCAGTGAGAGAGGCTCAGAGTCTCCTAGCTGGGAGGGGCCTTACAGAGTATTGTGTACACTTCCTAAGACACCAAGGGACAGTGACAGTGAGATAGAAAAGCAAGGTAGGAGAGCCTAATAGAAATTGCTGCTATTGATTAGACTCTATTCTGCCTACAAGGTACTGAAATAAAATGTTTGTTCCTTATATGTACCTGTGAGTCAGTATTTATTACTTTTATAATAAGGTTTAAATTTACAAACTATCCAGAAGGTCACACGGAGTATTCCTATGTACTTCGTATACAATTTGCCCTGCTATTAATACTTTGTATCATTATATAATAAATGAATTAGCATTTGTTATTAACCAAACTCCACATGCTATTTAGAAGCCCTTTGCTTTTACCTGATGTCCCTTCCCATTGATGCTCTATCTCAGCTTGAACCCTTCATTCTCTTCAGTTGACAAGTCTCCCTAAACATCTCAAAACTGTAACAGTGTCCCAGATTTTCCTTGTTTGTGGTGATCTTAACAGGTTTTATGAATTCTGGAAAAGTATTATTTAAGGGGTCTCTCTATTAAAATGTGATCATTTATTATTAGACTGGGTCACTTTAGGGGGGATATAATATAAATATTATATATTATACATTATATATTAGCTTTATTTAATATTATATATTAGCTTTATTTGCAAATGAGAAATTAGACACCTATAATCAGGGCAATTTTCTTAAGCCATGTCACCAATAAGTGATGGGGCCATATTTGAAACCCAGGTCTTTCTGAATGCAAAGATATAGTTCTGAGCCATCATATAGATCTCTTGCGGTAGCTCAATCAAGACCTAAAATGTCATGAAGACTGATGAATAGTTGTGTCAATAGATAGGGAAATATACAGAAACTTGCTAGGAGGACTAGGAATATTCAAACACTTTGATATATATATAAGGTGAGTGTCTTGGAAGCTCTCTGTAATCACTGAGTTGGGTTAACTGTCATTATAAGGTATACATAACTTCAAAACTTTTTGTAATTTTGCTACACATAAAACTTTTCTTGGTGTATATGATTTTAACACGAATTTTAAAAATAGAAGTATATTATGCACACCGTTCTGAAATAGTTTTTCCTTATCACCAAACTTTATGTTTTACTTTGGCACCAAATGTTCCACACAAATTCACTGTTTCTTTGTACATGGATGTCATGTTTCTCAGTTTAGAGATGGTACTCTTTCCGTTTATGTGCTAGGTCTGAAAATTCAGAAATGATCACAATCACTTGAATGTATTAAAATACCTATTTTAGGCTCAAAGGCTAGAGATTTTTAGTCAGAATTTTTTATGGAAATTTGATTTTTTTCATACACACAAGATGATATATGCAAGTGTTATGCAGTTATTGCCTCTGTTAAACAAGAGAAGCTCCTGCAACTTACCTGGTCAAGGAGTTCAGAAAGTTATGAAACCCAGACTCCCCTCCCCAGCAGTGTGTTTACAGTATGGCTTGTGGGGTAGACACTCTTCACAGAGCTGCCTGCAAGCTGTTCAGGGAGTGCCAGAGCTTTCATGATTCATCATCAAGTCATCACTGTGTTGGGGTAGGCTTTATGGTGATGTAGATAACTTTGAGTTACCTATGATTTTATAAGTAACTCCAGTACACAGGAACATGCACCTATAAATAACGCCAGAAACTCATTGGTTCACCAAGCTAGGCTTGTGTGGAATCATTTCTTTTCTTTTAAATCGAAAATAAAGTGTTTTTTTTTTAATCCCCTAGAGAATAATAGCAGTTTTACCTCCCTGGTCTTCCCTAGATCCTACCCACCTTCCCACCCATCTGACTCCAGCCTTCTTTCTATCTCTCCATAGAAGCGAACAGGAAAAACAAACAACACAAATAAGAATTAACTCAAAGAGGCAACTGGGGCTGGACAGAGGGAGAAAAGAAAAAGCCCCAGAAACACACACACACACACACACACACACACACACACACACACACACACACACACGGGGGGGGGGNGGGNGGGGGNGGGAGNGGAAGAGGGAGAGAGAGAGAGAGAGAGAAACTATAAATCCAAAAATTGGAATCCATAATAGATAAGCAAAAGACAAGGTAAAAAAGGAAGGGGAAAAAAAGCCCAAACCAAGTATTATAAGACAAAACATCTCCCAAAATACCAGTGAGCTTGACTTGTGTTGACTGTCTATTGCTTGGTATTGGGCCGCCCTTAAATGTGGCAGGTATGCCCAGTGAGACTTCATTGGAGAAAACTTAATTATTTCTTGGCAAGCAGATGTCAGTTGGAAATAACTTCTGGGTTGGGGATGGGAGCTTGTGTCCACGTCCCTCTCTCATTTCCTTCCCTTTTCTCATCTTTCTTTCTTTTTAAAAGTAGGACTATTTTTATTTTATGTGCCTGGCATTTTCACTGCATGAATGTCTGTATAACTTGTACATATAGTGCCCACAGACACCAGAAGAAGGCATCAGATCTCTTGGAAGTGGAGTTAAGGATGCTTGTTAGCCTCTAGGAAGATGCTGAGAATTGAACTTTTCCCAGGGTTTCTGGGAAAAGCAGACAGTGCTCTTACATGCTGATCCATCTCTCCAGCTTCATACAGTCACTTCTTTTGGTCTGACATCAGTGCCCAATCTGGGGTGAACAGCTGAGGTTCACTTCTCCCCAGGATAGATGCATAACAGGAAATGATTCTGAGACAAGAAAAAGCAAAACTAGTCTACCTATATGTATGACTGAGAAAACAAGGAACCTACAAGGGGGCAGGTGCCTTACCACAAAGCCCTGCTAGAATCACAGGAAGACAAGATGGGGTTGCAGATTGATCGAAGAAGGACCAGAGCAGGCATAGTCAATATATACGGAAGGGTGCTGGACGGACAAAGTCAGTGCATTGTCCACAAATGCTGGTCACACATCACTGAATTTTTAGAACTATATCATTTTAAAGAAACTTCTGCATATAATTTCTGCAAAATAAAAATTCATTGACAATCAGCAATATTTACTGTGGAAATCTGAAGTATCACATCCTGTCATTCTACATGATCTGGAGAGCAGAAGCAAAGTACCATCTTGAGAATAAACTGACGCTAAGCTACTCCAGAGAGGATCAGAATGGGGAGTGGTATCAGGCAGGGACCTAGAATTTAATCATCCATAGCCTTAGAACCAGAGACAGCCCTGAAGGGTAGCTGTGGAAACCAAGAGGTCCAGGGTCTGACCACACAGAAAGTGCATGCAGGAGGGCAGAAGGCTCCTCTCTGTCATGACTCCCTGCTTGGATGCCCTCAGGATGAACTCACCATTAGAGAATGACTGTGAAGTTTCATATCCCTGAGCCTAAGCTCAGATTTAGATCAACCAATCTGGATTTCACTGCTAAAGCCTGAATACTCTGAAGGCCCAGAGGTCTCTCTGATTCCCAGGGCTGTGTCTCCCCAGCAAGTGTTTCCCATCCCTGCCTTCCCCCAAAACATGCTTTTATTTTCACTCATCTTGCCACATGTCTCTAATTGGTTTTCAACATTCTCGTAGTTGAAGAATCTTTTTCCAATTTTTCTTTATTTTCTCTCTTTCCAAGGCCTTGTTCCTTGCCTCTCCCTGCATAAGAGTATTCTCCCCTGGTTTTCCTTTTTGTCCATTTTATTTATTTAACATTGCTTCTTCTCTGTTTTCCCTGTTTCCTGTTTCTTTCCTTTATCTCATCCACTTACTATTTAATTATTTATTTATCCTAAGAAGATTCTAACTTCATCGCACAATGCACACTAGTTTTCTTATTTTCTTCTTTCTGGTCACTGCTGATCTATTAGGGGTATTTAACTGATTTCAAGTGGATCTCTGTATCCTTTATAATATGCTGCTTTTGCTGTTATAACAGTTTATTGTTCCTCCGTGAGTGGTCCTCAGGATAGAGTGCTCAAATGGAGGCTGCTCAATAAGAAGTTCCACAAATAAAACTGCAAGAAACATACAAACAAACAAACAAAATGCACAAATCACCTCTTAGAAGTACAAGAGAGAGAGAGAGAGAAAGAAAGAAAGAAAGGAAGGAAGGAAGGAAGGAAGGAAGGAAGG
>NC_034592.1:93321621-93323722 GCF_900095145.1 Mus pahari | reverse complement strand
AAGGAAGGAAGAAAGAAAGAAAGAAAGAAATAGCACAAGACATGCCTTCTCAAAAAGACCACAAATCAACAGCAAAAGAATCTGTACAAATATTTGGAGACTGAACAAAATATTAAACTATGCCCTTGCATGACCAACGGGACACTGGAGAAATCTAGAAGCAAAATGAAAACTTCTTAGCCAGTGAAAAGTGCAACTTAGCAGACAATTGGGTATAACTATGGCAATTACAAGAGGAGTGTTATGACTGTGAGTGTTTGCCTGAAAAATTCAGGGTTCTCTAGTAACCTAATTCTGAGACTGGAGAGCTTAGGAAATAACAAAAAAAGGCAAAATCAAAAGCAGCAGATGGCAAGAAATAATATCAGGGCAGAAACAAATGGAGACTAAGAAAAATGTCTGCAATGAGAGTTGTCTCTTTAGAAAACAAGAATGACAATCTCTAAGCTAAACTGAAAGATGGGGAAAGAAGACGTGAACTAATAAAATTAGAGATGAAAGGCGACTTTGATAGCAGATTCCTGTGAAATTCAGAAAAATAAGTAAGAAACATCTTTAAAACTTGCATTCTAAAAATACTGGAAAAGCTAGTGAAAATGACTAAGTCCCTAGGCATATATGACCTTATCAAAATTAAATAAAGGTGGTGAACAATATAATCAGGTGCACATGAGCAACTGAGATGAAATGTTAAGTCAATCCAGCACAAAATACTGGATTGCACATTTGATACTGTACTACTAATAATAGTGATAAAAATGGGACCTTACTAGATGAATGGACAGATGGATGGGTAAAGAAAACATTATATGTACAGTGGAATTTCTCAGCCATAAAGAAAAAATAAAATCATGATATTTGAAATAGAATAGGTGAAATTGGAGATTGATATATTAAGTAAGACAAGCCAGAATTTGAGAAATAATTACCACACTGTTTTCCTCATATGCAGACTCAACTTAAATTTATGTTATGCATGGATGTGTGTGTGTGTGTGTGTGTGTGTGCATGGTCATGTGTGTGTGTGTGTGTGTGTGTGTGTGTGTTAAAAGTAGAAAAGAAAACATGAGAAAAGAAGAACAGACCTTAAGGGAGGAAGGGAAGAAAGAGCAAGAAGAGAGGAGAGGATGATGGAATGCATGTGATATGAAGGCAGAAAGGGGGGGATCATTTGGGGATGAAGACCAGAAAGTGGGGCTGGATGAGGGTGAATAAGAATAAGCATAATGACATATGTGTCTGAAATGCCCTTAAGAAAATGCATTTCTTTCCTCTTTAAAAATAAATTTTAAAAAGAAGGAAGTCAGATTCCACAACTAGCTTTGGTAAATGAAAGCACCCAACTACATCAAACAGAACCACCCATTTTTATAAATATTTCAAAATAATTCCTCCACCATCCTGAAGTGAAATTTAAAGTGCAGCCTATCCACACATAATATCAAAGAAATCAGTCTGGTACATTAACTGTCTCAAACAAACAAACAAACAAATAAACAATAAAACACCACTAACAACAACAACAACAAAGGCTAACCACTATCTTAATATGTAAATATTGAGCCATATCTACTAAATAGCTAGCTATTGAAACAGCAAACATTTGTACTTAACACTGAATGTCTAGAACCATGATAGGAACAAAAACAAAAGAAAGGTTTTGTAATCATAATTCAAATAACCAAGGAATTTCTTTTCTCAAATAATCAACTCCATTGGTAAAGTTCAATGTAGGATAATAGATTGGTTTCTTTATTTACACGGTCATTGCCTTGCTGAAAAATTCAGTGTGTAGTTTGTATTTAGAGTCCAATCATTTTAATCTCCAATAACTGTAAATAGGTTGTTTGAGTGACCTACACAGCAACTTAATGGTATATTTAAAAGGTATACAGACAAGAAATGATTCTATGTACATACAACAACCTAATTATTGCAAGACATTGGGATTCCCTGGCCCTAGCAACCTGCCCTTCTAAGTAATTTCATAAGGAAAACACCCAGCCGGGCGTGGTGGCGCACGCCTTTAATCCCAGCACTTGGGAGGCAGAGGCAGGCGGATTTCTGAGTTCGAGGCCAGCCTGGGCTACAAAGTGAGTTC